>NC_092713.1:193366150-193668382 GCF_047496885.1 Scyliorhinus torazame | reverse complement strand
AAAACATGGTCACCAATAGTGAGGCAAAGGGAGGGAGTTGGAAAGTATAAATCGGAGGAACATGATGGAACGATTCCTTGAACGAGTGTAAAACTGGAAAAGTGATATCGATAGTGAGGGGCAAATAGGGTAAGAGGACATCGGTGAAAATGAGCTGGTGCTTTGGGATGGTGGATCATTGGAATGTACGGAATAAGGATGTTTCCTAGTCTGATAGCTCTTCCTCATTCTTCAACTATCGGATGTCTCCCACTAATGGTAAGAGTAAAGTCTTCATGGGTAGGTTATAGGTAAATGGTATGCTGGAACACACACATCAAAATGCTGTCATGATCTTGACTCCTGGTAATGTTCCAAGCTATCCAGGGCACGTAAGATCTCCAGAAAATGTGTCTTTGTGATCTGGTCCTAAACTTAAACAATGCACTAGCAACAGCCCATCACGGCTAATGCACTCCTGGACAGATGGGATGGTCCTATGAACAGCAGCCCACCCCACAGATGCCAACAAGATGGGGGCTGCAAATTTCATAGCCCTCACTCTCACTGAAACAAATGATAAAACCCATCCATTAAAAAGTTGAAGGTTAAATAAGAGGGAGGAGAGGCTTGGCAGGCTGAGAATTCCGTGGACTAGACTGTGAAGTATGCATATCATTCAAAGAATGAAAAAGGCCCCAGCAGGAATGATAATCTGCAGCCCCACCTACCATAGTAGCATACCATGGATTTAGGAAGGGAAATCCCTGCAATGGAGCTCAGAGACCAGCTGTTGGGACTGATCAGCTCTAGTCACAAGCTACAGTTCCATCTGTACAGTAAGGTTTCATTAAATGTAGAGGGGGTTACCGTGCTTCTAAATGGAGCCTGGTTGGGCGATGCTCAGGAAGCTGTTGTGGAACACGTGGAATGGTCTGTTATAGAATTTTACAATGGGGGGGAAGCCATTTGATCCATCAAGCCTGTGTCTCATCCTCCTGCTCTTTTCCTATAGCCCTGTAACCTTTCTTTTCTGAGTATTTATCCATTTGCCTTTCAAAAGCTTTTATTAAAACTGCATCCTCCAGCCTTTCAGACAGTGCAATGCAAGCCATTACATACTGCATGTAAAAAACGCCTCGTCTCTTCTGGATCCTTTGCTAATTATCTGAGATCTGTCTCCACAAGGTAAAACAATTTCCTTATTTCTTGCCTATCATCATTTTGAACACCTCCTACTCTGCCACTGGGCAGCAAATATAGAAAGGGTACGGGGATGGCCAGGAGAACCACAGCCACAATGGGTGCAGATGGAGGAGACCCATATTGGAACGCCATACAAGCATTGACCATGGCCCCCCAGCAAAATACTTAAGGAGCGAAATGGTAGCGGCTACGCTAAGGATCTGGAACCATCTCAGATATCATTTCAAACTTGTCAGCTGTGGCCCCATCTGCAAAAACCATAAATTCAGACCGGCAAATATAGACGATACCTTCAAAACGTGGAGCAAGGACGAAGGGATACTGATGGTAAGGGACCTGTACATAGAAGGCAGAGTAGCGACCCTGGGGGAATTAACAGAGAAGCTCCAGCTCCCAAAATGGAATAGGCTCCGAAAGTTACAACTGCGGGACTTCCTCCGCTACGAGACCGCAACGTTCCCCCAGTTACCCGGACAGACTGCTAACAGCAGACTAATTAGGGGTCAATAGATCATAGAACATAGAACAGTACAGCACAGAACAGGCCCTTTGGCCCTCGATATTGTGCCGAGCATTGTCCGAAACCAAGATCAAGCTATCCCACTCCCTGTCATTCTGGTGTGCTCCATGTGCCTATCCAATAACCGCTTGAAAGTTCCTAAAGTGTCCGACTCCACTATCACAGCAGGCAGTCCATTCCACACCCTAACCACTCTCTGAGTAAAGAACCTACCTCGGACATCCCTCCTATATCTCCCACCCTGAATCTTATAGTTATGCCCCCTTGTAACAGTTACATCCACCCGAGGAGATGGTCTCTGAACGTCCACTCTATCTATCCCCCTCATTATCTGAAAACCTCTATTAAGTCGTCTCTCATCCTCCTCCGCTCCAAAGAGAAAAGCCCTAGCTCCCTCAACCTTTCCTCATAAGACCTATCCTGCAAACCAAGCTGCATCCTGGTAAATCTCCTTTGCACCCTTTCCAATGCTTCCACATCTTTCCTATAATGAGGTGACCAGAACTGCACACAATACTCCAAATGTGGTCTCACCAGGGTCATGTAGAGTTGCAGCATAACCCCGTCATGTAAGAGTTGCAGCTCTTAAACTCAAGCCCCCCTTGTTAATAAACGCTAACACACTATAAGCCTTCTTCACGGCTCTACCCACTTGAGTGGCAACCTTCAGAGATCTGTGGACATGAACCCCAAGATCTTTCTGTTGCTCCACATTCCTCAGAACCCTGCCGTTGACCCTGTAATCCGCATTCAAATTTTTTCTACCAAAATGAATCACCTCGCACTTATCAGGGTTAAACTCCATATGCCATTTTTCGGCCCAGCTCTGCATCCTATCAATGTCTCTTTGCAGCCTAAACAGCCCTCCAGCTCATCCACTACTCCACCAATCTTGGTGTCATCAGCAAATTTACTGACCCACCCTTCAGCCCCCTCCTCCAAGTCATTGATAAAAATCATAAATAGCAGAGGACCCAGCGCTGATCCTTGTGGTACACCGCTGGTAACTGGTCTCCAGTCTGAACATTTTACATCCACACCCACCCTCTGTCTTCTATGTAATAGCTTATCCAATTGGCCAAATTTCCCTCTATCCCACACCTCCTTACTTTCTTCATGAGCCGACCATGGGGAACCTTATAAAACGCCTTACTAAAATCCATGTATACGACATCAACTGCTCTACCTTCATCTACACACTTAGTTACCTCCTCAAAGAATTCAATCAAAGTTGTGAGGCAAGACGTACCCTTCACAAATCCGTGTTGACTATCCCGGATTAAGCTGCATCTTTCCAAATGGTCATAAATCCTATCCTTCAGGATCTTTTCCATGATCTTACCGACCACCGAAGTAAGACTAACTGACCTATAATTACCAGGGTCATTCCTATTCCCTTTCTTGAACAGAGGAACAACATTCGCCACTCTCCAGTCCTCTGGCACTATCCCCGTGGACAGCGAGGACCCAAAGATCAAAGTCAAAGGCTCTGCAATCTCATTGTTTGCCTCCCAAAGAATCCTTGGATATATCCCATCTGACCCAGGGGACTTGTCGACCCTCAGGTTTTTCAAAATTTCTAATACATCCTTCCTCAGAACATCTACCTTCTCCAGCCTACCTGCCTGAACCACACTCTCATCCTCAAAAACATGGCCCCTCTCATTTGTGAACACTGAAGAAAAGTATTCATTCAACGCCTCTCCTATTTCTTCTGACTCCATGCACAAGTTCCCACTACTGTCCTTGACCGGCCCTACCCTCACCCTGGTCATTCTTTTATTTCTCACATAAGAGTAAAAAGCCTTGGGGTTATACTTGATCCGACCCACCAAGGACTTCTCATGCCCCCTCCTAGCTCTCCTGAGCCCTTTTTTCAGCTCATTCCTTGCTACCTTGTAACCCTCAAGCGACCCTACTGAACCTTGTTTTCTCATCCTTACATACTCTTCCTTTTTCCTCTTGGCAAGACATTCAACCTCTTTTGTGAACCATGGTTCCCTCACACGGCCATTTCCTCCCTGCCTGACAGGGACATGCCTATCAAGGACACGCAGTATTTGTTCTTGAACAAGCTCCATTTTTCATTTGTGCCTTTACCTGACAGTTTCTGTTCCCATCTTATGCTCCCTAATTCTTGCCTAATCGCATCATAATTACCCCTCCCCCAATTATAAACCTTGCCCTGTCGTATGGCCCTATCCCTCTCCATTGCAATAGTGAAAGACACCGAATTGTGGTCACTATCTCCAAAGTGCTCTCCCACAAACAAATCTAACACTTGGCCCGGTTCATTACCCGGTACCAAATCCAATGTGGCCCCACCTCTTGTCGGACTATCCACATATTGTGTCAGGAAACCCTCCTGCACACACTGTACAAAAACTGCCCCATTCGAACTGTTCGACCTATCAAGGTTCCAATCAATATTTGGAAAGTTAAAGTCACCCATGACAACTACCCTGAGACCTCCACACCTATCCATTATCTGTTTTGCAATTTCTTCCTCCATATCTCTATTACTATTTGGGGGCCTATAGAAAACTCCGAACAAGTGACCGCTCCTTTCCTATTTCTAACTTCGGCCCATATTACCTCAGTAGGCAGATCCCTTTCAAACTGCCTTTCTGTAGCCTTAAACTTTCCTTGATTAACAATGCTACTCCTCCACCTCTTTTACCACCTTCCCTACTCTTACTGAAACATCTATACCCCGGAACTTCCAACAACCATTCCTGTCCCTGTTCTAACCATGTCTCCGTAATGGCCACAACATCGTAGTCCCAAGTACCAATCCACACTCCAAGTTCACCTACCTTATTCTGGATGCTCCTTGCATTGAAGTAGACACACTTCAACCCACCTTTCTGTCTGCCAGTACACTGCTGCGACCTTGATACCCTCCTCAGTACCTCACTACTCTCAACACTGGCTTCTGGACTGCAGCTTGTTTTCCCAGCCCCCTGACAAAGTAGTTTAAACCCCCCAGAAGAGCCGTAGCAAATTTCCCTCCCAGGATATTGGTGCGCCTCTGGTTCAGGTGCAAACCGTCCTGTCTGTACAGGTCCCACCTTCCCCAGAATGTGCTCCAATTATCCACGTACCTGAAACCCTCCCTCCTACACCATCCCTGCAGCCCCGTGTTTATCTGCACTCTCTCCCTGTTCCTCACCTCACTAGCACGTGGCACTGGCAACAAACCAGAGATGACAACATGGTTTGTCCTGGTTCTCAGCTTCCACCCTAGCTCTCTAAATTCCTGTTATAAATCCCCGTCCCTTCTCTTACCTATGTCGTTGGTACCGATGTGTACCATGACTTGTGACTGCTCCCCCTCCCCTTTAAGGATTCTGAAAAACACGGTCCGAGACGTCACGGACCCTGGCACCCGGGAGGCAACATACCATCCGTGAGTCTCTTTCGCTGCCACAGAACCGTCTACCTGTCCCTCTAACTATCGAGTCCCCAATAACTATTGCTCTCCTGCTCTCCCTCCTCCCCTTCTGAGCCACAGGGACGGACTCAGTGCTGGAGATCCGTTCACCGTGGCTTACCCCTGGTAGGTCGTCCCCCTCAACAGTATCCAAAGCGGTATACTTGTTACTGAGGGGAACGACCACAGAGGATCCCTGCACTGACTGCTTCCTCCCAGCCCCTCTCACCATCACCCACCTATCTTGAGTAAATGCTCCGACACGTACGGATGAATGTTAGAAGAGATGAGGGTCCCACGAGATGAGACACGCGAAAGATGGGAGGAGGAACTGAGCGTAGAGATAAGGGGAGGACTCTGGATTGAAGCATTACATAAGATGAACTCCACCTCCTCATGCTCAGGGCTAAACCTGACGCAGCTAAAGGTGGTGCAGAGGGCGCACCTGACCAGGACACGTTTGAGTGGGTTCTCCCCGGAGGTGGAGGCTAAGTACGAGCGGTGTAAGAGGGGTCTGGCCAACCACACCCACATGTTCTGGTCCTTCCCCAAGCTTGTCGGGTACTGGACCACCTTTTTTGAGGCCATGTCCAGGGTTGTGGGGGTGAGGGTAGAGCCATGCCCATTATTTGCGGTCTTCAGGGTGTCCGAATAGCTAGAACGCTTTATGGGTAGAGGGGCAGGCCCCTAGCCTTTGCCTCCCTGATTGACCGCCAAAGGCTCCTGCTCGGGTGGAGATCAACAGCACAACCCAAGGCCGCGCGCGGACTGGCTGTCCGACTTAGTGGAATTCCCCAAAATGGACAAAATAAAATTTGAATCAGACGATCGGAAGAAGGCTTCCACTACACGTGGAGGCAATACACCAGCCTCTTCGAGGACCTATTCATGACCAGAAACTCGGGGACAGGGGGTGGAGTAGGGAGGGGTAGGGAGGCGGGGCGGGAAGGAAGGGGGAGGGCGAACTAGATGGGGGAAGAGGAGGATGGGTGAGTGAAAGGGGGGAAGGGGAGAGGAGGCAGCACCCAAAACACAGGGGAAGTACACACCACTGTAGGGGTGCAGGGGCCCAAGAGCAGCGCTACAGAAGCACGCCTCCAAAAGAAGGGCAAGTTCTCCTGAAGAGGCCTCATCACCCTTGGTGGGCCTCGCCCTCGAGTACAGTGTACTGGGACTCTCCGCTTCTCCACAGGGGACAACAGAGGGGATCTATGCTGCGTTACCCTAAATCATAAAAGCTACCAGACCGGGCACGATCCACCAACATAGACCACATCGGTGAAATGTACAGCACAGGTGTATGGTTTAACCGCATGGTGGTTAGTGGGAGTCGAAGATGTAAGATACTTATTTATGTTGCCATAGCTATTTCTGTGTTATGTTTTAGTTACTTTGAGCATATTTCTATTATGTTCAGTACAATGGGGTGGCCTGTTTATACGTTATGGTATGTTTGTCACAGCTGTGTATCTGGATTATACCGTTAATATGCTTTTCTCTCTTTTTCCCTCTGTTATAAATATAAATGAAAACCTTCAATAAAAACACTTTTTAAACAAAAGTAAGTATTTAGATGTGCACTGGCAATGCCAAGGTATACAAGGCAATGGGCCAAATGCTGGAAAATGGGATTAAAATTAGGTGATTGGTTTTGACCAGAGCAGACATGATGGGCCGAAGAGCCTTTTCTGTGCTAAGGACCTCTATGATGCCATGAGAACTCCAATTAGTGTCTGTAGTTTTCTCCTCAGAACTCCCCTATGTGTGAGTTCCAAACTCCACTCCCCAAAATCAGGCTTTAAAATCTTCTCTCATAATAATGCTTTCCATTAGCAGTTGGCATTCTGAAATCCAATACAGTTTTCCCATATGACACTTTTAAACAAAGCTTCCGCTCCATTTTTGGCAGTGAATCCAGTCCACTATTTTAAACCAACTCTTTCAGGATTTCTTTGTCTTGACTGATGTAGAAACTGTTCACAATTGCGTTAACTCTTAGGGCTGGATTCTCCGCTGTCGGGATTCTCCGTTGCGCCAGCAGCCCAGGGATTTCCCGACAGTGTGGGGCTGCCCACAATCAGAAACCCCATTAGCCAGCTGGCAGGATGGAGACTCCGTCCCCAGACTGTATTAAAATGGCTCCCAGGATCTACCTGGCTCGCAACGCCTTGCGTGATCTAATGCGATCTCATGAGACGTTGCAATGTAAATCCTGCCCATTGTGAGCGGGATCACGTTTTGGCAAATCTGCATATTAGAGCGAGACAGCTATCCTCACTCTAATATACAGTTTCCCGAGGCACCCAGGGCATTGGGATCTATCCCCTTTGCCTTGGAGACCTCGGATGAGTGCTGTTCAGTACTGATCGCCACAAACGGGGACCAGATGGAATGGCACTTGTGGGTGTCTCCCAGGGCATTGGAGGCCCCCATGTGCATGCCCTTTGAGCAGTGTGGTACACTGGCACTCCTGGTGCCAGCTTGGGTACCAGGTTGATGGTGTCAAGCTGGCATTTTTTTGCATGGTGGTGATTAGTCTAGGGATGGGGTGGGGTGGCTGGGCCTGGGGACTCCCACATAGTGTGTTGGGGAGTGAGGTCGGGTCAGGGGGCTCCAGAGATCGGGACGCCATTTAAAAATGGTTTCCCAATCTCTCATTACACTGAGGAGTTATGGCGAGCAGAGCTCCTCAGTGCAGAAAACAGGGACATGTGTGGCCTCGGCCGCACGTTCCCAGCTGAGGCCCCTTATCTAACCCAAGTGCTGTTCGATAGCATTGTGTTTCTTGGCACGGCGGGGAAACAAATGGCTAAACATGCTCGCTATGGGACTTTTTTCCCATTAGTTAAATCGCACCCTTAGTTTACACTTCCTTGAATTCTTTCAAACAATACCTTGGTCTCTGTTCACTTAGCCTCAGTCGTCTAAAACATTCTGTCCAAATTCACTGGTTATCTGAAACGTAGCTGTGAAGCCTACCTGTTTGCAACTTCTGTCCTGTCTAGTCTTTCCTCTGGCAGAGTTAAGAGATGTTCATCCACCGATGTCCTGCCTCCAACTACAATATATTCAGCCAGAACTAAAACTTAACAGCTCTTTTATCTTACAAGGGCCTCCAGTTGCTAAGCAACACCCGCCAACCTCTGCTGGCCCATTAGAAACAGTCGTAACTGAACCAACCCCCACACATACAAACATCTTTGCCCAACATGAATCTATCAGTTTTACCCTTCCAGGCACAGAAACATTAATTAAACACACTTAAAACTATACCTTATTTCTTTTTTTTAATTTTAGAGTCCCAAATTCATTTTTTCCAATTAAGGGGCAATTTAGCGTGGCCAATCCACCTAGCCTGCACATCTTTGGGATGTGGGGGGAAAACCCATGCAAACACGGGGAGAATGTGCAAACTCCACACGGACAATGACCCAGAACCGGGATTGAACCTGGGACATCGGTGCCGTGAGGCAGCATGGCTAACCCACTGTGCCACCGTGCTGCCCCCAAACTATACTTTATTTTTAATGTTTACCAATACAAATATAACTCCCTTAAAACTATCTTTGTTTTCCTAACAATTCCAGAGGTATTCTATTAACTCATGCCTGCTGCAGTTATTGTTTTAGAACAGACAATTGCATTTTGATATCTCATCTCAGAAACATTTGAAAAGGATGGTGTGCATCGACAGGGGATGGTTTATTTCATAATTCCCAGAGGGTTGAGTGAATGTTTTCATCCCACTTTGTGGAATGCAAGCTTTGTGTATTGCAGCAGTCTGAGCAGCTTTTCCATTGTAAAACCCGTTGTCTAATTTTTAAAAAAGTTATCTTTATTGTCAAAGAAAAAAAAAATTGCCCCTTAATTGGAAAAAAATAATTGGGTACTCTAAATTTATTTTTTAAAAGGTTTTATTCTCTTTTTGGTTCTCTTGCCACCTGCCAACACCAGCCTGGCAGATATGCCCTTCAGCTCAGTAGGTAGTGGTTCTATCGAACCTTAACTACCCTCAGTGTTTCTTTCTGTTGTTTTCTACATGGAGGAGTACTGATTCAACAGTTAATTGTCAACTAGTGTGGCCAATCCACCTAACCTGCGCATCTTTGGGTTGTGGGGGTGAGACTCACAAAGACACAGGGAGAATGTGCAAACGCCACACAGACAGTGACCCAGGATCGGGATCGAACCCGGGTCCTCAGCGCCGTAGGCAGCAGTGCTAACCACTGTGCCACCGTGCCGCCCTTAGATTAAAACCTTCTTAACCTCGTCCTCACCAAAACATCTGTTGCGGATATATCTGTCCATGACAATATTGGTAGGAACAACCACCACACGGTTCTTGTGGAGAGGATGCCCTCCATGTTGCTGTGTGGCACTACCATTGTGCTAAATGGGATAGACACAGAGTAACGCTAGCAACTCAAAACTGGACATCCGTCTGGTGCTGTGAGATATCAGCAGCAATAAAACCGCAATACAACAAAATTTGTAATCTCATGGCCCGGCATATCCTTTACTCTCGCATTACCATCAAACCAGGGGACCAAACCCAGTTCAATGAGGAGTGTACAAAAACATGCCTGGCACAGTCTGAGGGATACCTAAAATTGAGGAGTCAATTTGGTGAAACTACAAGGTTGGTGTCTAAATGTCAATACGAAAAATTGCCCAGGTATGTTCTGTCTACAAAATGCCGAACAAATCCAATCCAACCAAACCTCCTCCACCCCCATCAGTCTATATTCAATCATCAGCAAGGTGATGGAATGTGTTGTCGATAGTACAAACAATTCTTAATCATCAGTAACCTGCTCACTGATGTTCAGTTTGATTCTACCAGGGCTAGTTGAATTTGATTTGATTTATTGTCAGGTATACCGAGGTACAGTGAAAAGTATTGTTCTGCATACAGTCCAGACATGTCTTTCCATACATGAAAAAACATAGGAAATACGATAAATACACAATGTAAATACATAGACACAGGCATCGGGTGAGCATACAGAGTGAAGTACTACTCAGTAGAGAAGATGTGTGAAGAGATCAGTTCAGTCCATAAGAGGGTCATTCAGGAGTCTGGTAACAGCGGGGAAGTAGCTGTTTTTAAACCTGTTAGTGAGTGTTCTCAGGCTTTTGTATTTCCTGCCCGATGGAGAATAACCTGCTTGTGAGGGGTCTTTGATTATGCTGCTCGCTTTCCCAAAGCAGTGGGAGCAGCATGGTAGCACAATGGGTAGCACTGTTGCTTCACAGCTCCAGCGTCCCAGATTCAATTCCCAGCTTGGGCTACTGTCTGTGCGGAGTCTGCACTTTCTCCCCATGTCTGCGTGGGTTTCCTCCCACAAGTCCCAAAAGACGTGCTGTTAGGTAATTTGGAAATTCTGAATTCTCCCTCTGTACCGAACAGGTACCAGAATGTGGCGACCAGGGGGTTTTCACCGTAACCTCATTGCAGTGTTAATGTAAGCCTACTTGTGACAATAAAGATTATCATTAGGTCTAAGCAGAGTCAATGGATGGGAGACGGGTTTGTGTGATGGGCTGGGCTGTGTTCACGACCCTCTGTATTTTCTTACTGTCTTGGGCCGAGCAGTTGCCATACCAGGCTGTGATGCAGCCAGATCGGAGGATGCTTTCTATGGTGCATCTGTAAAAATTGGTAAGAGTCAATGTGGACATGCCGAATATTCTTAGTTTCCAGAGGAAGTATAGGCACTGTTGTGCTTTCTTGGTCGTAGCATCGACGTTGGTGGATCAGGACAGATTTGTTTTTAAATTTAGAGAGCCCAATTCATTTTTTCCAATTGTGGCAACTTAGCGTGGCCAATCCATCTACCCTGCACATCTTTCGGGTTGTGGGGAAGAAACCCACACAGACACGGGGAGAATGTGCAAACTCCACACGGACAGTGACCCAGAGCCGGGATCGAACCTGGGACCTCAGCACCGTGAGGCCGCAATGCTAACCACTGCGCCACCGTGTTGCCCGAGATCAGGACAGATTGTTGGTGATATGCAGACCTAGGAATTTGAAGTTGTCAACCATTTCCACCTCAACGCCATTGGCGCAGACAAGGGCGTGTACAGTACTTTGCTTCCTGAGGTCAATGACCAGTTCCTTAGTTTTGCTGATGTTGAGGGAGAGATTGTTGTTGTTACACCACGCCACTAGGTTCTCTGTCTCCCTCCTGTACTCTGACTCATCGTTGTTCGAGATTCAACATCCAACACAGTCGGGCCATCAGCAAACCTGCCGGTGGAGTTTTGAGCCAAATTCCGCCACAGTCGTGTGTGTATATGGAGTATAGTAGAGGGCTAAGAATGCAGCCTTGCAGGCACCTGGTATTGAGGATTATCATGGAGGAGATATTGTTGTTTATCCTTACTGATTGTGGTCTATGGGTCAGGAAGTTGAGAATCCAGTTGCAAAGGGAGGAGCCAAGTCCTAGGTTTTGGAGTTTTGATATGAGCTTGGCTAGGATTATGGTGTTGAAAGCAGAGCTGTCGTCAATAAATAGGAGTCTGACATAGGAGTCATTGTTGACAAACTCTGAGTCAGTCCCTGACCTCAGTAACTCCTTGGCCCAGACATGGACAAAGGAAATGAACCGAAGAGGTGAGGTGTGAGTCACAGCCCCTGACCTCAAGGCAGCATTTGACTGAGTGTACCAGTAGATGTAGTATATTTTGATCTTCAAAAGGCATTCGATATGCTACCACACAAAAGTCAATAGGCAAACTAAGGGCTCATGCAGTTGTGAGTGGTATACTAGCGTGGATAGAGGATTGGCTAAAGAAGCTGAGAGAAGGCATAAATGGGACACTTTTAACTAGGCAAGCGGTGAAAGGTGTAATGTCACAAGGATCAATGCAGGGGCCTCAGCTATTTACAATCTACATTAGTGATTTGGACAAAGAGTTATGCATCTAAATTTGATGATGATACAAAGCTGGTGAAAATGTAAGCTGTGAGGGGGACATAGAGAAGCTGCAAAGTGAAAAAGACAGTTTAGGTGAGTGAGCAACAAGGTGGCAGATGGAGTATAATATGGGGGGAATAAGAGGTTATTCACTTTGAATGAGTGAATAGAAAGATGAAAATGTGTTAACAGGCAGTAAACCTGTAACTGTTGATGTTCAGAGAAAGTTGGGTGTGCTTGTACATGGAACTCAGAAAGTTAGCATGCAGGTACAGCAAACAGTACAGGAGGAAAATGGCATGTTGGCCTTATCTGCAAGGGGTTTGAAGTGCAGGAATAAAGAAGTCTGACTACAATTGAACTTTGGTGAAACCACACCAGGAGTGCTGGGCTGGATTTAGTTCTACCATTGTGGCGACTGCCAGTGGGCCTAGAGGTCACCAGTAATCTGGTATGTGTCCATGGGAGTCAGCTGAATCTGATTTACGGGCAGCACGGTAGCATTGTGGATAGCACAATTGCTTCACAGCTCCAGGGTCCCAGGTTCGATTCCGGCTTGGGTCACTGTCTGTGCGGAGTCTGCACATCCTCCCCGTGTGTGCGTGGGTTTCCTCCGGGTGCTCCGGTTTCCTCCCACAGTCCAAAGATGTGCAGGTTAGGTGGATTGGCCATGATAAATTGCCCTTAGTGTCCAAAATTGCCCTTAGTGTTGGGTGAGGTTACTGGGTTATGGGGATAGGGTGGAGGTGTTGACCTTGGGTAGAGTGCTCTTTCCAAGAACCGGTGCAGACTCGATGGGCCGAATGGCCTCTTTCTGCACTGTAAATTCTATGATAATCTATGATTATTTGGTGATAAGCTTATGAATGAATCATAGAATTGCCACAGTGCAGAAGGAAACCATTCGGCCCATAAAATCTCCACAGACCCTCTGAAAGAGCACCCCACACAGGCCCAATCCCCCCGCCTAATCCCCATAACACCACCTAACCTTTGTACACTAAGGGGCAATTTAGCATGGACCATCCACCTAACCTGCACACCTTTGGACTGTGGGAGGAAACCCACGCAGACACGGGGAGGAAGTGCAAACTCCACACAATCACCCAAGGCCGGAATCGAACCTGGATCCCTGGTGCTATGAGGCAGCAGTGCTAACCATTGTGCCACCGTGTCGCCTGTGATGTGGCCTTGTCATTGGATCACATAATAGGGTGCGGCTCTGATGTCAGGAAGTCTGCACTACTTGATGGTACTGTATTTAAAGGACATTAGCCCTGTGTTAGAGATGGAAGTAACCTTGCTGGAATTTTAAGAAAGGTCTGCAGTTTAAATCGGCAGCATTTGAATTTCTGTTACTCTGACACAAAAAAGACAATCCCTCCACCGAAACACAGAACCACATGGTGGCATCAATGAGTTCAACTGAGGTCTGAGATGTCACAGTCCAGCCAGCACATCCCGTCCAGCGCTCGAGAATGAAGAAGAACAGGGTGGATGATTCCCATGCTACCATTAGCTCCCCTTTTCCTTGCAGGCACCCTCCTAACTGACCTTCCCTTCGGGACGTGGAATTGGGATGTCACTTTAAGGGTTCTGCATCTTAAATGCGTGCTGCCTCTTTAGGTTTTGCCCTCAGCATTTCCAGGTTCTGGATTTTCTGCCTCAGGCTCTGCCCATGTCAACCCAGCAAGTCTTTACTCAGAAAAAAACATCTCCAAGAGCAACCTAATGTCCTGCTATTAATTCTCCTGGAGGTCCAAAGGACTCACACGGTAAGTTAGCAAAGCCACACCAGCTCGCATGGTGTGGGTTACTGAAGGCACAAGAGACACATATGAGTTTCACTAAATCAGGGGAACAGGATTAAATCACATGAAATAGGACAGCACGGTGGCACAGTGGTTATCATTGCTGCCTCATGATGCCGAAGAGCCAGGTTCGATCCCGGCCTCGACTCACTGTCCGAGTGAAGTTTGCACATTCTTTCCGTGGCTGCGTGGTCCCACCCCCACAATCCAAAGATGTACAGGGTAGGTGGATTGACCACGCTAAATTGCCCCTTAATTGGAAACAAATGTAAAATCCACATTGAATTGTCTTTGAATGATTTACAATTGGGAAATTAAGCATGTCAGCGAACTCCCCACCACAGGGTTGGCCTGGAGTCTCCGGGAACTGTCTCCATGACACAGCTGTGTGCAATCATGGTGAAAATCACCAGGATATTAAAAATGTCATTTTCTTTGAGCATTTGTATTTACCATATATAAAAATATTGAGAATGGGAAAATGGCTGTTTAGCTGATAGTCAGGAATCATCCAATCATTGGATAATGGGTCGTTTTGTTTTCCAATTGCCGTAGGAAAGCTGTGCGTCACAAGGATGGATGTGTTGGCCGACTGATAGGCCTCTGTGTCTATTAGGAACCCTGGATATCCATTATCCCTTCTTAGTTCCCAAATAACAGAGGTCAAGTCTGTGCTTTTTGGCAAAGTCCACTGGAACTTTATTAGTCAGCTGTAGTGCACACTGGTCACTTTATTTTCAATACTACATTAAGAGAATTCCGACTAGCCCTTTAACAAGCTAGTCAGATTGATTGTCTTTAGCGAATACAGTGGTTGAGTTTTAAAATACAGATTGTGGTAATTCTTCAAGTCATAATACACAGTATAAAATGACTGAGTGATTTAAACAAAAGAAAGATGGTGGTTTAGCAAAAGCAAGCAGCCAGGAAATAGGTTTCAGAAAGAGAGATTGATTCCGGAATAAGTTTTTCCATCTCGGGTAAGTGATTCTTAAGGAGATAATTATCTTAAGGTCTCACCTTCTTTTCACCTCTGATTGGCTTTAACTAATTTATAATTCACTCAATTCGGCCATCAATCGGTCTGTCTATCAATTTAAAGAAATATATGTATTTGAATATCTTGGTTCCACTTTCCCATACCATTGCTTGCCAATTTTCCAACTTATCACACCTGCATCTAGACATTATTGGAGGAACACACTTTTCACTAAGAAATTATCAGCCCTAGACTGGCTGTTACTATAGAGACAGAACTACCAGTACTGTACAACAATGGGGCCTTTTAGCTAGTTGACGTCACTGTCCTTGTAACCTCAAGCAACTTGTAAAATGTGAGAAATTGAGAGTATTATCTGGATTAACCCTGAGCGGATTCCCAGCAATAGTTGCACGGAAATAATGCCTAATATGATTATAGTTAATTATTCTTAATAAGTTCTCATTTAAACCTCTTATATCTGACTAGAATAGTCAATTTCTATCACCGACTAATGACTGGAGTGTGGGGGAAAGGCAGGTGATGAAACTTCCAAGATTACATTTAACCACCGTTGGCAACCCTGGCAAGTTTCATGTTTTGTTACCTTCCCTCCTTTGTCTTAATCACTTAGTTTTCCTGCTGCTGGGATTCTGGTGCGGGCTGCCCACAGAACCCATTTTGCCCGCTCCAGCTGGCACCATAAAATCCAGCCTACCATGTGCAGGTTTGGTCTCCATATTTAAGAAAGGATACACTTGTATTGGAGGCGGTGCAGCTAAATTCATTAGATTGGTCTCTGGAACGAGAGGCTCCAATGAGAGGCTGAATAAATTCTTTGGAGTTTAGAAAAATTAGAAACAAGCTAATTAAAACATTAAAAGAAATTTTTTTTAGCGGACTCAATTATTTTTTTCCAATTAAGGGGCAATTTAGCGTTGCCACTCCACCTAACCTGCACATTTTGGGTTGTGGGGGTGAAACCCTTGCAGACACAGGGAGAATGTGCAAACTCCACGCAGACAGTGACCCGCAGACGGGATTCGAACACATAGAAAAAAAAATACAGCACAGAACAGGCCATTCGTATAGTCTGCAAATTTACTGACCCACCCTTCAACTCCCTCATCCAAGTCATTAATGAAAATCACAAACAGCAGAGGACCCAGAACCGATCCCTGCGGTACACCACTGTTAACTGGGATCCAGGCTGAATATTTGCCGTCCACCACCACTCTCTGACTTCTATCGGTTAGCCAGTTCGTTATCCAACTGACCAAATTTCCCACTATTCCATGCCTCCTTACTTTCTGCATAAGCCTACCATGGGGAACCTTATCAAATGCCTCACTAAAATCCATGTACGCTACATCCACTGCTTTACCTTCATCCACATGCTTGGTCACCTCCTCAAAGAATTCAATAAGACTTGTAAGGCAAGACCTACCCCTCACAAATCCATGCTGACTATCCCTAATCAAGCAGTGTCTTTCCAGATGCTCAGAAATCCTATCCTTCAGTACCCTTTCCATTACTTTGCCTACCACCGAAGTAAGACTAACTGGCCTGTAATTCCCAGGGTTATCCCTATTCCCTTTTTTGAACAGGGGCACGACATTCGCCACTCTCCAATCCCCTGGTACCACCCCTGTTGTCGGTTTATCTCTACTACTTGGTCTTTTCTGTGGCTCGGTTCCAATTAGGGCAAACAGTGGATTTGCCTTCTTTCTATATTGTCTATGTCCGAATGCTTAGAGTCTCCAGATATCGAATGATACCACCACAAGTTTCAACCGGCTATTGATCAAAGAGCCAAATACCAGTTAGTTAGTTCAAGGTCAAGGGTACTTTATTTACATACAATCAATCATGCAACATAAACACTACTAGTTGACTACACCTATTACTAAGACAACTGTACTTAACTTAGGCACCTATTAGCAGTTTTCTAGGCGGTACAGTACAGTTCCTGCCAATCGGGGCCATCTTCCTGGTCCAGCTGTGGGCCAAAGGTGTCTCTAAACCCATTTTGAACTGACAGCAGGGATTGCAACCTTGCAGTTTGCTGCCTGCATTTGGCATGGTCCACCGAACTCTGCCTCTGTTCCGTAGTGGAACTGTGGAGTGCTCGGAGGGCTGCTTTTAAATCATCGCAATGTTTTTTTTAGGATCTGTATCTGATTTTCTGTCTCTTCTCTTACCAGTACAGCACGCTGTGTGTCCTGGTGGGCCTTATCATATTGGATTTGGATGCCGCTAAGGTGGGCGAGACAGGATTGATGTGCACTCTTGTGGATGCATAAGGCGTTCCATTGCCTTCATTGACATCCCTACAAATACTCTGCTGTCTCTTACCAGAAATTTGGAACAAGGGGGAATAAAGCGGTGGTGCAAACACGGGTACGGCTTACGCTATTTTCCGGTTTCACGCAACAAAATCTATCGAGTTTACCTTATATCCCTTTGTTAGTACGCATGCAAATTACACACTTCCGAATTCTGGGTGTTTGATCGATACTGGTTTTGCTTGTGGTTTCTTTTACTTTGCCAATTTGGATTCTAATTCAAATGCTTTGGTGAGTTCTGTCGTAGTGACACGGTCACCTCTGGGTCGCCAATAACTGTTGCCGATTTATCTCTACTACTTGGTCTTTTCTGTGGCTCTGTTCCAATTAGGGCAAACAGTGGATTTGCCTTCTTTCTATATTGTCTATGTCCGAATGCTTAGAGTCGCCAGGTATCGAATGATACCACCACAAGTTTCAACCGGCTATCGATCAAAGAGCCAAGCACAAGTTAGTTAGTTCAAGGTCAAGGGTATTTTATTTACATACAATCAATCATGCAACATAAACACTACTAGTTAACTACACCTATTACTAAGACAACCTGTACTTAACTTCGGGCACCCGGTTTAGGTCAGGCAACAGTGGCCGCTGTTCAATTCTGGATCTCTTGGGTTCGAAGGGGTAACTGTTGCTCAGCTGGGCTCATTCGTCTGGTAGTGGGCGTTGAACTCGAACTTCTTCTGGTGTTGCTGCAGTTGGCGATGGCCGTGACCGGGGTACCAAGGCCAAAAGAGAGCGAACATATGGCAAGCTCTTCCTTTATACTCGGGGGCTTTAGCGCTCTTTTGGGTGGTTCTTCGATTTGGGTCTTACTAATTGGATGATCCCTGATCCCCCCGTTCGATTCCTCAGCCAATAAGTGGGCGGAGATTTGGATGGCTGGGCGTGTCCCAAGCGGTCATTGACCCCGTTGTTTGCGTTTCCCTTGGACAGGGAGTGGCGCCGAAATGTCTGGGACTGTCCCGGTTGCTGGAGAACCAGTCCTTTGTGTTGGGGGAGATGGGCCATCACCTGCTAATCGGCCTGATTAGCATGCTAATGGGATGGAGTTTCGATGCCGTCTGGACTTTGCTGAGAAATATGCATTTCAGGCTCTGAGCCTGCCTGACTCTTGGCTTGTCCATTTTACCCATCAGTCTTTGCGAGTTGCTCTGTACCTAGTTGGAAGTGGCCATCCCAGATGGCTACAGTCCTCAGCGCCGTAGACAGCAGTGCTAACCACATAAAAGGTTCTGAAGGGATGGACCTGGTCGACACTGGGAAGTTGTTTTCGTTGGTTGGGGAATCTAGAACACGGGGGCACAGTCTCAGGATAGGGTGTCTGTTGATTAGGATGGAGATGAGGAGGAATTACTTTACTTCGAGAAGTGAATCTTTGTAATTCTCCACCCTTGAGGGGATGCTCCATTGTTGAATATATTTAAGGCTGGCATGGACAGGTATTGGGTCCCCCAAGAAACCAAAGGTTATGGCGAGCAGGCGGGAAAGTGGAGTTGAAACCCAGAATTAAATATGATCACATTGAGTGGAGAAGCTAGCTCGATGAGCCTTATAGTCTTCTCCTGCTCCTATTTCTTGTGTCCAAGATGCTTAGACATTTGAACCAGGGCCCAGGTTTAGGTTGGCAGGTTTATTCCCCACCCTTGTTATTCTTGGGGCAGGTGGAGAGCCTAAGTATCTGACACTGAAGGCAATGAGTGCCTTCCAGCTATTTGACTATGGAAGTTGTCAGAGCCAAACTTTGACAACCTTCATGGATAGAGACACACATGCAGACAATATTTGTGTATTTATCATGTTGCTATTTGGTTAATGTAAATGTCACCAGTCTCAGAGGACCATTGGCTGCTCTCCTCTTTGAGAGCTGACAGGTGGTGATTTAATCTGAGGGTCACCACAGTCAGTCGAGGGGCAAGATTGAGAAGGCGGGGAATAACCACAGCTGGTACAAGAATTTATCCCACGCTGCTGCCGACGCTCTGTGTCTAAACCAGCCAAGTGAATGAACTTGTTAATACAGGGCAGGCAGTTGGTGCAGTGATATTGTCACTGGACTAGTAACCCAGAGACCAAAGTTAATCCTCTGGGGTTTGATTCATAGAACATAGAACATGCAGTGCAGAAGGAGGCCATTCGGCCCATCGAGTCTGCACCGACCCACTTAAACCCTCACTTCCACCCTATCCCCGTAACCCAATAACCCCTCCTGACCTTTTTGGTCATTAAGGGCAATTTATCATGGCCAATCCACCTAAGCTGCACGCCTTTGGACTGTGGGAGGAAACCGGAGCACCCGGAGGAAACCCACGCAGTCACGGGGAGAACGTGCAGACTCCGCACAGACAGAGACCCAGCGGGGAATCGAACCTGGGACCCTGGCGCTGTGAAGCCACAGTGCTATCCACTTGTGCTAACATGCTGCCCCGCACAACAGATGATAAAATTTGAATTCAAAGGGGTCAGTTGGCTGGACAGCTGGTTCGTGATGTGGGTCATCACAACAGCGTGGGTTCAATTCCCGTACTGGCTGAGGTTATCCATGAAGGCCCTGCCTTCTCAAACATGCCCCTTGCCTGAGGTGTGGTGACCCTCAGATTAAATGACCACCTATCAGCTCTCTCTCAAAAGGGGAGAACAACTCTGGTCCTCAGGGACTTTCGTCACTTTCATTCATTTGGTTAATATGTTTTGATTATGAATCAATAATTTCCAATGTGGTACCTCAACGAAGAACTTTCCCCTCTCCCCACCGATAAAATCAGCCTAGGTTTGCATTAAGATATGGTGGTCAAAAAAGTCACACGTGAATCAAACATTTTTTTTTTTTTATAAATATTTTATTGAAAATTTTTGGTCAACCAACACAGTACATTGTGCATCCTTTACACAATATTATAACAACACAAATAACAATGACCTATTTTATAAACAAAAAATGAATAAATAATAAATAACAAAAATGAAAACTAACCCTAATTGGCAACTGCCTTATCACAAGTAACACTCTCCAAAAATATAATTTAACAGTCCAATATATAATTATCTGTCGCAACGACCTATACATATTATACAGTATATATTAACAACCCTGAGAGTCCTTCTGGTTCCTCCTCCCCCCCCCCCCCCCCCCCCCCCCCCCCCGATCGATCCTAGGCTGCTGCTGCTGCCCTCTTTTTTCCAATCCATCTATCTTTCTGCGAGGTATTCAACGAACGGTTGCCACCGCCTGGTGAACCCTTGAGCCGACCCCCCTTAGGACGAACTTAATCCGCTCTAGCTTTATAAACCCTGCCATGTCATTTATCCAGGTCTCCACCCCCGGGGGCTTGGCTTCTTTCCACATTAACAATATCCTGCGCCGGGCTACTAGGGACGCAAAGGCCAAAACATCGGCCTCTCTCGCCTCCTGCACTCCCGGCTCTTGTGCTACCCCAAATATAGCCAACCCCCAGCTTGGTTCGACCCGGACCCCCACTACTTTTGAAAGCACCTTTGTCACCCCCACCCAAAACCCCTGTAGTGCCGGGCATGACCAAAACATATGGGTATGATTCGCTGGGCTTCTCGAGCACCTCGCATACCTATCCTCCACCCCAAAAAATTTACTGAGCCGTGCTCCAGTCACATGCGCCCTATGTAATACCTTAAACTGAATCAGGCTTAGCCTGGCACACGAGGACGACGAGTTTACCCAGCTTAGGGCATCTGCCCACAGCCCCTCCTCGATCTCCTCCCCCAGCTCTTCTTCCCATTTCCCTTTTAGTTCATCTACCATAGTCTCCCCCTCGTCCCTCATTTCCCTATATATATCTGACACCTTACCATCCCCCACCCATGTCTTTGAGATCACTCTGTCCTGCACCTCTTGTGTCGGGAGCTGCGGGAATTCCCTCACCTGTTGCCTCGCAAAAGCCCTCAGTTGCATATACCTGAATGCATTCCCTTGGGGCAACCCATATTTCTCGGTCAGCGCTCCCAGACTCGCGAACTTCCCATCCACAAACAGATCTTTCAGTTGCGTTATTCCTGCTCTTTGCCACATTCCATATCCCCCATCCATTCCCCCCGGGGCAAACCTATGGTTGTTTCTTATCGGGGACCCCCCCAAGGCTCCAGTCTTTCCCCTATGCCGTCTCCACTGTCCCCAAATCTTCAGTGTAGCCACCACCACCGGGCTTGTGGTGTAGTTCCTCGGTGAGAACGGCAATGGGGCTGTCACCATAGCCTGTAGGCTAGTCCCCCTACAGGACGCCCTCTCTAATCTCTTCCACGCCGCTCCCTCCTCCTCTCCCATCCACTTACTCACCATTGAAATATTAGCGGCCCAATAATACTCACTTAGGCTCGGTAGTGCCAGCCCCCCCCCTATCCCTGCTACGCTGTAAGAATCCCTTCCTCACTCTCGGGGTCTTCCCGGCCCACACAAAACCCATGATGCTCTTTTCAATCCTTTTTAAAAAAGCCTTCGTGATCACCACCGGGAGGCACTGAAACACAAAGAGGAATCTCGGGAGGACCACCATCTTAACCGCCTGCACCCTCCCTGCCAGTGACAGGGATACCATATCCCATCTCTTGAAATCCTCCTCCATTTGTTCTACCAACCGCGTTAAATTTAACCTATGCAATGTGCCCCAATTCTTGGCTATCTGGATCCCGAAAGTCCCTTGTTACCTTTCTCAACGGTAGGTCCTCTATTTCTCTACTCTGCTCCCCTGGATGCACCACAAACAACTCACTTTTCCCCATGTTCAATTTATACCCTGAAAAATCCCCAAACTCCCCAAGTATCCGCATTATTTCTGGCATCCCCTCCGCTAGGTCTGCCACATATAGTAGCAAATCGTCCGCATACAAAGATACCCGGTGTTCTTCTCCTCCTCTAAGTACTCCCCTCCACTTCTTGGAACCCCTCAACGGTATCGCCAGGGGCTCAATCGCCAGTGCAAATAATAATGGGGACAGAGGGCATCCCTGCCTTGTCCCTCTATGGAGCCGAAAATATGCAGATCCCCGTCCATTCGTGACCACGCTCGCCATCGGGGCCCTATACAACAACTGCACCCATCTAACATACCCCTCTCCAAAACCAAATCTCCTCAACACCTCCCACAAATAATCCCACTCCACTCTATCAAATGCTTTCTCGGCATCCATCGCCACTACTATCTCCGTTTCCCCCTCTGGTGGGGCCATCATCATTACCCCTAACAGCCTCCGTATATTCGTGTTCAGCTGTCTCCCCTTCACAAACCCAGTTTGGTCCTCGTGGACCACACCCGGGACACATTCCTCTATTCTCATTGCCATTACCTTGGCCAGGATATTGGCATCTACATTTAGGTGGGAAATAGGTCTATAGGACCCGCATTGTAGTGGGTCCTTTTCCTTCTTTAAGAGAAGCGATATCGTTGCTTCAGACATAGTCGGGGGCAGTTGTCCCCTTTCCTTTGCCTCATTAAAGGTCCTCGTCAATACCGGGGCGAGCAAGTCCACATATTTTCTATAGAAATCGACTGGGAATCCATCCGGTCCCGGGGCCTTTCCCGCCTGCATGCTCCTAATTCCTTTCACCACTTCTTCTACCTCGATCTGTGCTCCCAGTCCCACCCTTTCCTGCTCTTCCACCTTGGGAAATTCCAGCCGATCCAAGAAGCACATCATTCTCTCCCTCCCATCCGGGGGTTGAGCTTCATATAATTTTTTATAAAATGTCTTGAACACTCCATTCACTCTCTCCGCTCCCCGCTCCATCTCTCCTTCCTCATCCCTCACTCCCCCTATTTCCCTCGCTGCTCCCCTTTTCCTCAATTGGTGTGCCAGCAACCTGCTCGCCTTCTCCCCATATTCGTACTGTACACCCTGTGCCTTCCTCCATTGTGCCTCTGCAGTGCCCGTTGTCAGCAAGTCAAATTCTACATGTAGCCTTTGCCTTTCCCTGTACAGTCCCTCCTCCGGTGCTTCCGCATATTGTCTGTCCACCCTCAAAAGTTCTTGCAGCAACCGCTCCCGTTCCTTACTCTCCTGCTTCCCTTTATGTGCCCTTATTGATATCAGCTCCCCTCTAACCACCGCCTTCAGCGCCTCCCAGACCACTCCCACCTGGACCTCCCCATTATCATTGAGTTCCAAGTACTTTTCAATGCACCCCCTCACCCTTAGACACACCCCCTCATCTGCCATTAGTCCCATGTCCATTCTCCAGGGTGGGCGCCCTCCTGTTTCCTCCCCTATCTCCAAGTCCACCCAGTGTGGAGCGTGATCCGAAATGGCTATAGCCGTATACTCCGTTCCCCTCACCTTCGGGATCAACGCCCTTCCCAGCACAAAAAAGTCTATTCGCGAGTAGACTTTATGGACATAGGAGAAAAACGAGAACTCCTTACTCCTAGGTCTGCTAAATCTCCACGGGTCTACACCTCCCATCTGCTCCATAAAATCTTTAAGTACCTTGGCTGCTGCCGGCCTCTTTCCAGTCCTGGACTTCGACCTAGCCAGCCCTGGTTCCAACACCGTATTAAAATCTCCCCCCATTATCAGCTTTCCCATCTCTAGGTCCGGAATGCGTCCTAGCATCCGCCTCATAAAATTGGCATCATCCCAGTTCGGGGCATATACGTTTACCAAAACCACCCTCTCCCCCTGTAGTTTGCCACTCACCATCACGTATCTGCCCCCGTTATCCGCCACTATAGTCTTTGCCTCGAACATTACCCACTTCCCCACTAATATAGCCACCCCCCTGTTTTTCGCATCTAGCCCCGAATGGAACACCTGCCCCACCCATCCTTTGCGTAGCCTAACCTGGTCTATCAGTTTCAGGTGCGTTTCCTGTAACATAACCACATCTGCCTTAAGTTTCTTAAGGTGTGCGAGTACCCGTGCCCTCTTTATCGGCCCGTTCAGCCCTCTCACGTTCCACATGATCAGCCGGGTTGGGGGGCTTCCTACCCACCCCCCCCCCTTGTCGATTAGCCATCCCCTTTTTCCAGCTCCTCACCCGGTTCCCACGCAGCTGTATCTCCCCCAGGCAGTGCCCCCCCGCCCATCCCCTCCCATACCAGCTCCCCCCTCTCCCCAGCAGCAACCCAGTAATTCCCCCCCCCACCCGCCCCGCTAGATCCCCCGCTAGCGTAATTACTCCCCCCATGTTGCTCCCAGAAGTCAGCAAACTCTGGCCGACCTCGGCTTCCCCCCGTGACCTCGGCTTGCACCGTGCGACGCCCCCTCCTTCCTGCTTCTCTATTCCCGTCATGATTATCATAGCGCGGGAGCCAAGCCCGCGCTTCTCCCTTGGCCCCGCCCCCAATGGCCAACGCCCCATCTCCTCCATCTCCCCTCCTCCCCCCTATCACCACCTGTGGAAGAGAGAAAAGTTACCACATCGCAGGATTAGTACATAAAACTCCTCTTTCCCCCCTTTTTAACCCCCCTCTTCGCCCCCCACATTCGCCCCACCACTTTGTTCAAACGTTCTTTTTAATAACCCGCTCATTCCAGTTTTTCTTCCACAATAAAAGTCCACGCTTCATCCGCCGTCTCAAAGTAGTGGTGCCTCCCTCGATATGTGACCCACAGTCTTGCCGGTTGCAGCATTCCAAATTTTATCTTCTTTTTATGAAGCACCGCCTTGGCCCGATTAAAGCTCGCCCTCCTTCTCGCCACCTCCGCACTCCAGTCTTGATAAACGCGGATCACCGCGTTCTCCCATTTACTGCTCCGAGTTTTCTTTGCCCATCTAAGGACCATTTCTCTATCCTTAAAATGGAGGAATCTCACCACTATGGCTCTGGGAATTTCTCCTGCTCTCGGTCCTCGCGCCATCACTCGGTATGCTCCCTCCACCTCCAACGGACCCGCCGGGGCCTCCGCTCCCATTAACGAGTGCAGCATCGTGCTCACATATGCCCCGACGTCCGCTCCCTCCGCACCTTCAGGAAGACCAAGAATCCTCAGGTTGTTCCTCCTTGCGTTGTTCTCCAGTGCCTCCAACCTTTCCACACATCGTTTCTGATGTGCCTCATGCGTCTCCGTCTTCACCACCAGGCCCTCTATGTCGTCCTCATTCTCGGCTGCCTTTGCCTTCACGACCCGAAGCTCCCGCTCCTGGGTCTTTTGTTCCTCCTTTAGCCCTTCGATCGCCTGTAGTATCGGGGCCAACAGCTCTTTCTTCATTTCCTTTTTGAGCTCTTCCACACAGCATTTCAAGAACTCTTGTTGTTCAGGGCCCCATGTTAAACTGCCACCTTCCGACGCCATCTTGGTTTTTGCTTGCCTTCCTTGCCGCTGTTCTAAAGGATCCACTGCAATCCGGCCACTTTCTCCTCCTTTTTTCATCCGTATCCAGGGGGGATTCCCTTCTGGTTTACCGCACAGTGTTTTTAGCCGTCAAAATTGCCGTTGGGGCTCCTATCAAGAGCCCAAAAGTCCGTTTCACCGGGAGCTGCCGAAACGTGCGACTCAGCTGGTCATCGCCGCACCCGGAAGTCATCAAACATTTATTTAATTATCACTTGAGCACAGTAATTGTTCGCTGCTGGCAATAAGTGGCAAAGGAGGCCATCTTCTGTTTGTGTCATCAATTTTCAACTTTTATTTTAACAAACATTTTATTAAGGCATTTATAGTTTTATAACAACAAAAGATACAAATATAAATGTAACATAATTCAGTGCGTAACACCCTCTCTCCATCTCTCACTGGTCCCGCCTAAGCTAAACCAAACTAACCCAACTCCCCCTGCCCCCCTTACACCCTAACCCCCCCTTAGTGAAACTGCTAACAGTTTAGTTTTCCCCGAAGGAGGCGATGAATGACTGCCACCTCCGAACGAACCCTAATACTGATCCAATGCCCTCAAACTTGTGCCCTTACATGAGGCCGCCTGTATCTGCTTCCACACCTACCCCTCCCCCACCACCCACTTCCTGATCATGGTTATATTTGCCGCCCAGTAATAATTCCTAAAGTTCGGCAGTGCCAACCCTCCCACCTCCCCCATCCTCGGCTCCGCCCCAGCAGCACTTTCCTTACTCACAGGGTTTTACCCGCCCACACAATCCCAGATACCACCGCATTCACCCGCTTAAAAAAGGTCTTTGGTATAAAAAACGGAGGCACTGGAAAAACAAACAAAAATCTCAGGAGAACAGTCACCTTTACGGTCTGTACCCTCCCCGTCAGTGACAACGGGAGCATGTCCCACCTCCGAACGTCCTCCTTCATTTGCTCAACCAACCGAGCCAAATTTAATTTATGCAGCTGCTCCCAACTCCATGCCACCTGAATACCCAAAGAATGGAAACTCCCTCCCACCACTTTGAACAGCAGCTCCCCCAGTCTCCTCTCCTGCCCCCTTGCCTGGATCACAAAGACCTTGCTCTTACCGATGTTCAATTTTCTCCCGGAAACCAGCCAAATTCCCCTAAGATCCACATCTCTCCCATCCCCCTAACGGGTCAGAAATATACAGGAGTAGGTTGTCTGCATACAACGAGACCCTGTGTTCCATCCCCTCCCCCCGACTAGCCCGTTCCAGTCCTTTGACACTCTTAGCGCCATCGCCAATGACTCTATGGCCAAGGCAAACAACAGTGGGGAGAGGGGGCATCTCTACCTTGTTCCCCGGTGCAGTCTAAAGTAGTCCAAGCTCACCTGGTTCGTCACCAGTGCCTGTACAGCAACCAAACCCAGTCAACAAAGCCCTGCCCAAACCCAAACCGACCCTGGACCTCCCACAGATCATTCCACTCCATCCGATCAAAGGCCTTTGCTGCGTCCATAGTGACCACGGCCTCCACCTCCCTCCCCTCAGAGAGCATCATGAATACATTCAAGAGCCTTCTAACATTGGCCTTTAACTGTTTGCCTTTGACAAACCCCGCCTGGTCTGCTATCACCCCCGGAACACAGCGTTCTATCCTTGAGGCCAAAATTTTGGCCAGCAATTTGGCATCTGCATTGAATAGAGAGATTGGTCTATATGACCCGCATTGTTCTGGGTCCTTCTCCCGCTTCAGGATCACTGAAATCGAGGCATGTGACATTGTTGGGAGAAGAACACCCCGCTCCCTTGCCTCATTAAATGCCCTCACCAGCAGCGGACCCAGCACCCCAGAAAACATCTTGTAAAATTCCACTTGGTAGCCATCCGGTCCAGGAACCTTCCCCGACTGCATGGCCTCCAATCCCTCTATGACCTCTACAATCCTGATCAGGTCTCCCAACCCCTCCACCAACCCTTTCTCTACCTTTGGAAACTCCAAACCTTCCAAAAACTGCCTCATCCCCTCCACCCAAGCTGGGGGCTCCAACTCATACAACCGACTATAAAACTCCTTGGGTCCAAAACCGTATTCCTCCCTCTGTCATTCACTTTTCCTATCCCCTGGCCACCTCCCTTTTCCTGAGCTGGTGTGCTAGCATCCTACTGGCCTTCTCCCCATACTCATATCCCGCCGCCCTCTCCTTCCTCAACTGCCCACCACCTTCCCTGTGGATATCAGACCAAACTCCATCTGTAGCGCCTGCCGCTCCTTCAACAGCCCCGCCTCCGAGGCTTCAGAGTACCTTCTGTCCACCTGGAGTATCTGCCGAACCAGCTTATCCATCTCTACACGCTCCACCTTCTCCCTATGAGCCCGTATCGAAATCAGCTCCCCCCTAACACCTGCCTTCAGCGACTCCCACACCGTTGCTCCTGAAACCTGCCCCGTGGCATTTATCTCCAAATAATTCCGGTTGGCCTCCCTCACCCGCCCGCACACCGCCTCATCCACTAACAGTCCTACATCCAATCTCCATTGCGGGCGCTGCCCCCCCCCCCACCTTGCTCACCTGTAAATCCACCCAGTGTGGGGCATGGTCCTACACGACAATCGCCGAATACTCGGCAACTACCACTCCCACCAGCAAAGCCCTGTTCAAAATGAAAAAATCAATCCGGGAGTACACTTTGTGAACATGGGAGAAAAAAGAAAACTCCTTCGCTCTTGGCCGCCCGAACTTCCACGGATCTACCCCTCCCACCTGCTCCATAAACCCTTTTAGTTCTTTCGCCGCGTCTGTCCTTGAACTCGACCGATCCAACCTCAGATCAATGACCGTATTAAAGCCACCCCCCAAGATCAGCTTATGCGAGTCCAGGTCCGTGATCATCCCCAACACCCGCCTCATAAACTCCGCATCGTCTCAGCTTGGTGCGTAAATATTTACTAATCCCACCGGCATCCCCTCCAGCTTCCCACTTACCATGATATACCTACCCCCCGAGTCCGCCACTGTACTCCCATCCTCAAATGACACCCGCTTATTGATCAAGATCGCAACCCCCCTAGTTTTAGAGTCCAGCCCCGAATGAAATATCTACCGTACCCAACCCTTCCTCAGCCTATTCTGATGCACTACCCTCGGGTGAGTCTCCTGTAGCATTGCCACATCCGCCTTCAAACACTTCAAATGCGTGATCACGCGAGCCCTCTTGACCGGCCCATAGAGCCCTCTCACGTTCCATGTGATCAGCCTGGTCGGGGGGAAACCCCCCTCCCGATCAACCATCACTCTTCTTAGTCTGGCCTCCAGCCCGCATCCTGCGCCTCCTTAGGCCCGCTCTTGGGTGTCCACCGTCATCGACCTCTAATTTGTCTCCAAGTGTCAGTCCCTCCCCTGTCAGCAGAACAAATCCCCCCCTCCTATCCCTTCCCCCATAACAAAATAGCAATCTCAACTCCCCACAACAAACTGATCACCTGCTCGCCCCCCCCCACTGCACTTCCGTGAGCTAGCCCGCCCATCTAGCCTGGTAGCCCCCGCCCACGGCGCCAAGCAACCTATCCCCCACTGATCTCCCTCCCCCACCGCTCCAACATACATATGCAAAACATAACAATCCCCAACAAACACAAAGAAGAAAATTCCACCCACCATCCCCCATTAAGAACAAAGTTCGCCCACATACAAAACTGAGCAACGGCCCAAGAATTGGTACAAAAACAATACACACAAAACCCAAAGAGAAAAGAAATTTAGCAGCTTAGGTACAGAATTACTCACCCACAAGTTCAATGTCCTCCATCACCTGCCAGCCCCCTGTCCTTAACAAAGTTCATCGCCTCATCTGGCGATCCAAAATAAAGCTCTTGGCCCTCGTAAGTGACGCACAAACGAGCTGGGTCCAGCATGCCGAACTCCACCTCCTTATTGAAGAGGGCCGATTTAACCTAGTTGAAGCTCGCCCTTCTTTTGGCCAGTTCCGCACGCAAGTCCTGGTAAATTGTGCAGCTCGTTATCTTCCCATTTGCAGCTCCTCGTTTGCCTAGCCCACCTCAACAACAGATCCTTGTCCAGGAACCAGTGCATTCGTACCACCATCGCCCTCGGTGGGTCATTCATCCACGGCTTCCTCATAAGCGCTCTGTGCACCCTGTCCACCTCCAAGGGCCGAGTAAACGCAACTTCCCCCAGCAGTTTCTCGAAAATATGCGCTACTTATGCCCCTGCGTCCGATCCCTCGCTGCCCTCCAGGAGGCCAACGATCCTCAGGTCCTGCCTGCGCGACCTATTCTTCAGTTCCTTCACCTTCTCTTGCAGTCTTTTCTGATGGTCCTTCATCAGCTCCATCTTCGCTGCTATCGCAGTTAGCTGGTCCTCGTGCTCAGCCACCATCTCTTACACCTTCTGGATCACCTGGGCCTGGGCTTCCAATCTTTGCTCCACCAGATCAATTCCAATCTTAATCGGGTCCAGGTACTTTGTCTTTGCTTTGGAAAGCTCTCCTGGAGGAAGTTCACCAGCTGCTCCGTTGACCACAGGGCCGGCAATCCCAGTCCCTGAGCCTCCGCCATATTTTCCTGTGATGCAGACTCCACTCCCTTCTTTGACCAACGATTTCTCCTTTTCAGACCACTTCTGGTCCATGAATCCATACACTGGTGGGGAATTCTTCTCCTCTATCTCACCCACTAGGGGCTTTTCACAGTAACTTCATTTGAAGCCTACTTGTGACAATAAGCGATTTTCATTTAATTCATTTAATTTCATCTCCTATATTGCTGATCCAATCCCCCATAAGTCTGGGAAAAAGGTCTCAAAGGTCCACCACGAGTGGGAGCTACCAAATAAGCGACCACTCACTCCATAGCCGCCACGGGAAGTCATCAATTTTCAACTTTAAACTCTGCATATTCCATTCTATTGTTCTTTCACCGAAGGGTTATTTTATGCTTCCGTGGGGCATTTGGAGGCAATTCAAGCAAAATAATGTAATAATGGTAAGTGTCTGTGGGATCATGCACACAGATCTCAATGATAGACAACCTACCATGTTAAAAATGCTAACCAGTGTCCTACAATTAGGATCAGGTTTCCCTCGTTCTAACCCTGCATGATGAAGGGGAACATAGAATCATAGAATTTACAGTGCAGATGGAGGCCTTCGGCTCATCGAGTCTGCACTGGCCGGACTTCCGGTAGCGGCCATGACCTGCCAGGTCACGCGAACGGTAGCTCCCGCCGGGATCAGTGTTTCGGGCCACTAAAAAGAGCGGCGGCGGCACTTAACAGGAGGGACCGGACGTGGGAGAGCCCCCCCCGCCCCGCTGGTGCATGGAGAGGCCCAGGAGCGGAGCCGACAGACGCGTGAACCCGGGGAAGAAGGTCGAGAGGGTCCGGGAGGACAAAATGGCAGCCGGAGAAGATCGGGAGGTGTGGGCCCAGTGGGCCAGAGAACTGCAGGAGCTCCTTAAAAACTGCTTCATGGAGCTGAAAACAGAGATGCTGGCCTCCATGGAAAGAATTGTGGTGACCCAGAAGGCGCAGGAGAAGGAGATCAAGGAGGTGAGGAGAAAGGTGGCGGAGAACGAGGACGTGATCCTGGGCCTGGCGGTGAAAGTGGAGGCGCTCGAGGCACTCCATGAGAGATGGCAGGAGAGGCTGGATGAACTTGAATGCAGATCTCGGAGCCACAATCTGCGGATCCTGGTCCTTCCTGAAGGAGCTGATGCACTAAGCGTCAAGAACCACAAAGACATGTGAGACTTTAACCAAGTCTTTAATACACTACATAGGAAGCTTACCCGACACAGACGACCCCAGACAAAATGGGTCAGGTCTCAAGAAGCTGGGTCTTATACCTAACTCCCGGGGGAGTGGCCAAGGCGGAGCTCTCCGTGGCCAGGTCAGGTTACATACAGGTGACCGAACCTCTACAGAGCTACAGTACAATACACAGTACAATACCCAGGATTACAGGGCCACGTTGCACACAACTATTATATAACTATGTACAATGCTAGGGAAGTACAGTGGTGTATCACCACATTCACCCCTTGTTTAGAAGGAAGTCCGAGGTGAAAATATGGAGTAGCAAACACAGTGAACAAACAGGGAGTAACGAACAGAGTCCATCAGGAGGTTCCGTGTCATCAGGGGTCGAGACGAACAATGGGTTTGGTCGATCTCTTTGAACGTCGGAGCTGCAGCGCTGAGGTAGTGTCCGGCGGTATCCGTGCGGTCGGTGGTGCTGGGTCGCGAGGCGGCATGACGTCCCCCACCGCTTCGGCTGGCTCGAGGCGAAACTGTGAGATGACAGCGGCTGGCACGGAGTAGTAACAGGCCGAGGGATCGACGGGAGCAGACAGGGAGCGGGGTGGAGGTTGAGGGGCGGGGGCGGCAGGGGCCCCAGAGGGGGCCAGGTCCTTGATGGAGACGGTCTCCTCACGCCCGTTGGGGTACGCTATGTACGCGTACTGTGGGTTGGCGTGGAGGAGACAGACTTTCTCCACCAGGGGCTCCGCCTTAGAGGTCCGCACGTGCTTGCGGAGCAGGACGTCTCCCGGGGACAGGAGCCAGGACGGAAGCGATGTCACGGATGCCGATCTCCTGGAGAAGAGAAACATCCGCTCATGAGGGGTAGCATTCGTTGCAGTACACAAAAGGGACCGGATGGAGTGGAGTGCGGCAGGGAGGGCCTCCTGCCAACGGGAGACTGGTCGGCCTTTGGACTTGAGGGCTAGCAGCACGGCCTTCCAAGCTGTCGCGTTCTCCCTCTCCACCTGTCTGTTCCCCCGGGGGTTGTAACTGATCGCCCTGCTCGAGGCAACGCCCCTGGCGAGCAGGTACCGACGCAGCTCCTCACTCATGAAGGAGGAGCCCCGGTCACTGTGAATGTAATTGGGATAACCGAACAGCATGAAGAGGTCGTGCAATGCTTTGATGACGGTGGCGGAGGTCGTGTCGGGGCAGGGAATGGCGAAGGGGAACTGCGAGTACTCGTCGATGACTTTGAGGAAGTACGTGTTGCGGTTGTGGGTGGGGAGGGGCCCTTTGAAGTCAATGCTGAGACGTTCAAAGGGGCAGGTAGCCTTGAATAGGTGCGCCTTGTCTGGCTTGTAGAATTGCGGCTTGCACTCCGCACAGACTTGGCAGTCGCTAGTCATGTACTTGACCTCCTCGACTGAGAAGGGCAGGTTGTGGCCCTTGGTGTAGTGGTAGAACCGCCTGACGCCCGGGTGACAGAGGTCATTATGTAGTGCCCGCAGTCGGTTATCCTGTGCGTTGGCACAAGTACTACGGGACAGGGCATCAGGAGGGAGCATACCTGGCCGGTATAAGATAGTATAATTGTAGGTGGAGAGTTCGATCCTCCACCGTAATATCTTATCATTTTTGATTTTACCTCGTTGTTTGTTGTCGAACATGAACGCAACTGATCGTTGGTCAGTAACGAGGGTAAATGGTTTTCCGGCCAGGTAGTGCCTCCAGTGCCGGACGGCTTCCACTATGGCCTGTGCCTCCTTCTCAACAGAGGAGTGGCGGATCTCGGGGCCTTGGAGTGTGCGGGAAAAGAAGGCGATGGGCCTGCCCGCCTGGTTGAGGCACCCAGGGCAAAGTCGGAGGCATCGCTCTCGACTTGGAATGGTGCAGACTCGTCTACCGCATGCATGGCGGCTTTGGCGATAGTAGTTTTTAGGAGGTGGAATGCCTGGCAGGCCCCGGGCGAGAGGGGGAATGAGGGGGAACGGAGATGGGGTCGGGCCTTGTCAGCGTACTCGGGCACCCACTGGGTATAGTAGGCAAAGAACCCGAGGCATCGCCTCAGTTCTTTGGGGCAGGTGGGAATGGGGAGTTCGAGAAGGGGGTGCAGACGGTCAGGATTGGGGCCGAGGACACCGTATGGCGAGGCGGGTGGTGCCGAAAACACATTTTGCCTCGTTGTACGTGAGATTGAGGCGTTTGGCAGTTTGGAGGAATTTAGTGAGGTTGATGTCATGGTCCTGCTGGTTGTGGCCGCAGATGGTGACGTTGTCCAGATACGGGAAGGTAGCCCGCAGTCTGTTCTGGTCCACCATTCGGTCCATCTCCGGTTGGAAGACCGAGACTCCATTGGTGACGCCAAAGGGTACCCTAAGAAAGTGGTAGAGGCGGCCGTCCGCCTCGAAGGCCGTGAAGTTACGGTCCTCCGGGCGGATAGGGAGCTGGTGGTAGGCGGATTTCAAGTCTATGGTGGAGAACACCCGGTACTGTGCAATCCGGTTGACCATGTCAGATATGCGGGGGAGGGGATACGCATCAAGCAGCGTGTACCGGTTGATGGTCTGACTGTAGTCAATGACCATGCGGTGTTTCTCGCTAGACTTGACTACCACCACTTGGGCTCGCCAGGGGCTGGTGCTGTGAGCAATGATCTTTTCCGAGAGAAGACGCTTAATCTCCGCTCGAATGAATTGGCGGTCCCCGAAACTGTAACACCAACTTTTAGTAGCCACGGGCTTGCAGTCGGGGGTGAGATTAGCAAACAGTGAAGGGGGGGGATCCTGAGCGTGGAGAGACTACAGGTGGGACCCGGGGGGGTGGATCAGGGAAGAACTGGGGGTTGAAGACCGTGAGGGGGGGGGAGGGGGCCATTAAAATGCAAGGTGAGGCTGCGCAAGTGGCATTGGAAGTCCAGGCCGAGGATCGCGGCGGCGCAGAGGTGAGGGAGGACCATGAATTTGAAATCCTGGAACACCGCGCGTTCACTGAGAGGGTGACGATGCAGTAGCCCGAAACCTCGGCCGACTGGGAGTTGGAGGCCATGGAAATATGCCTGCGCGTGGGTAGTACCTTGAGGGAGCAGCGGCGCACGGTGTCCGGGTGGAGGAAGCTCTCCGTGCTGCCGCTGTCGAAGAGGCAGGTAACAGTGAAACGATTTACCTGAACCTCCATGGTGGATCTGGCGAGCTGATGCGGTCGGTCCTGGTCGAGGACGATGGATGCGATGGTGGAGCTGTTGGAGAAGGGTGCCGAATCCGGGGAACGGCCTGCGGAAGAAGGTGGCGGCGCCCAGGTGTCGTAGGCTGCTGTTGGAGGCCAGGTTGCTGTCGTTGGCTGCATCTCAGTTGTTTTGCAGCATTTTCGGTCGAGTGCGCAGGTCCGAAAGTGACGATTGGCGGCGGGGCGGAACCCGGAAGCGGACGATCGGCGGCGGATCGGAAGTGAAGGGAGCCGGGCCGGGGATAATCAAAGATGGCGGCGCCCATGCGTCGCACATGTCGAATAGCGAGCCGGGAACGGAGGATGGCGGCACCCAGGAGTAGCAGGCCGCGGTGTTAGACCCCGAGGCAGTGGTGGAGCGGCAGACGTTTGCAAAATGGCCTTTCTTGCCACAGGCTGAACAGGTAGCATCTCTAGCAGGGCAGCGTTTCCTGGGGTCTTTTGCCTGGCCACAAAAGTAACACTGGGGCCCAGGCATTATTTTTACTGCTGGTGTGGCTGGGTGGGCCATGACTTGCAGGGGTTGTTGCTGGGCGGGCGGCAGGGAGGTAGTGGCCACGTAGGGAACGTGGGCAGGCACATAGGAAGTTTGGGCAGGCGTGTAGGACGCATTATTGTCATAGGCTGCCTGTTGGGCCTCTGCCATAGTGACTGCCGTGTCCAGAGTCAGGGTAGTTTGTACCAGTAGGAGTTGGCGAATTGGGACGGAAGCGATGCCAGCTACAAAGGCATCGAGCGCCAGGGCCTCAGTGTTCTGCTCAGCGGAGACTGCTGGCGCGTTGCAGGTGAGCGCGAGGGCACGGAGGTCCCGAACGAACACGGATAGGGGTTCACCCGGCTGTTGGTGCCAGGAGGCGAGGCGGTGGCGGGCGTAAATTGAATTAACAGTTCGTGCATACCGGCTTTTGAGCTTCACGATGGCGTCGGCGTAGGTCGTTGTTCCCATGATGAGGTCGAAAAGCCCGTAGTCGAGCCGTGAGCACAGGAGGTTGAGTCGGTCAGCGTCCGTTTTGGCGAAGGCGGAGGATGCTCCCCAGGTAGGCCTCGAAACACCGGACCCAGCAGTTGAAAAGGTGATCCGCGCGTGGAGCGTGGGGGTCGAGCGAGAGCTTGTCAGGTTTCAGAGCAGCCTCCATTATAACTGTAGTGTATTAAATTGATGCACTAAGCGTCAAGAACCACAAAGACATGTGGGGACTTTAACCAAGGCTTTAATACACTACATAGGAAGCTTACCCGACACAGACGACCCCAGACAAAATGGGTCAGGTCTCAAAGAAGCTGGGTCTTATACCTAACTCCCGGGGGAGTGGCCAAGGCGGAGCTCTCCGTGGCCAGGTCAGGTTACATACAGGTGACCGAACCTCTACAGAGCTACAGTACAATACACAGTACAATACCCAGGATTACAGGGCCATGTTACATACAACTATTATATAACTATGTACAATACTAGGGAAGTACAGTGGTGCATCACCACAGGAGCGGAGGGGGCGGACGCGAGCACGTACGAGGCCACAATGTTGGGGACGCTGATGGGGGCCCTTGGAGCTGGATGGGGCGCACAGGGTTCTCGCCAGAAAGCCGAGGGTAAACGAGCCACCGAGGGCGATGGTGATACGGTTTCAGTGCTTGGCAGACCGGAAGCGAGTCCAACGGTGGGCGAAGAAAGAGCGGAGCAGTAAGTGGGAGAATGGCGAGATCCGAATTTACCAGGACCTGGAAGCTGAGCTGGCGAGGAGGCGTGCAGGTTTTAACCAGGCGAAGGCAGTCCTCCACGGTAAAGGGGTGAAGTTTGGGCTCCTTCACCCGGCGAGACTGTGGGTTACATACCAGGACAGGCACCACTATTTTGATACCCAGATGAGGCGTGGTCGTTCATCAGGCAGTAGAAGCTGGACCTGAACTAAGGGACTGTTGTATGGGGGTGAAATGTGCGGGTGGGGAGGGACCGAGGGGAGGACGGCGGGTAAAGCATAAGTTTATGGGCATGTCTGCCCTAGTTTGGTTGGGGGTTTTGTTGTTTGTTTTGCTTGTTTTCCAGGTGTTTTGTTTTCCAGGTGTTCGGTGCTAGGGGGTGGGAAACGCCCGGGACGGGCTGTCCGGCGCACAGGGAGGTCCCAGATGGCGCTTGCCCCTCTACCCTGCAGGGGAGGTGGGTAGGGTGGCCCGAAGGAGACAACAAGTTAAGGGTGGATATACAGAGGTGGGAGGGGTCGGGGTCAGCATGGGTGAGCTGACTCACGGAACCACAAAGGGGGGAAACCAGAGCTAAGCGGATGCTTGGCAGGGGGGGGGGAGTGCGGGGGGTTTGGGGGGGGGGGAGGGGTGCTGCTTTGCTGACTGAAGGGGAGCCAGGTGAGGGATATGGATGGAGAGTCGGGCGGGGGGGCCGCCGGGGGGAGAGCTGGAGGAGGGAGGCGGGGGCACGCGGTTGGCCGAAAAGGGAGATGGCTAGTCGGCGGGATGGGGGGGGGTGGTTACCCCCCCGACCAGGCTGATCACATGGAATGTGAGGGACCTGAATGTGCCGGTCAAGCGGTCCCGCGTGTTCTCGCATTTGAAGGGGTTGAAGGCGGACGTGGCCATGTTGCAAGAGACGCACTTAAAGCTCGCGGACCAGACGAGGCTAAGGAAAGGATGGGTGGGACAGGTGTTTCACTCGGGGTTAGACTCCAAGACCAGAGGAGTGTCTATTTTGGTCAGTAAACGAGTGGCGTTTGAGGCGGGGAGCATCGTGGCGGACAAGGGGGGTAGGTACATAATGGTGAGTGGCAAGCTGCAGGGGGCTCGGGTGGTGTTAGTGAATGTATATGCCCCGTACTGGGACGATGCGGACTTTATGAGGCGTGTGTTGGGTAGGATCCCGGATTTGGAGATAAGTCACCTGATTATGGGGGGGGACTTTAATCCGGTCTTGGATCCGAGCTCGGATCGTTCCAAGTCCAGAACGGAAAGAGGCCGGCGGCGGCAAGGGCCCTGTGGGAGTTCATGGGCCAGATGGGGGGAGTGTACCCCTGGAGGTTTATGTGGCCAAGGACAAAGGAGTTTTCCTTTTTCTCCCATGTCCATAAAGTCTATTCGCGAATAGACTTCTTTGTGTTGAGTAGGGCGTTAATCCTGAGGGTGGAGGGGGTAGAACACTCGGCCATTGCGGTCTCGGACCATGCCCCGCACTGGGTGGGCCTGCGGCTGGGGGCGGAACGGGGTCAGCGCCCTCTCTGGCGACTGGATGTGGGGTTGCTGGCGGACGAAGAGGTGTGCGGGCGGATAAGGAGTATTGAGAATTATGTGGGAGCGAATGACACAGGAGAGGTGATGGTGGCAGTGGTTTGGGAGGCTCTGAAGACGGTCATTAGGGGAGAGTTAATCTCCATTAGGTCCCACAGAGGGAAGAAGGAGAGGGCAGAGAGGGAGAGACTGGTGGGAGAGATACGCCGGGTAGATAGGAGGTACGCGGAGGCCCCAAAGGGGGGGCTGTTGAATGAGCGCCGGAAATTGCAGGCGGAGCTTGACTTGCTGTCCACGGGGAAGGCGGAGGCGCAGCTGAGGAAAGCGAAGGGAGCAGTTTATGAGTATGGGGAGAAGGCGAGTAGGATGCTGGCGAACCAGCTGCGCAGCAGGGAGGCGGCCAGAGAGATTGGAGGAGTGCGGGAAAGGGAAGGCAACATGGTGCTGAGCCCAGAGAGGGTCAATGAAGTCTTCAGGGAGTTCTGCGGAAGGCTATACGAGTCGGACCCCCCCCCCCCCCCCCCCCCCCCCCCCCCCCCCCCCGGGGAGGGGGAAGCGATGAGGCGGTTCATGGACTGGCTGAGGTTCCCAGGGTGGAAGCAGAGTGGGCGCAGGGACTGGGGGCCCCGATTGGGCTGGAGGAGGTAGTCAGGGGGCTGGCAGGCATGCAGTCAGGCAAGGCCCCGGGCCCGGACGGCTTCCCCGCAGAATTTTATAAGAAGTTCTCGGAGCTGCTGAGCCCGCTCCGGATGAGAACCTTCAATGAGGCAAAGGAGAAAGGGACCCTCCCTCCAACAATGTCGCAGGCATTGATCTCGCTTATCCTGAAGAAGGAGAAGGATCCGCTTCAGCGTGGGTCCTACAGACCGATATCGCTCCTGAACGTGGATGCCAAGCTGTTGGCAAAAATTCTGGCCACCAGAATAGAAGACTGCGTCCCAGGAGTGTTTGGGGAGGACCAGACAGGGTTTGTTCAAGGCAGGCAGCTGAACGCGAATGTGAGGAGGCTCCTGAATATTATCATGATGCCCTCGGAGGGGGGGAGGTGGAGGTGGTGGCTGCGATGGACACGGAGAAGGCCTTTGACATGGTGGAGTGGGAGTATCTGTGGGAGGCGCTAGGCAGGTTTGGATTTGGGGAGGGATTTATAGGGTGGGTCAAGCTGCTGTATCAGGCCCCTGTAGCGAGTGTGTCCACAAACCGGCCAAGGTCGGAGTATTTCAGGCTGCACCGGGGGACGAGGCAGGGGTGTCCCCTGTCCCCGTTGCTGTTTGCCTTGGCAATTGAGCCGCTGGCCATTGTGCCCAGGACTTCGGGAGATTGGAGGGGGCTGGTGCGCGGAGGGGAGGAGCACCGGGTCTCCCTCTACACGGATGACCTGTTGTTGTATATTTCGGACCCGTTAGAGGGGATGGGGGAGGTCATGCGGATCCTTGGGGGTCTTCGGGAGGTTCTCGGGGTATAAATTGAACGTGGGGAAGAGTGAGCTGTTCGTGGTCCACGGTAGGGGCCAGGAGGAGAGACTGAGGGAGCGCCCGCTCAGGATAGTGGAGAGGAGCTTTCGGTACTTGGGGATACAAGTGGCCAGGAACTGGGATGCCCTGCACAGGCTCAACTTAACCCGGCTAGTGGAGCAGATGGAGGGAGAGTTTAAAAGGTGGGATATGCTCCCACTTTCCTTGATGGGACGGGTGCAGACGGTGAAGATGACGGTCCTCCCCAGGTTCTTCTCCGTATTTCAGTACCTCCCCATTTTCATCCCCAAGTCCTTCTTTAAGCGGGTGAATAGGATTGTGACGGGATTTGTGTGGGCGAATAAAACCCCGCGAGTCAATAGCGTATTCTTGGAGCGTAGCCGGGGGTGGGGGGAGGACTGGCTCTGCCAAACTTCTGCGGTTATTACTGGGCGGCCAATATGGCCATGATCAGGAAATGGATGATGGAGGAGGGAGCGGCGTGGGGGCGGTTGGATGCGGCGTCGTGTAGAGGCACCAGTCTAGGGGCACTTCTTACAGCTCCGCTGCCGTTCTCACCGGCGCGATACACCACTAGTCCGAAGGTGACGGCAGCACTGAGGATCTGGGGGCAGTGGAGGAGACACAGGGGAGAGGAGGGGGGCCTCCGTGTGGACACCGATACGGAATAACCACAGATTTGCTCCGGGTAGGTTGGATGGGGGGTACCAAGCCTGGTATAGGACAGGTATTAGGAGGATGAGGGACCTGTTTATAGACGGGACTTTCCCTAGCATGCAGGCGCTGGAGGAGAAGTTCGGCCTGCCCCCGGGGAATGCGTTCAGGTACCTCCAGGTTCGGGACTTTCTTAGAAAACAGGTGGGGACATTTCCGCTGCTGCCCCCGCGTAGGATCCAGGACAGGGTGGTGTCTGGCATCTGGGTAGGGGAGGGGAAGGTGTCGGACATATATCAGGAGCTGCAGGAGGTGGAGGAAGCCTCAGTGGAGGAGTTGAAGGGCAAGTGGGAGGAGGAGCTGGGCGAGGAGCTGGATGAGGGCCTGTGGGCCGACGCCCTTGGCAGGGTGAACTTCTCCTCATCATTTGCCAGGCTCAGCTTAATTCAGTTTAAGGTAGTGCATCGGGCGCATATAGCAGCGGCAAGAATGAGTATGTTTTTGGGGTGGAGGACAGGTGCCCGAGATGTGCAGGGAGCCCAGCGAACCATGCCCATATGTTTTGGGCATGCCCGGCACTTAAAGAATTCTGGCAGGGGTTTGTGAGGGTGATGTCCAGGATTTTGGACACTCGGGTGAAGGCGAGTCGAACAGTAGCGATATTTGGGGTGTCGGAGGATCCGGGAGTGCAGGAAGCGAAAGAGGCCGAGGTACTCGCCTTTGCCTCCCTGGTAGCCCAGAGACAGATCTTGCTAATGTGGGGGGACTCGAATCCCCCGGGCGTGGAGACCTGGGTTAGCGATATGGCGGGGTTCCTCAGCCTGCAGCGAATAAAGTTCGCCTTGAGAGGGTCCTTGATGGGGTTCTCCCGGCGGTGGCAACCTTTTCTTGACTTTCTAGGGGAGCAGTAAGTGTCAGCAGCAGCAGCATCCTGGGGGGGAGGGGGGGGAGGAGGGGGGGGGGGGGTTCAGGTGGGGGTACTGTTAATACAATGTGAGTCGGGCATGGAGACAAAACCCACCTTGTTCTGTTTTTTTTAAAATTCTGTTGTGTAAGTAGTTTCACTGTAAGCTTTGGAATATGTTTATTGTTATTGTTTATTACTATCTGTATTTCTATTTTTGTTATGTAAAAACGTTCTTTGGAAAACTTTAATAAAACATTTATTAAAAACAAAAGAGTCTGCACTGGCCCCTGGAAAGAGCACCCCACTTAAGCCCACACCTCCACTCTATCCCCGTAACCCAGTAACCCCACCTAATATTTTTGAACACTAAGGGCAATTTAGCATGGCCAATCTACCTAAGCTGCACATCTTTGGACTGTGTGAGGAAACCAGAGCACCCGGAGGAAACCCATTCACACACGGGGAGAACGTGCAGACTCCGCCCAGACAGTGGCCCAGCGGGGAATCGAACCTGGGACCCTGAAGCTGTGAAACAACCGTGCTAACTGTGCTACCGTGCCGCACCTTATCCTGATACTAGCTAATTTTCATAGGTCAGGTTATCAAGCATCCATGGTGCACTCCCTCGGCCTTACAGCGGCCTGTCAGTTACCACACGGGGTGATGAGATCAGGTACCGGAATCGGCGCGGGCGGGACTGTAAATATGACACATAAGCTAAAGATCCGTTGACCTCAGGCAGAACCTTCCGGTCCTGGGGTGGGCAGGTCTGGAAAATCACACTCCTGGACTCCAAGGGTTAAAACATGAGATTAAACAAAAGAAGGCTAACATTCCATGAATTTAGAATCTTAAGGGATGATTTAATTGAAATCTTCAAGAGAGTAAGGGGAACAAATAGTTCGGGGAAACAATTTTTGCTGGTAGGGATCTCTTTCTTAAAAAAATTTTTATTCTCCATTTTCACATTTTCCTTCAAAATTTACACCCCCCCACAGACAGTAAACGGTAACAAATACAAAATCAATCCCCTTAACAATAACAGCGATCCCATCCTCCCTCCACCCCAAACAGCGGCCCACCTGTCAATATATGCATCCAATAAAACAAATCCTCTCACGGGTAAAACAAAGGAGAAAAAGAAAAAGGAGTCCGGGACCGCCCATGGTCACCATTATCCTATAGAGTCCACCCCCCCACCCCCCCCAAACTTAACGCCATCCAACCTCTGAAAGAGTACCGTACATGATACCCAAGAGGTGTAAACCACGCCCCCCCTCTCCAACTCCTCCCATCCACTACCTCTTGTAAAACTCCTCCCCCAACCTCTGTTCCTTCCCCCCAACTTTCCACCCCGGCTAGACCACTCGGACCCTGTTCTGCCAGGCTCCGATGGCCGCAGCCCCTCCCCCCACCTCACTCCCGTTCACTGGCCGGCTTAAACCAGCCAGCGTGGAGGCCCCCGCCCGGGTCCCTTTCCTCCTTGCCCGGCCCTAGTAGAGCCCAGAAATCCCCTATTTAGCACAAAAACCCCACATATCCACCTACACCCCAAAGAGCCCTCATTTCGAGTGAAAGTCCCGTCCCTTCCCTTGTCCAAATGTATACAACATTGGCTCCTTTAGCCTCTACACCCGCGCGCAGTGATACAAAAAAGAAGAAAATACAGTCATGAGGTTACATCGGCACATGGCCATTTCTCAATTTCTCAGTTCTGCCACTGTCCTTCTGCCTTCGCAAACTCCTCCGCTGCTTCCGCCGTTCCAAAATAAAAGTTCTTGAGCTTGTAAGTCATCCTCAGCTTCGCTGGATATACAATGCCACACTGCACCTTGCTAATGTACAGTGCTCTGTTCACCCGGTTGAAGGCAGCCCGCCTCCTCGCCAGGTCCACCGTCAAGTCCTGGTATACACATATACCAGCTCCAGCCCACTGCACCACCCGCTTCTACTTGGCCCAGCACAGGACCTTCTCCTTCACCCTGTACCTACTGAAGCACAGAGTCACTGCCCTTGGCGGCTCACTCGCCTTTGGTACAGGCCTCCACGACCAATGAGCCCGATCCAGTTTATATCGGGAGGGATCCTCCCCCTCCCCCAATAGTTTTGCCAGCATCGCGGCAAAATACTCAGTCGGCCTCGGTCCTTCAACTCCTTCGGGCAGCCCCACAATCCTCAAATTCTGTCGCTTGGATCTGTTTTCCAGGTCTTCCATTTTCCTTGCAGATCCTTGTTAATCTCCATCACCTTCCGCATCTCCTTCCCCATCGAGGTAAGTTGATCTCCGTGCTGCAATAATGTCTCCTCCACTTCCTTCAGCGCCTCCCCTTGCTCCCGCACCTCCGCCACTACGCTCGCCACCGCCGTCGTCACCGGGGAAATCGCCTCCTCCACCAGCACACTCAAAACCTCCCTCATCTCCTTCCTCATTGTCTCCATGTATTTTGTAAACCGCCTTTCGAATTGCGCAGCCATCACCTTAGTTATTTCTTCAGCTGTAAGCACTGCGGACTCCCCTGGTGCTCCAGCCTCCATTTTCCTTGGTGACCCCCGGTGACCTTTCCACCCCCCGACAGACCTTCAGCTGTTTTTTCTACGGCCGTTTTTTTGCTCACCCTCGACATTTTCCTTTATTGCGCCTTCACTGTGCCTCCTCTGTGCCTTCTTCCTGCTTTTGCTGCCTCTGTGGACCCTGGGACCGGGCTTAGAGCCCCGAAAATGCCGTTCCCGAACGGGAGCCCTCCATTGTGCGGCTGCCTCCCGCCCGCCGTCACCGGAGTTCCCTGCTGGTTGGGATCTCTATAGGTGGAACAATCTAAAAGTTAATGCCAAACTTTTCACGAGTGAAGTTAGGAAATACTTATTCACAAAAAAAAGGTAGTAGAAGTTTGGAATTGTTTCTGAAAATGGCAATTCATTCTCACTTATTTGTAAATTTTAAAACTGAGATTAATAGATTTTTGTTCGGGACTTCCGGTTGCGGCGATGCCTAGCTAGCCGCACGTTTCGGCGGCTCCAGCTCCAACGGACCTTCGGGCTCTTTTAAGAGCCCCAACGGGAAATTTTTGGGTGACGCAACCCGGTGTGGGGTGAGTGAATAGGGAGTCCCCCCCCAACGAAAGAGGAAAATATCGGCGGCGGCGGCTGCAGCGCGAGGAATCGTCGACGAAAGGGACAGAAAGGGAGAAGACACAAGATGGCGGCGGAGAAAGCCCAGACGACATGGGGGCCCGAGCAAGGCGAATTTCTGAGACGGTGTGTGGAGCTACTAAAGAGGGAGGTGCTGACCCCGATGCTACAGGCAATTGAGGGGCTCAAGGAGGCACAAAGGACCCAGGAGACAGAGCTCCGTGCGGTGGAGCAGAAGGTGACGGATAATGAGGACGAGATCCTGGGCGTGGCGGTCAAAATACAGACGCACGAGGCACTCCATAAAAAGTGTATTGAAAGGATTGAGGCCCTAGAAAACAGAGCGCGAAGGAAGAACCTTCGGATACTGGGTCTCCCTGAGGGAGTGGAAGGAGCGGACTGTGGAGCTTATGTAAGTACGATGCTAAGCTCATTGATGGGAGCTGAGGCCCCTGCGGGCCCCTTGGAGGTGGATTGGGCACATCGGATCCCGGCGAGAAGACCAAAAGCGGGAGAACCACCCAGGGCGACAATCGTGCGATTTCACCGCCTTAAAGATAGAGAAGAGGTCCTGAGATGGGCTAAAAAGGTGCGGAGTAGCAGATGGGAGAATGCAGTGGTACGGGTGTACCAGGATTGGAGTGCGGAGGTGGCGAGAAGGAGGGCGAGTTTTAACCGAGCCAAGGAGGTGTTACACAAAAAGAAGGTGAAGTTCGGAATGCTGCAGCCGGCATGACTATGGGTCACATACCAGGAGAGACACCATTATTTCGATACGGCGGAAGAAGCATGGACCTTTATTAAAGAGGAGAAATTGGATCGGAACTGAGGGACTGATACTGTAGGGAATGTTATTGTTATTGTTATGGTTGATGTAAATAGAGAAGTAAATTGGGATGGGGGGAGACACTAGGAAATGTGGGCGCCGGTGAGGGGGGAAAGAAGGGACATAGGCGGAGAATGAGGAATGGGAGGGGGAGAGGAAAGGGAGCTGCGCCACAAGAGGCGGGTCAGATAAAGGGATGTTCCTGCGCCAGAAAGATTATGGCGGGAAGACAGGCGCAAGGCGGATGGGAGTTCCCCACACGGGGGGGTCAAGGAGTGAGCAGGAGTAGCCGGAGTCAGTTGAAGTCAGCTGACTTGCGGAAGTAATATGGGGGGAGCAATCACGCTAGAAGGGGATCTAGCGGGGGGGGGGGACAACTGGGTTGCTGCTGCGGAAATCAAAAAGGAAATGGCTAAAGAGTGGGTGGACGGGGATGGAATGCGACGCCTGGGGAGTGAGTGTGAGCGCGGAGGCGGGATAAGGGACTGGCCTAGAGAAGGTGATGGCTAGTCGACATGGGAGGGGGGCAGGTAGCCCCCTAGTGAGACTGATCACGTGGAACGTGAGAGGCCTGAACGGACCGATTAAAAGGGCCCGAGTGCTCGCGCACTTGAAAGGACTAAGGGCAGACGTGGCTATGCTCCAAGAGACGCACCTGAAGGTGGCGGACCAAGTTAGGTTAAGGAAAGGATGGGTGGGACAGGTGTTCCACTCAGGACTAGATGCAAAGAATAGAGGGGTGGCCATATTGGTGGGGAAACGGGTAGCATTTGAAGCAAAGAACATCGTAGCAGATAGCGGAGGTAGATATGTAATGGTGAGTGGCAGGCTGGAGGGAATGGAGGTCGTGTTGGTTAATGTATATGCCCCGAATTGGGACGATGCGGGATTTATGAGACGGATGCTGGGTCGTATACCGGACCTGGAGGTAGGAAACTTGATATTGGGAGGGGACTTCAATACCGTGCTGGACCCAGGGCTAGATAGATCCAGATCAAAGACCGGAAGAAGGCTGGCAGCGGCCAAGGTGCTCAAGGGGTTTATGGACCAAATGGGGGGAGTGGATCCATGGCGATTTCTTAGACCAAGGGCCAGGGAGTTCTCCTTCTTCTCCCATGTCCATAAAGTGTACTCCCGGATAGATTTTTTTGTTCTGGGAAAGTCGTTTATCTCAAGGGTGGAAGAAGCTGAGTATTCAGCCATAGCGGTTTCGGACCATGCCCCACACTGGGTGGACCTGGAACTAGGAGAGGAAAGGGAGCAGAGAGCACTCTGGCGATTAGATGTGGGATTGATGGCGGACGAGGGAGTGTGTGGAAGAGTGCGGGGGTGTATTGAGAGATACCTTGAGGTCAATGACGACGGGGAGGTCCATGTGGGAATGGTATGGGAAGCACTAAAAGCGGTGGTCAGAGGAGAGCTGATCTCCATTGGGGCCCACAAAGGGAAAACAGAGGCCAAGGAAAGGGAAAGATTACTGGGGGAGATTTTAAGGGTGGACAGGGAATTTGCAGAGACCCCGGAGGAGGGACTGTACAAGGAGAGGAGACGACTCCAGACGGAGTTTGACCTCCTGACCACCAGAAAGGCGGAGGTGCTGTGGAGGAAGGCACAGGGGAGGAGGTATGAATATGGGGAAAAGGCTAGTCGCCTTCTGGCTCATCAGTTGCGAAAGAGGACAGCGGCGAGGGAGATAGGGGGAATTAGAGACGAAAAGGGAGCCACGGTGCGAAGAGCAGGGAAGAGAAACGAGGTGTTCAAGACCTTTTATGAGGGACTGTATAGGTCCCAACCCCCAGAGGGAGAGGAGGGGATGCGGCAGTTCCTGGATCAATTGAGGTTCCCGAGGGTGGCGGAGCAGGAGGTGGAAGGCCTGGGGGCACCGATTGGGGTGGACGAGGTTATTGAGGGACTGGGGAACATGCAAGCAGGGAAGGCTCCGGGACCAGACGGGTTCCCGGTGGAATTTTATAGAAAATACGCGGACTTGTTGGCCCCGTTGTTGGTGAGGACTTTCAATGAGGCCAGGGAAGGAGGGACTTTACCCCCGACAATGTCGGAGGCGACGATATCGCTAATTCTGAAGAGGGATAAAGATCCGTTGCAGTGCGGGTCCTATAGACCTATTTCATTATTGAATGTGGACGCCAAATTGCTGGCAAAGGTACTGGCATCGAGGATAGAGGACTGTGTCCCGGGGGTGGTGCACGAAGATCAGACAGGGTTCGTAAAGGGGAGACAACTGAATGTCAACGTGCGCCGACTATTAGGGGTGATAATGATGCCCCCAGTGGAGGGGGAGGCAGAGATAGTGGCGGCAATGGATGCAGAGAAGGCATTTGATAGGGTGGAGTGGGAGTATTTATGGGAGGTGTTAAGGAGGTTTGGGTTCGGGAACGGGTTTATTAGCTGGGTCAAACTTCTTTATGGGGCCCCAACGGCAAGTGTAGTCACGGGTCGGCAAAGATCGGAGTATTTCCGATTATATAGGGGAACAAGACAGGGATGCCCGCTATCTCCACTGTTGTTCGCGTTGGCAATTGAACCTCTGGCCATGGCGTTGAGAGACTCCAGGAAATGGAGAGGGGTGATTAGAGGGGGAGAGGAACACCGAGTCTCGCTATACGCGGATGACCTACTGTTGTATGTGTCGGACCCAGCGGGGGGGATGATAGAGGTTATGCGGATGTTGAGGGAGTTCGGAGATTTCTCGGGATATAGGCTTAACATGGGGAAGAGTGAACTATTCGTGATACACCCAGGGGACCAGAGTAGAGAGATAGAAGGCCTGCCTCTAAGGAAAGTGGAAAGAAACTTCCGATACCTGGGGATTCAGATCGCTAGGAGCTGGGGAACCTTGCACAGACTTAATCTGACACGATTGGTAGAACAAACGGAGGAGGACTTCAAGAGGTGGGACATGCGGCCTCTGTCGTTGGCGGGCAGAGTGCAGGCAATTAAGATGATGGTCCTCCCGAGGTTCTTATTTGTATTTCAATGTCTCCCTATACTAATCACTAAGACCTTTTTTTAAAAAATAGACAGGAGCATCACGAGCTTCGTGTGGGCAGGGAAAGTCCCGAGGGTAAGGAGGGGGTTCCTACAACGTAGCAGGGACAGAGGAGGATTGGCGCTACCGAATTTGGGCGACTACTATTGGGCCGCCAATGTGGCGATGATTCGTAGATGGATGATGGAGGGAGAGGGAGCGGCGTGGAAAAGACTGGAGAGAAAGTCCTGTAAAGGGACGAGCTTAGAGGCGCTGGTGACGGCGCCGCTACCGCTCTCACCAAAAAAGTTTACCACGAACCCGGTGGTGGCGGCAACATTGAATATCAGGGGACAATGGAGGCGACAGAGAGGTGTGCGGGGAGCCCTGGTGGGGTCCCCAATCAGGAACAACCATAGGTTTGCCCAGGAAGAATGGATGGAGGATTTCAGAGCTGGCACCAGTTGGGAATTAGGAGGGTGGGAGATTTATTTATAGATGGGACGTTTGCGAGCTTGGGAGCATTGGAGGAAAAGTATAAGTTGCCCCGGGGAAACATCCTTAGATATATGCAGGTGAGGGCGTTCACAAGACAACAGGTGAGGGAATTTCCGCTGCTCCCGGTACAGGGGATTCAGGACAGAGTGCTTTCGGGGGTGTGGGTTGGAGAGGGCAAGGTGTCAGAGATATACCGAGAGATGAGGGAAGAGGGGGAAGAATTGGTGGGCGAATTAAAAGGAAAGTGGGAAGAAGAGCTAGGGGAGGAGATAGAGGAGGGTATGTGGGCTGATGCCCTAAGCAGGGTAAATTCCTCTTCCTCGTGCGCCAGGCTTAGCCTGATTCAATTCAAGGTGCTACATAGAGCACACATAACGGGAGCAAGACTGAGCAGGTTCTTTGGAGTGGAGGACAAATGTGGGAGGTGTGGCGGGAGCCCGGCAAACCACGCACATATGTTTTGGTCGTGCCCGGCACTGGAGGGGTATTGGAAGGGAGTGACGGGAGTGATTTCTAAGGTGGTGAAGGCCCGGGTCAAACCAGGCTGGGGGCTAGCTCTATTTGGAGTTGCGGAAGAGCCGGGAGTGCAGGAGGCGAAAGAGGCCGACGTTGTGGCCTTTGCGTCCCTAGTAGCCCGGCGAAGGATTCTACTCATGTGGAAGGAGGCGAAACCCCCTGGACTGGAGGCCTGGGTAAACGATATGGCGGGGTTCATAAAACTGGAGCGGATAAAGTTTGCCCTGAGAGGATCGGCTCAAGGGTTCACCAGGCGGTGGCAGCCATTCCTCGACTACCTAGGGGAACGTTAGAGGGAAGACAGATGACCAACAGCAGCAACCCAGGGGGGAGGGGGGAGGGGGGGGGGTTGAAGTTTTAGTTTATGTTAAACGATTAGATTACCATGTTGATTAGCCATTTGTTTATTGTTAAACTTTCTTTACTGTTATGTTTGATCTGTAAAGGGAAAAAACTTTGATCGAAAAAATTTCAATAAAACATATTTAAAAAAATTTAAAAAATAGATTTTTGTTCATCAAAGCTATTCAGAAATATAGGACAATGATGGCTATATGGATTTAGGTTGCAGATAAGCTGTGATCTCACGGAATGGTGGCAAAACAGTTATGAGGGTCGAAATAACCTACACCTTCCTACATTCATATCTCAGGTATCGCACCTGTCAATAAATCCCCGAGGTACTCCCCTCCTCCATCTCTGCAAGTGACAAAACCTTCTTCAGCAATGAGGATGGCAGCACCACAGGGAATGTCAGAAAGATTTATTTCGTAAGATTGCGAACCCGTAGATACCCAAGTGTATCCAACTGCAGAAGCCCAAATTTCCCCGACATCTCTTCCCAGCTCACAAAACGCCCCTCCAAAAACAAATCCCACAAGCCCTCCACTCTGTTTTCCTCCCATTCCCTAAACCTGGGTCTGGATTCTCCGCGCCTCTGCGCCGAAATCGCGATTGGCGCGGGGGCGGAGAATGGACGTTTATGCCAAAAATTATGTCCGACGCCGCTCCCGCGATTCTCCGGTATCCCGAGAATCGCTGCGAGTCGCATGCGTGCGGTCTACGCGACGCGGCTAGGGGCCATTGACAGAGGCCCCCGCAGCGCTTCTCCGAAGAAAACTGGCCGAGTTCCCGACGGCGTGGTTCTAACCAGGTTTTGCCTATCGGGAACGGCCGCCCTGGTGGGAAGCGGGGTAATCCTTCACCGGGGGGGGGCCTCATGGACGGCCAGGCAAACAATCAGGCGGCACTGATCTGTGGGCACGCGCAATCTTGTGGGGACCTACTTCTTGCATCAGGGTCCGCGGTGCGAGTCCACCATGTCCCACGGGGTGGCTGCCGCAGGCCGCCGCTGTGCGCATGCGCGGACTCCCGACCGGAAGTGCAGGGCCCGTATCCACAGCCGGAGCTGCGAGAAGCACTCCGGGGCCTTGACGCTGGCGTGGGGACATAGCCCCATTATTGGAGAATCCCGCCCCTGATGTCCAATTCGCTGGCTCAATGGTTCACACAAATCAGCACCAGCTTCGATACCACCCTCATTTAAAGTGCTACCGAAATAGTCTCCATATCTTCAGTGTAGAGACCACCACCAGGTTCGCTGACCAATTCCCTGGAGAAAATGGAAGCAACCCATCAATAATGCCCTCAACCCTGACCCGGGCGGCTCCAACCTATAGAGATTCTTGTAAAATGCCTCAAATGCCCCGTTAGCTTTAACCGGCGCAGCCATTAGTCCACCGCCTGAATCCCGAATCTGAACAATCTCTTGGGAGGCCACCTGCCGCCTCAACTGACCGGCCAAAAGACGACAGGTCTTCTCCCCATATTCGCACATTACCTTTTCGAGCGCCGCAACTGGTGCACTGCCTTATCAGTGGATAATAAGGCAGACTACATCTGCAGCTTGTTCCTACTAGCCAGGAGTTCTGGAGTGGGGGTCACTCGAATACTTACCTCCTACTTCCAAGATCTCATCCACCATCCTTTGGCGTTCCTCCCTTGCCTCCCTATCCACCCACGCCTTATGCAAAATTATCTCCCCTCTCATCACTGCCTTCAGGGCCTCCCACAGTACCGAAGGGGGAGCCTTCCCATTTTTGTTAAACCCCACATACTTATCAGTCATTGTGATAGTCACCACTGATGTATATATTGTATATATAGAATGTTGATATAGGTGCTTTACGGTAAGGCCCCTGTACTACAGGTACGGGGGTAGATCCCTGCCTGCTGATTCCGCCCAGTAGGCGGAGTATAAATATTTGTGCTCCCAGTTAAGCAGCCATTTCGTCAGCTGATGTAGGAGGCCACACATCTCAGTGTAATAAAGCCTCGATTACATCCTACTCTCGTCTTTGTGTAATTGTTCGTGCATCAATTTAGTACACTGAGTTTTTCAGAAGATGGACCTCCGCATCAAGCCGGATCGCCTGCAGCTGCATCCGCAAGCAGACAACGCCAAAAAGGACTTTGAACATTGGCTAGCCTGTTTTGAAGCGTACATCGGGTCTGCGCCAGACAAAATTCCAGAAGCTTCAGATCCTTTACATGCGACTGAGCTCCAACGTCTTTCCACTTGTCCAGGACGCGCCGACGTACGCAGAGGCCATGGCGCTACTGAAGGAAAACTACGCTCAGACTAACACACTCTACGCCAGGCACCTCCTCTCCACGCGGCGTCAACTTCCCGGTGAGTTGGTGGAAGATTTCTGGCGCGTCCTGCTCCCCCTAGTTAGAGACTGTGACTGTCAGGCCGTTTCGGCCACGGAACACTCGAATTTGCTGATGAGAGACGCGTTTGTTACGGGCATAGGGTCTGACTACATCCGCCAGTGCCTCTTAGAGGGGGCCACGCTCGGCCTCGCGGCGACCAAAAAACTAGCGCTTTCACTTACGGTCGCATCATGCAACATTCAGCCTATGCCCCCGACCACGCGGCCCACCCCTCCTGTGCATCGTGGACTCCGCAGATGGCCGCCCCATCGTGGACCCCATCAGCGACCGCCGTCAGCCAATCCCACGCCTGTGCTGCGCGGCAGCCAACCAACCCACGGGACCCAAATGCTTCTTCTGTTGGCAGTGAAAACACCCCCAACAGCGCTGCCCGGCGCAGAGCGCCCTCTGCAAGGCCTGTGGCAAGAAGGGACAGTGTGCCAGGCCCGCTCAATCGCCGCTATAGTCCCGGCACCCCCCCCCACGTGCAGCCAGTGGGCGCCGACATCTTCCCCTCCTAGGATCACGTACGGCCAGTGGACGCCGCCATCTTGCCCGACTCGTAACATGTGCGGCCAGTGGGCGTCCCAACTTGTTACTCCCAGGACCAACGGGCGCCGCCATCTTGCTTCCCCCACGACACGTGCGGCCTGTGGGTGCCGCCACCTTACCCGACTCAGGACACATGCCCGTTGGGCACCTCATCCGGCTGCTCATCGCCTGCAACCGCCAACGACCAGCCGCGTCTCGCCTCGGTCACGATTGACCAGTCTCGACCACACAACCTCACGACTGCTTCAACCTAAGTGAAGGTCAACGGGCACGAGATCTCCTGCCTGCTGGACTCCGGGAGCACTGAGAGCTTCATTCACCCCGTTACGGTAAGGCGCTGCTCCCTCGCAATACACCCTGTTAACCAGAGAATCTCCCTGGCCTCCGGGTCCCACTCCGTGGCGATTCGGGGGTACTGCATCACCACGCTCACTGTCCAGGGCATGGAGTTCAGCAGCTTCCACCTCCACGTCCTCCCCAACCTCTGCGCTGCCTTGCTACTCGGCCTGGACTTCCAGTGCAACCTCCAGAGCCTAACCCTGAAATTCGGCGGGCCCCTATCACCCCTTACTGTGTGCAGTCTCGCGACCCACCTTCCCTTTTTGCAAACCTAACCCCGGATTGCAAATCCGTCGCCACCAGGAGCAGACGGTACAGCACCCAGGACAGGACCTTCATCCGGTCTGAAGTCCAGCGGCTGCTTCAGGAAGGCATCATCGAGGCCAGCAACAGGCCCTGGAGAGCCCAAGTGGTAGTGGTCAAAACTGGGGGGAAAAACAGGATGGTCGTTGACTACAGTTAGACCATCAATCGGTACACGCAGTTTGATGCGCACCCCTTCCCACGCATATCTGATATGGTCAATCAGATTGCACAGTACCGGGTCCTATCGACAGTAGACCTGAAATTGGCCTGCCACCAGCTCCCCAACCGCAAGGCGGACCGCCCATACACTGTGTTCGAGGCAGACGGCCGCCTTTACCACTTTCTTAGGGTTCCCTTTGGCGTCACCAACGGGGTCTCGGTCTTCCAATGGGAGATGGACCGAATGGTTGACCGTTACGGGCTGCGAGCCACCTTCCCGTACCTGGATAACGTCACCATCTGTGGCCAGGACCAGCAGGACCATGACGCAAATCTTGCCAAATTTCTCCACACTGCCACTCTCCTCAACCTCACGTATAACAAGGAGAAATGCGTGTTCAGCACAAACCGATTCGCCATCCTCGGCTATGTGGTCCAGAACGGAGTTCTGGGGCCCGACCCCATCGCATGTGCCCCCTCATGGAACTCCCCCTCCCCCACTGCCCCAAGGCCTCAAACATTGCCTGGGGTTCTAATGCGTAATCAATTACTCTCAAGACAAGGTGAGTCATAACTAATAGGCTTTAATCTGCTAGAACTTTTCCCCAGCAGCTTCGATACAGAAAGTGAAGGCTGCTGGGGCGGCATCGGTTCTTATACCCCGCCTCTCAGCTATGTACATCAGCCAATGGTAGACTCCTGGGTCTAGCCAATGGTCATCCACCTCTCAGGTACCGCAATACCTGGTATCACCACATTCACCCCCTGTTAAAAAAGAGCCCGGCGGGGTGATGGCCAGCGTTAATGTTGCCTTTCGCATGGTAGGACCAGGTATTGAGGTGCCGTGATGTAGAGGGTAATAGCAAAGTGTTCATGGTGCAGCAATCAGTCGATTGGGTGGCCTGGTCGTCCTTCTGGAGCGTCTGGGCTTCAGTGGTGATCCTGATGGGGGTCCCGGCGGTTGCGATTCCAGGAATGTGGTGTCGTCCTCCCAGGCAGCTTCGTCACCCCTAGGCGGCGCTGTTGGGGCGAAAAGTGGGCAGGACGGGGGGGGCGCCTGTAGGGGGCATCGGCGCTTGTTCGGGCCGAGGCAGGGGCGGCGGGAGTACTGACCCTCCGGTCAGGTGTTGCGGGGAGGGTGGGGGTGGGGGCACTGGTGCGGGGGCACGTGGGGCTCCTGCGGGCGCCAGGTCCCGAACGGAGACTGTGTCTTGGCGGCCATCCGGGAACGCTACACAGGCGTACTGGGGTTGGCGTGCAGCAGGTGGACCCTCTCAACCAACGGGTCCGACTTGTGCGCCCTCACATGTCTCCGAAGCAGGATGGGCCCGGGTGTCGCTAGCCAGGTTAGGAGCGAGGTCCAGGAGGAGGACTTCCTGGGGAAAACAAGGAGACATTCATGAGGTGTCTGACTTGCGGTAGTACAGAGCAGCGACCGGATGGAATGGAGGGCGACCGTGAGGACTTCCTGCCAGTGGGAGACTGTGAGATTCCTGGACCGCAGGGCTAGCAGGACAGTCTTCCAGACTGTTACGTTCTCCCTCTCTACCTGCCCGTTTCCCCAGGGGTTGTAACTGGTCGTCCTGCTCGAGGCGATGCCTTTGCTGAGCAGGGATTGACGCAGTTTGTCACTCATAAAGGAGGATGCCCTATCACTGTGAATGTATGCGGGGAAACCGAACAGTGTAAAAATAACCTGCAGGGCCTTGATGACGGTGGTTGTGGTCATGTCTGGGTAGGGGATGGCGAATGGGAACCGGGAGTACTCGTCAAACACGTTCAGGAAGTACGTGTTGCTGTCAGTGGAGGGGAGGGGGCCTTTGAAGTCCATGCTGAGGCATTCAAAGGGACGGGAAGCCTTTATCAGATGCGCTTTCTCTGGTCGGTAGAAGTGCGGTTTGCACTCCGCGTAGATTTGGCAGTCCCTGGTGGCGGACCTGACCTCCTCAATGGAGTAGGGCAGGTTGCGGGTCTTGATAAAATGACAGAGATGAGTGACCCCCGGGTGGCAGGGGTCCTCGTGGAGGGATCGGAGGCGGTCCACTTGTGCGGTGGCACAAGTGCCGCGGGACAGGGCATCAGGAGGCTCGTTCAGCTTCCCGGGACGATACAAGATCTCGTACTTGTAGGTGGAGAGTTCGATCCTCCACCGCAAGATCTTGTCGTTCTTAATCTTGCCCCACTGCGCATTATCGAACATGAAAGCAACACCGTTGGTCCATGAGGAGAGTGAATCTCCTGCTGGCCAGGTAATGTCTCCAGTGTCGCACAGCTTCTACTATGGCCTGGGCCTCCTTTTCGACCGAGGAGTGGCGAACTTCGGAAGCATGGAGAGTGCGGGAGAAGAAAGCCACGGGCCTGCCCGCTTGGTTGAGGGTGGCCGCCAGAGCTACGTCGGACGCATCGCTCTCGACCTGGAAGGGGAGGGACTCGTCGATGGCGCGCATCGTGGCTTTAGCAATGTCTGCCTTGATGCGGCAGAACGACAGGGGGAAGGTTGTGGACTGGATCAGGGGTCGAGCCTTGTCGGCGTAATTGGGGACACACTGTGCATAATAGCTGAAGAAGCCGAGGCAGCGCTTTAGGGCCTTGGGGCAGTGAGGGAGGGGGAACTCCATGAGGGGGCGCATGCGCTCAGGGTCGGGGCCTATGACTCCACTTCGCACTACGTAGCCCAGAATGGCTAGACGGTCGGTGCTAAACACGCATTTATCCTTATTGTAAGTCAGATTAAGAATATTCGCGGTCTGGAGAAATTTTCGGAGGTTGGTGTCGTGGTCCTGCTGGTCATGGCCGCAGATGGTGACGTTATCAAGATATGGGAACGTTGCGCGTAAGCCGTACCGGTCAACCATTCGGTCTATCTCTCGTTGAAAGACCGAGACCCCATTCGTGACACCGAAGGGAACCCTTAAAAAGTGAGAGAGCCGCCCATCTGCTTCGAAGGCAGTGTACTGGCGGTCACCATAGAATTTTCATAGAATTTACAGTGCAGAAGGAGGCCATTCGGCCCATCGAGTCTGCACCGGCTCTTGGAAAGAGCACCCTACCCAAGGTCAACACCGCCACCCTATCCCCATAACCCAGTAACCCCACCCAACAATAAGGGCAATTTTGGACACCAAGGGCAATTTATCATGGCCAATCCACCTAACCCGCACATCTTTGGACTGTGGGAGGAAACCGGAGCACCCGGAGGAAACCCACGCACACACGGGGAGTATGTGCAGACTCCGCACAGACAGTGACCCAAGCCAGAATCGAACCGGGGACCCTGGAGCTGTGAAGCAATTGTGCTATCCACAAGGCTACCGTGCTGCCCCCTGATGGAGGGGTAGCTGGTGGTAGGCAGACTTGAGATCCACCGTGGAGAAAACCTTGTATTGCGCAATCCTGTTCACCAGGTTGGCTATACGGGGGAGTGGGTACGCATCCAGCTGCGTAAACCTGTTGATGGTCTGGCTGTAGTCAATGACCATCCTGTGTTTCTCCCCGGTCTTTATCACCACTACTTGAGCCCTCCAGGGCTGTTGCTCGCTTCAATGACCCATTCCCTCAGCAGCCTTTGGACCTCTGACCTGATGAAGGTCCGGTCCTGGGCACTGTACCGTCTGCTCCTGGTGGCGACGGGTTTGCAATCCGGGGTGAGGTTCGCAAACAGGGATGGCGGGTCGACCTTAAGGGTCGCGAGGCCGCAGACAATAAGGGGGTATAGGGCCGCCAAATTTGAAAGGTCAGGCTTTGCAGATGGCACTGGAAATCCAGCCCAAGGAGGGTGGCTGCGCAGAGGTGCGGCAGGACATACAGGTGGAAATTGCGGAATTCCCTGCCTTGGACAGTGAGGTTCGCTAGGCAGAACCCCTTTATCTCCACCGAGTGCAACCCGGAGGCCAGGGAGATCCTTTGATTTACGGGATGGGTGACAAGAGAACATCGCCTTACCGTGTCAGGGTGAACAAAGCTTTCCGTGCTCCCAGAGTCGATCAAGCACGACGTCACGTGGCCCTTGATGGAGATCGTCGTTGTAGCTTTCGCAAGCGTCCGGGGCCGACTCTGGTCCAGAGTCACCGAGGCCAGCTGCAGTAATGGAGAGTTCGCGTTCTGGTCGGGCAGCGTGTAGTCGGCTGTGCTGGGGGCCTGTGGCCCCATCCAAGATGGCGTCAGCCATGCGTCGCACATGGAGTCCGGGGACAAAGAAGATGGCGGCGGCAAGGGACAAAATGGTGGCGCCCACCCGTCCAGCGTGGTGGCCGGGAGGCAAAATGGCCGCGGCCGCAGATCACACGCGGCCTGAGGATAGGGAGGTGGCGGTGGGCTTTGGAGGGCCGGGGCCTGAAAGGCGGGCTGCCGATAGTCGTTGGAGACCGCAGCCACGGCGCGGGCCCGGCAGACCCTGACATAGTGGCCCTTCTTGCCGCACCCTTTGCAGGTGGCGGTGCGGGCCGGGCAGCACGGGCAGGGATGATTTGCCTGTCCGCAGAAGAAACAGCGTTGTCCGGCGGCGGTAGCAGGCCGTCTCGCCGCGCAAGCTTGCGGGGTCAGGGGGAAGGTCTGAGGGGACGCCGCAGAGCGGTGCCATGCAGCCCAGGGGGCCGCCGCGCGTCCGGGAGCAAAAGCCAGTGTGTTTTTATATGCAACGCCCATGGACCCCACCAGGGCCCGTGCCTCAGTCAGTCCAAGAGTGTCCATTTCTAGGAGCCTGCGGCGGATGTCGGGGGAAGTCATACCTGCCACGAAAGCATCCCCGATCAAAAGTTCCATGTGCTCATTCCCCGAAACTGGCGGGCAGCCACAGTTTCGGCCCAGCACCAGCAGCGCCCGGTAGAAGTCTTCCAACGTTTCCTCGGGGCTTTGCCTCCTAGTCGCCAGCAGGTGACAAGCGTAGACCTGGTTCACAGGGCGGATATAGTATCCTTCTAGCAGCTCGATCGCCGCAGCATAATTCTCCGCCTCCTCGATCAGAGGGTAGATCCCAGGGCTGACCCGCGAGCGTAGAAGGTGCATTTTTTGTCTTTCCGTGGGGGTGTCGGCAGCCGTGTCGTGGTAGCCCTTAAAGCACGCCAGCCAATGTTTGAAGATAGCAGCAGAGTTGTCCGCGTGGGGGCTGAGCTGAAGGCACTCCGGTTTGATACGGAGATCCATCCCTTCACTGAAGTTGTAGCAGATTAAATTGATGCGCAATCAATTACTCTCAAGACAAGGTGAGTCATAACTAATAGGCTTTAATCTGCTAGAACTTTTCCCCAGCAGCTTCGATACAGAAAGTGAAGGCTGCTGGGATGGCATCGGTTCTTATACTCCGCCTCTCAGGGCGGAGCTATGTACATCAGCCAATGGTAGACTCCTGGGTCTAGCCAATGGCCATCTACCTCTCAGGTACCGCAATACTTGGTATCACCACAGGTTCTTTTCGTATTACGCCCAGTGGGTTCCAAACTATGCGGACAAGGCCCGCCCACTCATTCAATCCACTGTTTTTCCTCTGACGGCCGAGGCTCACCAGGCCTTCAACCATATCAAGGCCAACATCACCAAGGCCGCGATGCACGCGGTCGACGAGACGCTCCCCTTCCAAGTCGAGAGCGATGCATCAGACGTCGCTCTGGCTGCCACCCTCAACCAGGCAGGCAGGCCGGTGGCATTCTTTTCCCGCCATGCCTCCGAGATTCGGCACTCCTCCGTCGAAAAAGAGGCCCAAGCTATCGTTGAAGCTATGCGGCACTGGAGGCATTACCTGGCCGGCAGGAGATTCATTCTCCTCATTGACCAACGGTCGGTTGCCTTCATGTTTAATAATACACAGCGGGGCAAGATCAAAAACGATAAAATCTTGAGGTGGAGGATTGTGCTCTCCACCTACAACTACGAGATTTTGTATCGCCCCGGTAAGCTCAACGAGCCCCCCCGATGACCGATCCCGAGGTACATATGCCAGCGCACAAGTAGACCGACTCTGGACCCTGCACGATAACATCTGTCACCCAGGGGTGACACGTTTTTACCATTTCATCAAGGCCCGCAACCTGCCCTACTCCATCGAGAAAGTCAGGGCGATCACCAGAGACTGCAAGGTCTGTGCGGAGTGTAAACCGCACTTCTACCGGCCAGACCGTGTGCGCCTGGTGAAGGCCTCCCGCCCCTTTGAATGCCTCAGCGTGGACTTCAAAGGGCCCCTTCCCTCCACCGACCGCAACACGTACTTCCTCAGTGTGGTCGATGAGTATTCCCGATTCCCCTTCGCCATCCCATGCCCCGACATGACGTCTGCCACCATCATCAAAGCCCTCAACACCATCTTCGCTCTGATCGGCTTCCCCGCCTACGTCCACAGCGACCGGGGACCCTCATTCATGAGCGATGAGCTGCGCCAGTACCTGCTCAACAGGGGCATTGCCTCGAGCAGGACGACCAGCTACAACCCCAGGGGAAACGGCCAGGTGGAGAGGGAGAATAGGACGGTCTGGAGGGCTGTCCAGCTGGCCCTATGGTCCAGAAATCTTCCGGCCTCCCGCTGGCAGGAGGTCCTCCCCGGCGCACTTCACTCCATTCGGTCGCTCCTGTGCACCGCGACTAATGAAACCCCCCATGAACGTCTCTTTGCCTTCCCTAGGAAGTCCACCTCCGGGGTTTCACTCCTGACATGGCTGGCAGCCCCAGGACCCGTTCTCCTCCATAGACATGTTCGACTCCACAAGGCGGACCCGTTGGTTGAGAGGGTTCAGCTACTTCACGCCAACCCGCAGTACGCCTACGTAGCGTACCCCGACGGCTGCCAAGACACAGTCTCCCACAGGGACCTGGCACCAGCTGGTTCCACCCCCCCCCCCTGCCCCGGCGCCCCCCTCCCCTCCCCTGGCACACCCCACCACAGCCCCCGCTCCGGGACAATCCGTCCTCCCCTTGCTCACACCCGGGGATGAAGAGGATTTCGACACGCTCCTGGAGTCACCGAAGACCAAGCCGCCGCCGGATTCACCACCAGCACTGTGGTGCTCTCAACGACAGATCAAGACACCGAAACGCCTGAATTTGTTATATTATCTGTACTTTTAAAACACAACTTTCTGTATATAGTTCTCCACCACCCCCGCCGGACTCATTTAACAGGGGGTGAATGTGGTAGTCACCACTGATGTATATATTGTATATATAGGATGTTGATATAGGTGCTTTACGGTAAGGCCCCTGTACTACAGGTACGGGGGTAGATCCCTGCCTGCTGGTTCCACCCAGTAGGCTGAGTATAAATATGTGGGTGCTCCCAGTACAGCAGCCATTTCACCAGCTGCTGTAGGAGGCCACACATCTCAGTGTAATAAAGCCTCGATTACATCCTACTCTCGTCTTTGTGTAATTGATCGTGCATCAGTGATCCTTGCCATCTTCATATAAAATCCCAGAACTGCCAACAGCTCCACATCCAAACTCCACGCTGGCTGCTGAGCTGGCCCCGTCCCCAAAACCACATCTATCAGGTGCGGAGGATGGTCCAAAATAACTATTGATGAATATTCCGCTTTCCTCACCCCTGGTAGCAGAGATCTCTGCATCAACAAAAGGTCAGCATACAAATACACATAATGCACCGGAGAAAATAAGGAGAATTCCCTATCCTCAGGGGACAAAAACTGGCATGGCTCTGCTCCACCCATCTCCTTCATAAATGCCCTTTGCTACCCCTGATGGGGCCAACAACTTTGGCTTAGGATTGAAAACACAATTCAAAATTTCCCCCAAGATCAACTGGTGTGTGTCCAAGTCTTGTATGTCAGCCAACCTCCTCTTCATGAATGCTACATTGTCCCAATTTGAAGTGTACACACTCGCTAAAACCACCGACCCACCTTCCAAAGTCCCCGTAACTATGACATACCACCCACTCTGGTCCGCTACCACCTTCCCCATCTGAATCCAAACTCCTTTATTAATTAGTATCACCTCTTCCCCGGACCCTGCTATCAAAGCTCGAGTGGAACACGAGACTTACCAATCCCTTACGGAGCCCAATCTGGTCCCTCATACGCAAGTCCTGCAAAAGCACCACATCAGCCCTCAAACTCTTCAAATGGGAGAAAACTCTTGCACGCTTCACTGGGCCCCAAACCCGGCACATTCAACTTAACCAATCGAATCGGGGATTTCTCACCATTTTTTTATGGCTTCTTCCCCTCAGGTCAGCCATTTCCACCACGAGAGATTATCCCTCCATCTTCCATATTCCTGAAACCAGACCCCACTCAAGATGGCGCTCAGCCCTACCCAACTGATGGGGCAAAGAATAACTCCAAGTCACCGTCAGCAATTTACCCCTCCCTCCTCCCCATCCCAGAAATCCCCCAGCAACTTCCTCTCGAACCAACATCTCTCTCCTCTATCCCCCCCCCCCCCCCAACCCCCCATTCACACCTTCTAGGCTCATCGAAACCTGGCTAAACAGATCCAGCAAGCACAGCCCTTCCCCTCACCTCGCTCCTGTTCACCAGCCAACCTCAGCCTGTTAGCGAGGTAGCCCCCCCCCCCGCCCCGCCAGAAGTAAACAACGAAAGAAAGAAACCAAAATCCAAACCACCAAACCCCAGAGCCGAAACTGCCCTACCCCCCTCCATCAACCCTGAAATTACCAAAGACCCCTCCCCTTAACCCCAAGCCATACACTCCCTCAAAACCAAAAATAACAAAATAAAACCCACACAAATTTTAATTACCAACTCCATACCAAAAAGAAAGGGAAAAAGAGAGAAAAGAAAAAACACACAACTTTACATTAAAGTTCCCATACAGATCCGTCCCAACGACCAGCAAAATCCCATTCAAACCTCCTCAGTTCAGTCCAAGTCCCTGAACTTTAATGAAAGCCTCCGATTCATCCACCGACTCGAAGGAACGGTCTTTGGAATTATGTGTAACTCTCAGCCTCGCTATGTACACCACACCAAAACACACACCACTCTTATAAAGTGCTGACTTCATCCTTTTAAAGGCTGGACACCTACTTGCCAATTCTGCGGCAACATACCTGGTACATACGAATACTGCTGCCTTCCCACCGCACCTCCTGATTCTCCTTGGCCCACTTCAGGACCCTCTACTTCGTCCAATTGCTATGAAAACATACTGTCATCGCTCATGGTGGCTCATTTGCCTGTGGTTTTGCCCAGAGCGACCAGTGGGCCCTATCCAGCTCGATGGGTAGACCTGGCCCTCCTCCCCCAACAACTTGGTAAACATCGTTGTAAAAGACTCAGTCGGCACCCTCTTACAAAAGGCTCTCAAATGGGACAAATCTGTCCACCAATTACCCCCGGGAACTGGGTGAAAAGGACCAAAAAGCATGGACTCTAGCGGGAGTCTTTCTACATGTCACCACCGGAAGTTTCTGATATCCCTCAAAGTTGACCAACATTAATACACTGGTGTCATACAGAAAGAATGGCTGCTTGGTCAAGGTCAGGCAGATGGTCAGCACCTCAGGGAGCCCTATGTCAACTACCTTCATGGCAAAGCCCTCTATGTGAGTGTTCACCTTAAATGCAGTGATGCACAATTTACACTTTTCATGATTTTATTTTTATATTCCAATGCGGGCCAAGTTTTGTATCTGAGCAAAGAACAATCATGTTTCTCCTGGATGGAAAGTGGGAGAACAGAATGCTGTCATAATTTTAAAAAATTGAATATGTTGTAAATACATATCTATAAAGAGAAAGTATGGGTTGATAGTTCAGGTGTATTTTCTGTGGTACGTTTTCCCCATTTTCTATTTTTAGATCTGTTGCCAGAAGTTTGGTATTGATACAATTTTTTGCTGTTACTTCACAGCACTCTGACACCAGGGTTGATTGGTATTAAAGTGATATCTGTGGTATAACGGGCAGCACAGTAGCATTGTGGATAGCACAATTGCTTCACAGCTCCAGGGTCCCAGGTTCGATTCCGGCTTGAGTCACTGTCTGTGTGGAGTCTGCACATCCTCCCCGTGTGTGCGTGGGTTTCCTCCGGGTACTCCGGTTTCCTCCCACAGTCCAAAGATGTGCAGGTTAGGTGGATTGGCCATGATAAATTGCCCTTAGTGCTGGGTAGGGATACTGGGTTATGGGGATAGGGTGGAGGTTTTGACCTTGGGTAGGGTGCTCTTTCCAAGAGCCGGTGCAGACTCGATGGGCCGAATGGCCTCCTTCTGCACTGTAAATTCTATGATATGATAATCTATGATAACGGCTTCATAATTCATTGCATATCAGAATTGGGATTTGTGAAATCTATAGTGGCTTATTTGTGAATAATTTCTCAGTTCACTGGAGATGTTTTTAACTGTGGTTGAAAGAAAAGAACAAATTATACCGACAGAAAGAGCATTTTATGACTTCGAATAACAGAGAAAATATTTGAAAGAAAAGAAAAAAAGGAAGGAGGAGGAAAAGAGAAAATTACTAACAAAAGAGTAAAAAAGTTGAAGAAAAAAGGTAGGAAATAAAGAGGGGCAGCACGGTGGCGCAGTGAGTAGCATTGCTGCCTCACGGCGCTGAGGTCCCAGGTTCGATCCCGGCTCTGGGTCACTGTCCGTGTGGAGTTTGTACATTCTCCCCGTGTTTATGTGGGTTTCGCCCCCACTACCCAAAGATGTGCAGGGTAGGTGGATTGGCCATGCTAAACTGCCCCTTAATTGGAAAAATGAATTGGGTACACTAAAAATTTTTTTTAAATAAAGAGGGAAGAAAGCAAGCTGTAAGAGAGAAGAGAAAGTCAAAGAGGTAAAGGAAGAGATAAAGAACATTTATTGATTGCATTTACTTAGCAGCTTAACACATTTTCTGATTATGCTAAACCTCATCACATCAAACAAATTATATTTGAAGTGCAGTCAATGCTATCATTTAAGACTTATCATGAAATTAATTAATGTACATGGCGCCCAGCTCCGGGTTACTGTCTGTGTGGAGTTTGCACATTCTTCCTGTGTCTGCGTGGGTCTCACTCCCACAACCCGAAAGGTTGTGCAGGGTAGGTGGATTGGCCACGCTAAATTGACCCTTAATTAGAAAAAAAAAATTGAGTACTCTAAATTTAAAAAAAAGGAAGAAATGAATTAATGTTGAATACACATTAGTATTGATACAGGAGCACAGAGGTTCGCACTGTTGCTTCACAGTGCCAGGGATCCGGGTTCAATTCCCGGCTTTGGTTACTGTCTGTGTGGACTCTTCATGTTCTCCCCGTGTCTGCGTGGGTTTCCTCCGGGTGCGCTGGTTCCCTCCCACAAGTCCCGAAAGACGTACTTGTTAGGTGAATTGGACATTCTGAATTCTCCCTCGGTGTACCCGAACAGGCACCGGAGTGTGGCACCTAGGGGGTTTTCACAATAACTCTTTCTGTATCTCACCCAAATGGCTACTCTGCAACTGTGAGTCCAGACAAGAGCCTGCAAGCTATTCAACCATGGAAGACTTGCATTTCAGTCTACCCCTGATCAGCAGCGTCCACAAAGGCAGTGCACACTGGTAAACTGCATAAATTTGCTATGTGTTGATATTCTGATTATTCATTAATCCCTTTATTCACATTACCTCAAAGATGGTCAGCCACTTCAACAACACCCACAATACTCTGTCGTTTTCAGTAGAATGTTATCATCAATGAAATTAATCATTAAGATTAAAAGTCTCAAGTATTGTGTGGTAAACCAGTTACACCTGTATTAGGTGATGTAAGGTCGGACCTGTACTCCAGGTTTGCCGGTAGCCCCTGCCTGCTGGCTCCGCCCAGTAGGAGGAGTATAAACATGCGTGTCCTCTATTCAGCAGCCATTTCGCCAGCTGCTGTGGGAGGTCACACATCTTACTGCAATAAAGCCACAGTTGTATCCAACCTGAGTCTTTGTACAATTGATCTTGCATCAATTTATTGCAGTAAGATTTTCCAGAAGATGGACCTCCGAATCAAACCAGATCGAATGCAGCTGGATCCGCAGACTTGCGACGCCAGAGAGGACTTTAATCACTGGCTAACCTGCTTCGAGACCTATATCAACTCAGCGACCACCTCTCTGACAAAGGCTCAGAAGATACAGATCCTGGACTCAAGGTTGAGCTCAGCGTGTTTCCGCTGATCCAGGACGTCCCGAACTACGCGGACGCCATGGCGCTTCTCAAAGAAAACTACGCACAGAAAGCGAACACACTCTTCGCCAGGCACGTACTCGCCACTCGCTCTCAACTCCCTGGTGAGTCCATAGAAGACTTTTGGCAGGCCCTAATCCCACTCGTCCGGGACTGTGACTGTCAGGCCGTTACAGCAACCGAACATTCTAAACTACTTATGCACGATGCTTTTGTAACGGGGATTGGGTCGGACCTCATTCGCCAAAGGCTGCTTGAAGGGGCCACGCTCCTATCCCTTGTGGAACCCACAAAAGGCCGCCCCAGTCGGGGCTTTACGCAGCCAATACGCCTGCGCTACACGCCAATCTGCGCACCCCGGGGGTCCCCGATGTTACTTCTGCGGCCAGCAGAAGCACCCTCGCCAACGCTGCCCGGCCCGTGCTGCCATTTGCAAGGCTTGCAGCAAGAAAGGTCACTTCGCACGGTGTGCCAGGCCCGCGCAGTCGCCGCTATCGCCCTGTTATAACCTGCCTGCTTACCATTGGCTGGGGACTAATGACAATCCCACAATCCTGTGGGAGTATGAGCTTCCCCAATGAGGGGGGCAGAGAAACCATTAGTAAACTCCAAGTACAAATAAAGCTGGCCAGTTTGGAACCAGCTGGAAGGAGTGTGCAGCAAGGGAAGTTGCTGCTGCTGTTATATATGTTATTGTAAATAAATGTTATTACTTTGTATCCTTAAAACTCGTGCTGGATTCTTCGTGGCCCTCACAAAACTGGCGATGAGGGTTAAAGTGAATAGCTGTCTACACTGCTGAAGTCACCTCCCTGGATTTTTGTTGGATACAGGTTGGAAGTTGTTTTCTATGATACCATGCCTCTGGACGGATGTTTGGATGTTTTTGATGCTGCACTGGAAAGCTGGAACCAGTACGCACAACGGATGCGTTACTATTTCCGGGCAAACAATATCACTGAAAACGAGTGCCAGGTGGTCATATTGCTCACCGCCTGCGGGCCGCATACGTTTGGGGTGATTAGGAGCCTTATGTACCCAGCTGCGCCGGACACCAAAATGTTTGATGAACTTGTGAATATAGTGGGGCAAAAGTTTAACCCAACTCCATCCACGATAGTCCAGCGTTACCGGTTTAATACCGCTGAGAGGACCCCTGGAGAATCCCTTGCCGATTTTCTATCCAAGCTACGCAGGATTGCGGAGTACTGTGACTATGGTGAGACCTTGTCAGAAATGTTACGTGACCGTTTGGTTTGCGGTATTAACAATGCGGCCACCCAGAGAAAGTTGTTAGCTGAGCCAACATTGACTTTTCAACAGGCCATTCAAATAGTATTGTCCCGAGAGAGCGCAGAACGAGGAGTGCAGGAGCTGCAGGGAATGGAAGTGCATGCCTTGGGGCACAACCCCTTCCATCCAAAAACGTCCCCCCGCACTCCTGCGGCACCTTGGGCGAGGCAACGACCAGACCGACGCCAGTGGCCGTCGGACATTCCTCCCCGAAGGGAGCCTTCTCCAGAGCCAATGGATGAGGAGCCATGTCTGTGTCAGACTTGTAGGCGCCGACCCCGTCATGAACGCCGGTCCTGGGGGCGCCAGAGGCGCCGTCGTTCCAACCGAAACTGGGACTAGCCCAGGGGTCGTACCTTCCATGTGGGTGAACCTGCGGCGACTACTCCTGAGGACGTGGAGACGCAGGACGACTGCCTGCAGCTGCACTGTGTGGCAGCTCCCCGTGTGGCCCCCATTAAGGTGACAGTACGGGTCAATGGTCACCCGCTTGAGATGGAGTTGGACATCGGCGCAGCGGTCTCCGTGATCGCCCAGAGGACATTCGACCGCATCAAGCAGGGTATACAGACCCTTACATTAACTGACTCACAGGCCAGGTTGGCCGCCTACACGGGGGAACTACTGGACATTGCAGGAACTACAATGACCCCTGTTGTTTATGGACGCCAGGAGGGGCGTTTCCCACTTATCCCAGGGGCCCAGCCTGTTGGGTCGGGACTGGTTGCGCCATTTGCGGTTGCAATGGCAGCATATCCTCCAAACAGTTTCTGAAGGGTTGACTGAGGTGCTAGGACGATACCCAGATGTATTCCAGCCTGGTTTGGGGAAAATAAAAGGGGCCGTATCCCGTATCCAAGTTGAAACAAGGAGCCACGCCGCGCTATTTCCGGGCGCACCCGGTGCCTTCTGCCTTGCTCAAGAAGGTAGAAGGGGAGCTCACTCGTTTGGAGAGTTTGGGTATTATCAGGCCCGTCCGTTTTGCTGACTGGGCAGCACCAATTGTACCTGTAATGAAGCCAGATGCCACAGTTCGCTTGTGTGGCGACTATAAACCTACAGTGACTACGGCTTCCTGGCTCAACCGATATCCAATGCCTCATATAGAGGATCTCTACGCAAAGCTTGCAGGTGGACTCTCGTTCACAAAATTAGATATGAGTCTTGCCTACCTGCAGTTGGAGCTGGACCCTGCCTCCCGACCATATGTAACGATTAATACACATCGGGGCCTGTATGAATATACACGGTTGCCCTTTGGAGTATCCTCTGCCTGCGCAATTTTTCAACGTGTGATGGAGGGCATTTTGAGAGGTTTACCACGTGTTGCTGTCTACTTAGATGACGTTTTGATTACAGGGACGTCGGAGCAGGAATATTTGGAAAATCTGGAGGCTGTCCTTAGACGCTTTTCGGAGGCTGGAGTCCGTTTACGTTGCACAAAGTGAGTATTTCAGGCTAAGGAAGTAGTCTACCTAGGTTATCGGGTGGACCGCGAAGGTTTGCACCCCGTCGCAGAGAAGGTGCGTGCAATTCAACAGGCCCCCGCCCCGACTGACACTTCGCATCTTCGTTCTTTTCTCGGTTTCGTGAAGTTCCTCCCCAATCTGGCAACTACGCTGGCCCCGCTGCACCTTCTGCTGAAGAAAAATCACACCTGGGTTTGGGGTCAGCTGCAAAAAAACGCTTTCCGGCGGGTAAAGCAACAATTGTCGTCGTCTTGGTTACTAAACCATTATGATCCTGGAAAGCCTTTGCTAGTCACATGTGATGCATCCCCGTATGGTATTGGGGCCGTCCTGTCCCACAAGATGGAGAACGGGGCCGAGCGACCGATAGCTTTCGTCTCCCGCACATTGACTGCAGCGGAGAAAAAGTACGCGCAGATCGGGAAGGAGGGCCTGGCAGTGGTTTTTGCGGTGAAACGCTTCCACCAGTACGTTTATGGCCACCATTTCACTATGGTGACTGATCATAAGCCTCTGCTGGGACTTTTCAGAGAGGATAAGCCAATACCGCCCATTGCTTTCACACGGATCCAGCGCTGGGCTTTGTTGCTTGCTGCATACGAGTATTCTCTGGAGCACAAACCAGGAACGCAGATCGCAAATGCCGATGCACTGTGCCGATTGCCTTTATCGACCGGCCCCATGTCGACCCCCACGACCGGTGAGGTGGTTGCAACCCTAAATTTTATGGACACCTTGCCTGTCACAGCATCACAGATCCGTGAGTGGACCCAGGCGGAGCCAGTCCTGTCAAAGGTTCGGCACATAGTCCTGTATGATGGGCAGGATAGACAGCTCCCAGGCGAGTTGCGGGCATTTTCCTCCAAGCTGTCAGAATTCAGCGTGGAAGACAGCATCCTCTTGTGGGGGATGCGTATGATTGTCCCGGAAAAAGGCCAGGAGCTGATACTAACAGACTTGCACAATGGGCATCCAGGTGTGACCAAAATGAAAATGTTGGCCCGGAGTTATGTCTGGTGGCCAGGCCTCGACACCGACATTGAGAAGGTGGCCCAAAACTGCTCCATTTGCCAGGAGCATCAGAAGCTTCCGCCGGCCGCGCCCCTACATCACTGGGAATGGCCAGGGCGGCCTTGGGCATGCTTGCATACAGATTTCGCAGGCCCTTTTCAAGGATCCATGTTCCTTCTATTAATTGACGCCCAGTCTAAATGGCTAGAGGTGCATAAGATGCAGGGGACAACGTCCTGCGCAACAATTGAAAAGATGCGGTTGTCTTTTAGTACGCATGGCCTCCCTGAGGTGCTGGTCACGGATAACGGCACTCCATTTGCGAGTGAGGAGTTTGTGAGGTTCACGAAGATGAACGGCATTCGCCATATCCGCACGGCCCCTTCCCACCCGGCTTCAAATGGGTTGGCAGAGCGTGCAGTGCAGACATTAAAAAGAGGCCTAAAGAAGCAGTCTTCCGGATCAATGGACACGAGACTGGCTCGGTTTTTGTTTACGTACAGGACCACCCCCCATGCGGTGACTGGGGTAGCTCCCGCAGAACTCCTAATGGGCCGGAGACTTCGCACCCGCCTTAGTATGGTTTTCCCGGACATTGGCGCAAAAGTACGCCGCACACAAGAACGGCAGGGATAGGGAATTTCTCGGCATCGGCCGATTCGGCAGTTTGCACCCGGTGACCCAGTGTTCGTTCGGAATTTTGCTGGTGGTGCCCAGTGGGTTCCTGGCGTAATCTTTCGCCAAACGGGCCCTATATCTTACCAGGTGCAAGCCCATCGTCGTCTCCAGCGCAAACATGTAGACGTTTGGTCCAGAAGACTATCCCCTCAAAAGATTCCCCGCCCCCGGAGCTCATTTCTACAGCCGCAGAGACCAGAGATAAGGGAAGGTAGTCCTCACAATCTTCCACTGGTGCCTCACTCGAAGCCTGCGCAGGTCGTTACGGGACTGAATGGAGATAGAGACGCCGAGATGACGGAGGCAGCAGACTCTGACTCCGAGATGGAGACACAGGACGCATCAGAGGAGGAAACCTCGGGTCCACGTCCCTTGGATGTACAACCGTTGCGCCATTCATCACGGAAGCGCTGGTCTCCGTCTCGTTACATCCCGCCTGATCCAGCGCCGCGTGCAAATGGTGTCCGGCCTGCGGCAAAACGGGTCCGACGCCCTCCTTCGCCAGGGTCTTCGGTGGATTGCTTGGACTTTGGGGGGGAGGTTATAACCTGCCTGCTTACCATTGGCTGGGGACTAATGACAATCCCACAATCCTGTGGGAGTATGAGCTTCCCCAATGAGGGGGGCGGAGAAACCATTAGTAAACTCCCAAGTATAAATAAAGCTGGCCAGTTTGGGACCAGCAGGAAGGAGTGTGCAGCAAGGGAAGTTGCTGCTGCTGTTATATATATATGTTATTGTAAATAAATGTTATTACTTTGTATCCTTAAAACTCGTTCTGGAGTCTTCGTGGCCCTCACAAAACGCCCCTTCCCCCCTGACCCACACACAATGGGCGCCGCCATCTTCACCTCCCACGGCCACGCGCGGCCAGTGGCGCCGCCATCCTCACCTCCTCGTGATCCACCCCGCCAATCAAAGAATCTCCCTGGCCTCCAGATCCTATTCCATCCCAATCCGGGGGTTCTGCACGGTCACTCTCACGGTCCAGCGCATAGAATTCAGTGGCTTCCGCCTCTACATGCTTCCTAACCTCTGCACTGCACTACTCCTAGGCCTGGACTTCCAGTGCAATCTCCAGAGCCTCACCCTCAAATTCGGCAGGCCCCTACCACCCCTCACTGTGTGCGGCCTCACGACCCTAAAGGTGACCCACCCTCCCTCTTTGCCAATTTAACTTTGGATTGCAATCCCGTTGCCACCAGGAGCAGACGGTACAGCACCCAGGACAAGATCTTCATCAGGTCCGAGGTCCAGTGGCTGCTTCGGGAAGGCATCATCGAGGCCAGCAACAGCCCCTGGAGAGCCCAAGTGGTAGCCGTTAAAACTGGGAAGAAACACAGAATGGTCATGGACTACAGCCAGACCATCAAACGGTACACGCACTCGACGCGGTCCCCCTCCCACGCATAGCTGATATGGTAAATCAGTTTGCGCAGTACAGGGTCTTCTCAACGATAGACCTAAAATCCGCCTACCACCAGCTCCCCATTCGTAAATTGGACCGTCCATACACTGCTTTCGAGGCGGACGGTTGGCTCTATCACTTCCTCAGGGTTCCCTTCGGCGTCACTAACGGGTCTCGGTCTTCCAAAGGGAGATGGACCGAATGGTCGACTGGTACGGTTTGCGGACCACCTTTCTGTACCTAGACAACGTCACCATCTGCGCCCATGATCAGCAGGACCACGATGCCAACCTTGCTAAATTCCTCCGCACCGCCACTCTCCTCAACCTCACTCACAACAAGGAGAAGTGCGTGTTCAGCACAACCCGCCTAGCCATCCTCGGCTACATGGTCCAGAACGGAGTTCTGGGGCCCGATCCCGACTGCATGTGCCCTCTCATGGAGCTTCCCCTCCCCCACTTCCCCAAGGCCCTCAAACGCTGCCTGGGGTTCTTCTCCTACTACGCCCAGTGGGACCCAAACTACGCAGCCAAGGCCCGCCCACTCATTCAGTCCACCTACTTTCCCCTTACGGCCGAGGCACAACAGGCCTTCGCCCGTATCAGAGCTGATATAGCCAAGGCCGGGATGCACGCAGTAGACGAGACACTGCCCTTCCAAGTAGAAAGCGACGCATCAGACGTCGCACTTGCCGCCACCCTCAACCAGGCAGGCAGACCCGTGGCATTCTTTTCCTACACCCTTCATGCGTCAGAAATTTGGCACTCGTCCGTCGAAAAAGAGGCCCAAGCTATCGTTGAAGCTGTGTGGCATTGCAGGCATTACCTGGACGGCAGGAGATTCACTCTCCTCACTGACCAACGGTCGGTAGCCTTCATGTTCAACAACACGCAGCGGGGCAAGATCAAAAATGATAAAATCTTGCGGTGGAGAATCGAGCTCTCCACCTATAATTACGAGATTCTGTATCGCCCTGGCAAACTCAACGAGCCCCCAGACGCCCTATCCTGAGGTACATATGCTGGCGCACAAGTAGACCGACTCTGGGCCCTGCACGACAGCCTTTGTCAACCGGGAGTCACACGGTTGTACCATCTTTTCAAGGCTCGCAATCTGCCCTACTCCGTCGAGGAAGTACAGTCACCAGGGACTGCCAGGTCTGTGCGGACCGTGCACGCCTGGTGAAAGCCTCCCGCCCCTTTGAACGCCTCAGCGTGGATTTAAAGGGCCCCGCCGCTCTACCGACCATAACACGTATATTCTCAGTATGGTCGATGAGTACTCCAGGTTCCCCTTCGCCATCCCCTGCCCCGATATGATGGATGCCACCGTCATCAAGGCCCTCAACACAATCTTCGCTCTGTTCGGCTTCCCCGCCTACATCCACAGTGACAGGGGAACCTCATTCATGAGTGATGAGCTGCGTCAGCTCCTGCTCAGCAGGGGTATCGCCTCCAGCAGGACGACCAGCTATAACCCCGGGGAAACGGGCAGGTAGAGAGGGAGAACGGGACGGTTTGGAGGTCCGTCCAACTGGCCCTACGGTCCAGGAACCTCCCAGCCTCTCGCTGGCGGGAGGTCCTCCCTGATGCACTACACTCCATCCGGTCACTACTGTGCACCGCTTTGAATAACACACCACATGAACGTCTTTTTGCCTTCCCCAGGAAGTCCACTTCCGGGGTGTCGCTCCAACTTGGCTCGCAGCTCCAGGGCCGGTCCTGCTCGTAGGCACGTCCGACTCCACAAGGCGGACCCGTTGGTGGATAGGGTGCACTTGCTCCATGCCAACCCCCAGTATGCCTATGTGGCATACCCCGACAGTTGCCAAGTACTGTCTCCCTCAGGGACCTGGCACCAGCAGGTTCCACTCTTACACGCTTCCCCGGCCTGGCGCCACCCTCCCTCCCCCGGCACTCCCAACATTAACCTCACCAGGACCATCCCTCCTTCCCTTGCCCACGCAAGAGGATGAAGAGGATTTTGGCACACTCCCGGGGTCACCCGACATCAGGCCAGCACTGACGTCACCAGCATCGACATCGCCGCCACTGTTACATCGCTTCCAGCGGAACGTCAAGGCACCTGACCGGTTGAATCTCTAACTGGCACCGGACTTTCAAAAGACATTTTTTTTCTCTCCTAATAAAACACTGTACATAAATTCACTACTGTATATAGTTCTCCACCACCTCCGCCGGACTCATTTTTAACAGGGGGTGAATGTGGTAAACCACTGTTACACCTGTATTAGGTGATGTAAGGTAGGACCTGTACTACAGGTTCGCCGGTCGCCCCTGCCTGCTGGCTCCACCCAGTAGGAGGAGTATAAACATGCGTGTCCTCTATTCAGCAGCCATTTTGCCAGCTGCTGTGGGAGGCCACACATCTTACTGCAATAAAGCCACAGTTGTATCCAACCTGAGTCTTTGTACAATTGATCGTGCATCATATTGCAAACGTTTTTATCTAATTCTTGTGTTCCTTGTTTTATTATTTGTATTTCTATCGGTGGTGGTAAAGCCAGCCATCATTTCTCTTTTCCTTTCCATAGAATTTCTACAATGCAGAAGAAGGCCATTCAGCCCATCGAGTCGTCACCAACCCTCTGAAAGAGCACGCTGCCTAGGCCCACTCCCCTGCCCAATCTCAGTAACACCACCTAACCTGTCATCACTGGACATTAAAGGGCAATTTAGCAGGGCCAATCCACCTAACCTGCATATCTTTGGACTGTGGGCGATAACCGGAGCACCCGGAGGGAACCCACATGGGGAGAACTCCACACAGACAGTCACCCAATGCCGAAATTGAACCCGGGTAGCTCTTGTGAGACAGCAGTGCTAACCACTGTGCCACCATACAGGCGAGACAAAGTTCTATGGCGCTCCATTACCTTAACCAAATAGCTTTTTAAACAGTGACTGTTGGCAAATTATTTAACCACAAAAGACACGCTAGTGTACCAACTCCTGTCCTCACTCAACTTTCAGATTGTACTTTCCGACGGGATTTTACAGAATCACAGAATGGTTATAATACCGAAAGTGGCCATTTGCTTCATCATGTCTGAGCAGGCTCTCCAAAAGAGCAATTCACCTGGTGGCACTCTCCTGCTTTCTCCCCATAGCCCTGCATATTCTTTCTTTTCAAATTATAATCCAACTCCCCCTTAAATGCCTCAGTTCGACTTTCTCCACCATATTCTCAGGCAATGGATTGCGAGTCCTAACCACTCGCTGTGTGGGGCAAAAGTTTTTCATTATGTTACCAATGCTTCTTTTGCAATGCCCTTAAATCTGTGCCCGCTTGTTCTCGATCATTCCACCGTGGGAACAGTTTTTCTTTATCCAAACACCTCATGATTTTGAATTCCGCTATCAAATCTCTTCTCAACGTTCTCTCTTCCAAGGAAAACAGTACCAACCTCTCCAATCTTGAAGTTACTGGACAAAGATCAGGAGCAGGAGCCTTAACCATTTTTTCTATCCACTAGCCAGAGCACTGAGGACAATGGCAGTGCCCCCAGAATGCCTCTCCAAATGACTTGGCAAAGACCAGGCTTCAAATTGATGGGTGGCTTAGAGTTACCCTGAGCTGTGTATTTACCAACTAAACTATTGACTATTGCCCAGAAGTACACTTTGATTGTATAGCATGGAATAGTGTTGAGCTTTGCTGATATTGGTTTCATGAAGGTTCACTGAAGAAGGGTGCTGCCCTACAATAAAAAGTGACACCGTACAAAACGTGTTTGACTGTGCTGAGCCCGACACAGCGTGCTGGTCCCCAAAGATATAAAGTCACCAAGCTTTCTGTGTACCTGCCTGTTTACAAACTGTATTTGTCCAACGTGGTGAAAATACCCCTTTAAGAACAAGCAAAAGCACAAAATGTCCGTTAAGAAAATTTCAAAAAGCGGTCTGGTTAAAAGTATAGTGAAACAGTAAAAAACACTGTGGGTTGGAAAGAGAACAAAGTTTGAAAGTATGAAATAAAACCAGCAAATACTGGAAATTCCCAGCAGGTCAGTCAGCACCTGTGAAGAGGAAATTGCAGGTCAATGTTTCAGTGGGGAAAACCCACAGCAGAACTTTGAGCCATTGCTTCCCAAAGCATCTTTATTCATGCAATAAAAACACGCCAGAGATGGACTGCAATAAATAGAAATATTTATTATAACAATAAATATGAATTTGTGATAATGTTACAAGTTAGGGGTGGCAAATTGATTCCCATCCCTTCATCGTCCATCAATACTGGAATGTTCTGAACTGCTACTACTATTTTAAAAAGATTCAAAAAAACTAATTGGTCTATGCCACAGAGTTAATGTAACTGTTAACTTCCATGCATTATACTGAATTATGAAAGCTCCCTGTAATCAAAAATACAGCGAATTCAACGCTGAACAGTCCTTGATGGCTTATAATAAATAATTTTCCAAAAGTCAAAACTGCTCGGATTAAATAAATTCATAAATTAAAAATCGGTAAGGGATTTGCTCTCTCACGTTGGGCCCTTGTACCACCTACCAGTCCCTGGCCGAGGAAGTTGGCATGCAACCCGCTGCTGGGTATCGGTGCCAGCTCTGCTCTCTACTCTGTTGCTGGGAGGTATGAAAGAGCGGTCAAGCAGGGATCAGCATCAGTCTCCCCTTGCTCCATTCAGTACCTACTTCTGACAGGGTTGCCTGCTGTTGGCGAATGACTGTGCTGGGGAATTGTAAATACCAAACCATGGACAGCCACTTCACTAGGACAGCAGCCCTGGCATTTTGGTCACCTTACATCTCTGGGTCTGAGTGTAATCATTTTATTAGATTTTTAAAATAAGCCATAATGAACTGCAACTTTATCATATGTGACAAGGGAGCAATTTTTAAAAAAAACTATCATTTTTTAAAAATGTAGATTTAATGTTAGTTTATTAAAATATTACTCAAAAAGAAACTATAACAACATGAACAGCACTCACGTATGTCTAGCAATAACTAGAATCATGAGCACTAACTAATAGTTAGGTGTGTTTCAACTGAATTTTGAAACTGAGACAAAAGTAAAGATCACTGAGGCATTTTAAAATGTATCAATAACAATCTGTAACACCAACAAATTTTTCTTTTTGTATTTTTTGTGTGCAAAGGTTAAAATTATATTTTTACTGCTAGATATTTTCATGCATGGATGTTATAAACATCAAGTGCTCCCATGTGGAGACAAAACTGTGAATTCTCAGTTTGGTTTATTATAAATAAAAGAATCATCATTCCACAGAGATACTTTTTATGATGGTACGTTTAAAAAAAATTGAATAGTTTCTTTTTAGCTACAGGCTTTTTAATACTTTGCCTTCTTGTTCATCATCACTGTGGACCATCTCCACTCGTTGTGGCTGTGTTGGAGCAGACATTGGGGTTGTGAAGACATTTTCCAGTGCTCCAACATCTAACTGTGGCACGGAATTCAGGTACTCCTCTCCTCCAAGGCTGTTAGAGTGGGGTCCTTCCTCGATGCTGCTATTGCTCCTGGAGTCCGTGTTGCGTTGACAGTCATCTGGATACTCCCTAAAAGGGTAATCTCTATTCAGCGCAGAGAACATAGCCTCATGCTTCTGGTATCGGTCCTCGTAGTAGCCCAGGCATTCAGACATGCTGTTTGCAAAATCGCCATAACCATAGGGTGGTCTACTGTAAGGACAAGTACTGTAGTGGGAAAACAGACAGAATCACAGAAATGTTTGTTGATAATTTATGGCCACTGACTATTAGACAACAGATAATATAGAGCGTGTTACAAAGGAGTAATGAAACAAACAGTTTGGAGGACATTATGAACCAAAAAAGGAAGGTTTAGCAAGTTAATCACTACGTTAACATATTGCTAAGGTTGCTGTCCTTCAATCACCCACTGACTCAATTTTCACCTCCCCCTCCAAAGACATAAGCCTGTAACTTCCTCAAGAGTGGTAATGTCTGGCGGATTGCCACTCTGGATGGACTTACCCACGTTGAAATTCCAGAGCTCCAGTCTCGCCCAACCTTCCTCACTTGGGCTGGGTGAGACAGAAACAGCAAAGCTTGCCCCTGGCTGCATCAAGGAGGAGTAAATGGGAAGAAAGGAACACACGCTTTTTATGGCACTAGTTACCATAAAGGAGATATTTAAAGGGACAATTTAAAGGGAGGAGGTGAATTTCAAAGGGGAGTGATTCAGACAATTGAGGGAGGGGCACCTGGAAGGAGGGAGATGGAGGAGAGTGTAGCCACCTAAATTGGCCAAATCCCGATTTAAAATGGCGAACGGCAAAGGCTGATAGGAAAGTCAGCCAACACAGGCAGAAACCAGCTGGTGCAGGTTTGCTGTGTATTTAACGCTGCAAAAGCCCAGACAGTATCGATACCAGCGACCATCAGCATAACAATGTAGCAGCCATCTACATACTGATGAGTAATCCCCGGGAACAATGGCAACATTTGGGACACTCAAAACTAAGCCAGACTCCCCGGCGCCAGCAGGAGCCAACACAAAAGAGATTAACGAACACCTCAAGACCGTCCATCGATCAGGGAACCGCTCCAGTATTGGAGAAATCAAACCAAGGGATTGGAACAAAGTCCAATCACCTAGAACCAGGTACAGGGTCCGCCTCTGGGGACTATAAGAGTTAAGCCCTGTGATGAATGGTTACTGCCTTATCATCATGTAAGGTGATGTCCCCTTTAAGACCGGACTTGCAACCCTGGGGACTCCGCCTCTGGCTCCACCCATCTGGGAGCCATACATAAAGGCCTGCCTCATGGTCTGTATAGCAGTCAGCTCTCGTCCAAATCTGTAGCATAGTTATTAGCCTAATAAAGCCTTCTTTACAGTTTAATCTCTAAGCATCATTATTGAGGGTACCTCAATTTATTAGGCTAAACTAGATTCAGGATGGACGCAGGCCTAAAACCAGAGAAGCTCAATCTGGAAGCACGAACGCCGGAGGCAAAGGAAATTTTTTAATACTGGCTGCGGTGCTTCGAGGCCTACCTGGGCTCCGCAGAGACTCCCATCCTGGGACCACGCAAGCTGCGTCTACTCCACGCCCAGGTGAGTCACAGAATCTCCGCCACGCTCGAAAAGGCGACGATTTATGAGGAAGCGATTGAGTTGCTCCGCAAGCGGTTTGTCAAACCAATGAGGTGCACGCCCGGCATCTGCTCTCTACCTGCCGGCAGCGCTCGGGGGAATCGCTCGACGAGTTTGTTGAGAAACTCACCGCGCTGGCCAGGGACTGTGACCATCAGGATGTGACAGGGGAAGTCCATATGAACCTGCACATCAGAGATTCTTTCGTGTCCAGCATCCGCTCGACCTACATCCGGCAGCGACTGCTCGAAAACGGGGCAAAAGACCTCCAGGAGACGCTAACGCTCGCCTCCTCGCTGGAGGTGGCCCGACATAACTTGGGTACGTACCCCGCGGACTCTGCCAGCCCCCCCCGGACTTCCTCAGACTCGCCCGTATTACAGTACTGCGCCACGCGGCGACCCGCTCACCATGGGGGCACACCTTGCTACTTCTGCGGGCATGGCCAGCACCCACGCCCACGCTGCCCAGCCCGCTCCGCGATCTGCAGCGACTGTGGGAAGAAAGGGCACTTTGGGAGGGTCTGCCTGGCCAGACCCAGGGGCCAGGAAAACAAAGAACAGCCGGCCCGAAAATCAGGCTCTCAGGCCCGCAGGCCTCGCAATGCTGCTGCACACCGACCCGACACGTCCTCTTCTGACGCGTCATCAGCCTCGTGCGAATCATGGGAGTGGCCATCTGGTCGGCGGCCATCTTCTCGACCCGACACGTGCGACCAACGGCAGCGGCCATTTTACGACTCCGACTACCCGCGACTGGGTGCAATCACCCTCGATCAAACTCGGCCAAAACACCTGCAGAACTCCATGATGCAGGTCCAGGTCAACGGGCACGACACTGCATGCCTCTTCGACTCCAGGAGCACGGAGAGCTTTATCCACCCTGAAATGGTAAGGCGCTACTCCCTACGCACCCATCCCACATCCCAAACCATAGCCCTCGCATCTGGGTCCCACTCGGTACAAATCACGGGGTACTGTATTGCGGATCTCTCGATCCAGAGTGCCAAATACACCCGTTTCAAATTTTATATCCTCCCTCACCTGTGTGCCCCCCTGCTGCTCGGACTGGATTTCCAGTGCAGCCACCGAAGCCTGACACTGAAGTTCGGCGGACCCTTGCCCCCCCTCACGGTGTGCTGCCTTGCGACACTTAAAGTCGCACCCCCCTCGCTATTCGCTAACCTCACTCCCGACTGTAAGCCCGTCGCCACCAGGAGCCGGCACTACAGTGCCCAAGATACGGCTTTTATCAAGTCAGAGGTCCAACGTTTACTGGGAGAGGGGGTCATCGAGGCTAGCAACAGCCCTTGGAGAGCGCAAGTGGTGGTAGTCCGGTCCGGGGAGAAGAAACGGATGGTCGTGGATTATAGCCAGACCATAAACCGATTCACGCAGCTTGATGCGTACCCCCTTCCTCGCATCGCGGAAATGGTAAATCGGATCGCCCAATACCGAGTCTTTTCCACGGTCGACCTCAAATCTGCCTACCACCAGCTCCCCATCCGACCAAAAGACCGCCTCTATACTGCCTTCGAAGCAGCCGGCCGGCTCTTCCACTTCCTCAGGGTCCCCTTTGGTGTCACAAATGGGGTCTCCGTCTTTCAAAGGGCGATGGACCAAATGGTGGACCAGTACAGTTTGCGGGCTACATACCGTACTTGGACAATGTCACCATCTGCGGCCATGATCAGCAGGACCATGACGCTAACCTCAAAAAGTTCCTCCAGACCGCCCGAGCCCTTAACCTGACCTATAACAAGGGCAAATGCGTTTTCCACACCACCCGGCTGGCCATCCTCGGCTATGTCATGGAAGACAGGGTCCTAGGTCCCGACCCCGACCGCATGCGCCCCCTTAAGGAACTCCCTCTCCCCCGCAGCCTCAAGGCCCTCAAACGGTGCTTGGGGCTTTTCTCCTATTACGCCCAGTGGGTCCCCAAGTATGCGGACAAAGCCCGCCCACTCCTAAAGACCACCACTTTTCCCCTCTCGGCTGAGGCTCAATTGGCCTTCAACCGCATCAAGGCCGACATCATCAAGGCCGCGATGCACGCGGTGGACGAAACCATCCCTTTCCAGGTAGAGAGCGATGCATCAGACATCGCCCTGGCTGCTACCCTCAATCAAGGAGGCAGACCAGTAGCGTTCTTCTCCCGAATCCTCACCGCCTCCGAGATTCGACACTCTGCAGTCGAAAAGGAGGCACAAGCCATTGTGGAGGCTGTGCGGTGCTGGAGACACTACCTCGCCGGTAGGAGGTTTACCCTCGTCACCGACCAACGGTCGGTCGCCTATATGTTCGATAACACGCAACGGGGCAAAATAAAAAACGATAAAATTTTGAGGTGGAGGATCGAACTCTCCACCTACTCGTACGAAATCAAGTATCGTCCAGGGGAGCTCAACGAGCCCCCAGATGCCCTGTCCCGCGGCACATGCGCCAACGCGCAGGAGGACCACCTGCAAGCCATCCACAATGACCTCTGCCACCCGGGGGTTACCCGGCTCGTCCATTTCATCAAGTCCCGCAACCTACCTTACTCAACCAAGGAGGTCAAGGCCATGGTCAGGGCCTGCCAGGTCTGTGCGGAGTGCAAACCGCACTTCTATCGGCCAGACAAGGTTCGGCTAGTGAAGGCCTCGGGCCCCTTTGAGCGACTGAGCGTGGACTTCAAGGGGCCCCTCCCGTCCACCAACCGTTATGCCTATTTCCTCACCGTGATCGATGAGTTCTCCCGTTTCCCATTCGCCATTCCCTGCACCGACATGACCTCAGCCACGGTGATTAAGGCACTGCACAGCATCTTCACCCTGTTCGGTTTCCCTGCTTATATCCACAGCGACCGGGGTACATCGTTCATGAGCGATGAACTGCGTCAGTATCTGCTCAGCAAAGGCATCGCCTCGAGCAGAACGACCAGCTATAACCCACGGGGAAACGGGCAGGTGGAGAGGGAGAACGCAACCGTGTGGAAGGCTGTCCTTCTGGCCCTGCGGTCGAGAAATCTCCCAACCACCCGCTGGCAGGAGGTCCTACCCGATGCCCTACACTCCATTAGGTCACTCCTCTGCACGGCCACAAATGAGATCCCTCATGAGCGATTGTTTCTCTTCCCCAGGAAGTCTACCTCCGGGGTCTCGCTTCCACCTTGGCTGACGGCTCCGGGACCTGTTCTTCTCCGGAGGCACGCGAGGAGCCATAAAACGGACCCCTAGTTGAAAAGGTCCGACTGCTCCATGCCAACCCCAGTTACGCCTACGTGGAGTACTCCGACGGCAGGCAAGATACGGTTTCCCTCCGGGATCTGGCGCCCGCTGGATCCTCCACCACAGATGCCCCTTCCCGCGCCGCTCCCCTGCAGGACCCGTCGCCCCCTACAACACACCCCCTTCCGGCCCTACCACCCATTGGTGAGCTCCTACCGTGCGCCCCCCCTTTACACACCCCGCCGGCGCCGGCTCTGCTACCCCCGGCCCTGCCTAGTTCCTCTGCCCCGACCCGGACCGAAGCTCCGACCGCTGTGCTCCCGGATGTGCCCTCAACCGGGACGACCGTGCCCGCTGCACCACCGCCCGAACTGAGGAGATCGAGGAGGACGATCCGGCCGCCGAGACGGATGGACCTATGATGGCACTTCACCCCCGCCGGACTCCTTTTTAAACAGGGGGTGAATGTGATGAACAGTTACTGCCTTATCATCATGTAAGGTGATGTCCCCTTTAAGACCGGGCTTGGAACCCTGGGGACTCCGCCTCAGGCTCCGCCCATCTGGGAGCCATACATAAAGGCCTGCCTCATGGTCTGTATAGCAGTCAGCTCTCGTCCAAATCTGTAGCATAGTTATTACCCTAATAAAGCCTTCTTTACAGTTTAATCTCTAAGCATCATTATTGAGGGTACCTCAAGCCCCAAGTTCAAATCGCTCTCTTCGTCCTGCCCGGGTCACCCAGCAACGCAAACCAACCTTGACCGTGACCGGTGCAGTGACCACCGAAAGAAGTAAGTCTTAATTCAATGCTCGCTACGAGATAGGCGCTCCTAGCTACCAATCCGTACTAACTTCGAATCCCGCAGATTCAGAACCCGAACGAAAGGCCATTTGTTCCCCTGACCTGGTGGGCCAGTCCCAAGTTAAGTATAGGCCTGTTAGTTGTAGAAGTAGCTTAGACATAGAATTTGTGCATGAGTAGCGATTACTGTGTATAATAAATGTGCTTTGATTTGAATCTTACTAATCGGTGTATTGAGTTATTGATCATTACTTGGACTTGAACCTCGTGGCGGTATCATAAAGATACCTGGCGACTCGAGAGCAACGGTAATAAAACAGAGCAATTGAACCAACCGGAAAGTTAGCAACAAGAGACTGGGAGGGAAGGGGAGGGCATCGGAGGGGACAGTCCACTCAGCCAGACTGGGGATGGGGGGAGAGGAGATGGGCTTGGGGGTGGGGGATTTGGAGGGTGAGGGTCAGGGAGGGGGTGGAGTGACAAATTTGCTGGGGTTTAGGTATTTGGGGGGTGTCCCGTGTGAGGCTCGGTCTGGGTAAGTAGATAGTTACCTAGGAGTTATGAGTGATTTTGTTTCCTTCTATCTCAGTAACGATCAGGGTAAACCTGGCAGAGCCATCCAAAGTTAGCGATTTAAATTGCTTCTGTTGGATGTTTTCCAGCCCAGTGCAATTGTCCAGGGGAAAAGCCAGCACATCTGTACAACTGCAGTGTAAACCCTTACATGGGAAGTTCCTCGATGTATTTCCCAGTGCATCATTGGGGTACCCCCTAAATGTGCCACTGGGGAACCAAGAAGTTATGGCCCATTACCTAGGTCTTCTGCTTGTTTGGCTGTTAATTTAGCTAAAATGCAGATAGAACTTGCACATTGTAACAATGTGTTCCTGACCCAGCCCGGTTTTATGACTCATGGCTTATTAAATCATGTTGGTGCATTCCCTAGCCTCCTAGAGGAGAGTTGGAGGCTGACTGTAGTAGATCTGGCTGGGTATAAGCCTGTTCATTTTAAAACACACATGTTTCAATAGTTGTTAGGAAGCAAATAATAGTCATGACAACTGTATGTAGCAAAAGTGGATAGCACTGTGGCTTCACAGCACCAGGGTCCCAGGTTTGATTCCCAGCTGGGTCACTGTCTGTGCGGAGTCTGCACGTTCTTCCCATGTCTGCGTGGGTTTCCTCCGGGTGCTCCGGTTTCCTCTCACAGTCAAAGACGTACAGGTTAGTGGATTGACCATGATAAATTGCCCTTAGTGGCCAAAAAAGATAGGAGGGGTTATTGGGTTACGGGGATAGGGTGGAAGTGAGGGCTTTAGTGGGTCGGTGCAGACCCGATGGGCCGAATGGCCTCCTTCTGCACTGTATGTTCTATGTTTGTTCTATGTGACATGTTCGAAGATGTGCAGGTTAGGTGGATTGGTGTACTGAATTATCCCTTTGTGTCCAAAGATGTGCAGGTTAGGTGGGGTTATGGGGATAGGGCAGGGGAGTGGGCCTAGGTAGTGTGCTCTTTCAGAGGGTTGGTGCAGACTCAATGGCCTCCTTCTGCACAGTGGGGATTCTATGCGTTCTATGATGCCCTCAATTTGTATAACATTTGAACATACCAGCACACGCTGACCAGTCACTTCTGTGGAAAATCCTGACATTTCCACGAACAAGCGCACAGGTGGTGGAACAGGACTGGAATAAATCTTCACTACATCCTGCTGGCTCCTTATATTATTGAGATACATTATTTATTGAGAGACAAAGGTGGAAAAGCATCAGGCTCCATAATACAAGACATTACCAGGATTGAAATCAGTTACAGACGAGGGCACAAATAGAGAAGTAGTGTAAAATAATGCTGAGCTTGGATGTTAGAAACTGAAAGAAGGCAGGAGTAAGGGGAGAATGAGACTATAGAATTCCATCATTCAAAAGTTGTGGGAAGGATACGGAGCAGAAGCTGTCTTTTGATTACAGCTCAGTATTTTTTTGAAGCATTTTCTTAAATTTTTTACATTTTATACATAAAACAGAGAACACAAAATAGGAAAGATAACAAACAAACCCCCTCACACATCAACCAGTACACAAAGGACTCAAAAGATAACTCCACCCCATCAATAGCTGACAGTGACCAACTCTATAAAGTAAAAAATAAACAGACTCCATCTCTTATAAAATCCCTCAACAGACACCCTGAAGGTGAACTTAACCGACTCAAGGTACAGGAACTCCATCAAGTCCCCCAACCACACTGAGGCACAGGGTGAAGAAGCTGACCACCCCAACAGAACCCGCGTCCGAGTAACCAGCAAGGCAAAAGCAAAAATGTCCACCCCCGCCCCCTTCTGCAGATCTGGCAGGTCTGATACGTCAAATATGGCCCACAGGGGACTGGGCTTCAGGTCCATTTGCAAGATCACTGACTTGGTGCTAAAGAAAGAGCCCCAAAACATACCCAAATTCTGGCAGGACCAGAAAATGTGAACGTGGTTGGCTGGGCCCTTCCCGCACCGCTCGCAAGTGTCCTCCACCCTGTCAAACAATTGGCTCAACCTTGACCTCGTCAGGTGCACCATATGCACCACCTTTAATTGTATTAACTCAGTCTCGCACACCAGGTTGAGGCATTTACCCTCCGCAACACCTGACACCACAACCTCTCCTCCAGCATCACTCCCAGGTCCTCCCCCCACTTGGCCTTTGATGCACGATCAATGACCACTAAAGCGAGGTTGTAGTCCAACTGAAGGCTTTAATAAGCTAGATGTTTCCCACAGCAGCTCAGGTACAGAATGAAGGCTGCTGGGGCGGCACGGGTTCTTATACCCTGCCTATCAGGGCGGAGCTATCATACATTCTAACCAATAGAAAGCATACAGTTTCTACCAATGGTGCTTTAGCCTATCAGGTACCGTAATACCTATAATACCACAGCCTTATTCCCCTCCAGCAACACTACACCCTCCTCCAGAATCCTCCTATCCATCGCCTAAGCAACCGCCCCCTCCAACCCCATCATCGACAACCCGTCCTCCAACAACATAGAACATAGAACATAGAAAATACAGCACAGAACAGGCCCTTCGGCCCACGATGTTGTGCCGAACCTTTGTCCTAGATTAATCATAGATTATCATTGAATTTACAGTGCAGAAGGAGGCCATTCGGCCCTTTGAGTCTGCACCAGCTCTTGGAAAGAGCACCCTACCCAAACTCAACACCTCCACCCAACACCAAGGGCAATTTGGACATTAAGGGCAATTTATCATTGGCCAATTCACCTAACCCGCACATCTTTGGACTGTGGGAGGAAACCGGAGCACCCGGAGGAAACCCACGCAGACACGGGGAGGACGTGCAGACTCCGCACAGACAATGACCCAAGCTGGAATCGAACCTGGGACCATGGATCTGTGAAGCAATTGTGCTATCCACAATGCTACCGTGCTGCCCTTAAGAACAAATAAATCTACACTATATCATTTTCCCATAATCCATGTACCTATCCAACAGCTGCTTGAAGGTCCCTAATGTTTCGGACTCAACTACTTCCACAGGCAGTGCATTCCATGCCCCCACTACTCTCTGGGTAAAGAACCTACCTCTGATATCCCTCCTATATCTTCCACCTTTCACCTTAAATTTATGTCCCCTTGTAATGGTGTGTTCCACCTGGGGAAAAAGTCTCTGACTGTCTACTCTATCTATTCCCCTGATCACCTTATAAACCTCTATCAAGTCGCCCCTCATCCTTCTCCGCTCTAATGAGAAAAGGCCTAGCACCCTCAACCTTTCCTCGTAAGACCTACTCTCCATTCCAGGCAACATCCTGGTAAATCTTCTTTGCACCTTTTCCAGAGCTTCCACATCCTTCCTAAAATGAGGCGACCAGAACTGTACACAGTACTCCAAATGTGGCCTTACCAAAGTTTTGTACAGCTGCATCATTACCTCATGGCTCTTAAATTCAATCCCTCTGTTAATGAAGGCGAGCACACCATAGGCCTTCTTCACAGCTCTATCCACTTGAGTGGCAACTTTCAAAGATGTATGAACATAGACCCCAAGGTCTCTCTGCTCCTCCACAATGCCAAGAACTCTACCGTTAACCCTGTATTCCGCATTCATATTTGTCCTTCCAAAATGGACAACCTCACACTTTTCAGGGTTAAACTCAACGAAGAAGGCGGTGTCACTGAGAACATTGGAAAAGCCTTCCTTGCAAAATCCCGCACCTGTATGTACCTAAAGGCCTCCTCCGCCTGTGGGACCCCACACTTTTCCACCAAGCTCGCAAACCGCCCTTCCAGAAATAAATCCTTCAATTCCACCAACTCGCACTCCTCCCAGCCCCGAAACCTAGCATCCAATCTCACCGGCCCAAACAAATGATTCGCTCAGGTCGGCATCAGCTTTGGCCCCACCCCTGATTTAAAATGCTGCCAAAACTGCCTCCATGTCTTCAGTGTGGCCACCACTACTGGATTACCCAAATATTTCCCTGGGGAAAATGGGAGTGGCACCGTTGCCAGTGTCCACAACACCAGCCTCCATCCTCACCCAACTTGCCTCCAACTCCCTCCAACTGTGCACCTTCTTGGCGTTCACCGCACAATAATAATACATCAAATTCGGTACAGCAAAACCCCCTGACTGTCAGCCTCTCTGAAGCATCTTTCTACAGATCCTCGCTACCTTGCCTGCCCAGGTAAATGATGAAATCAACCGCTCCACCCTCATGAAAAATGTTTTCGGCAAGACCAGTAAGCATTGGAATAAAAATAAAAACTGCAGCAAAATATAAATCTTTACCGACTGCAGCAGTACGGTGGCGTGATGGTTAGCACTGCTGCCTCATGCCGCTGAGGACACAGGTTCGATCCTGGCCCCGGGTCACTGTCCATGTGGAGTTTGCACATTCTCCCGTGTCTGAGTGAGTCTCACCCCCACAACCCAAAGGTGTGCAGGGTAGGTGGACTGGCCAGGTTAAATTGCCCTTTAATTCAAAATTTAAAATAAAATCTTTACTAACGGTACCCGACCTGCCAATGATAGACAGAGGCTGTCCCACCTCTGCAGATCTGCCTTGACCCTACCCACCTGACTTGTAAAGTTCAATCTATGGAGCCGGGCCCAATCTCGAGCCACCTGCACCCCCAGAAGTGAGTGGTCGCCACCCGAAATGGCAACCCCCCCAAACTAGTTCCCTTCCCCGACAGGGAGACCAACAAACACTTGCTTTTGTCTAAGTTCAATTTGTATCCCGAAAATACCCCAAATCGCTTAAGCAGCCCCATTATTTCTCCCACCGTGGGGACCGGGTCCAAAATATATAAAATAAAGTTGTCAGCGCACAAATTCACCCTCTGCTCCACCCCTCCCTAACTATCCCACTCCACTTATCTGAGTTCCTCAGCGCAATGGCCAAGGGCTCTATCACCAGCGCAAACAAGAGGGGGGACATGGGACACCCCTATCTCGTTCCCCTGTGTAGCTGAAAGTATCCTGAGTTTGCCTCATTCCTCCAAACACTTGCCTTCGGATTCTTTTTTAAAAAAATGTATTTTATTCCAAACATATATAAAAGGTTACAAAACATAAACCATTTGGGGTACCTTCGGATTCTTATATAACAATTTGATCCACGCCACAAACATGGGTCCAATCCCAAACCGTTCCAACACCGCAAACAAATAGCTCCATTCTACCCGATCAATAGCCTTCTCCAGTTCCAACGCCACCACCACCTCCAGCTCCCCCCCCTTCTGGTGGGGAAAGCACCATGTTTAGCAAGCGCCGCACATTCGAGGACAATTGCCTTCCCTTTACAAACCCTGTCTGATCCTCCCAACCATCTGCGGGACACACTCCCCCAGCCTATGCGGCAACACTGTGGCAATGATCTTGGCATCTACATTTAAAGGGGATATTGGCCAATAAGACCCACATTCCACTGGGTCCTTATCTTTCTTTAACAAAAGATCCTCGATTTTCTGACCAACAGACCGCAATCAGTAAGAATGAACAACAACATCTCCTCCACAATAGTCCTCAATACCAGGGCCCCGCAAGGTTGCATACTTAGCCCCCTACTCTACCCCCTGTACACAGACGACTGCGTGGCAAAATTTGGTTCCAACTCCATCTACAAGTTTGCTGACGATACGACCATTGTGGGCCGGATCTCGAATAACTACGAGTCAGAATACAGGAGGGAGATAGAGAACCTAGTGGAGTGGTGCAGCGACATCAATCTCTCCCTCAATGCCAGCAAAACTAAAGAGCTGGTCATTGACTTCAGGAAGCAAAGTACTGTACACACCCGTCAGCATAAACGGGGCCGAGGTGGAGATGGTTAGCAGTTTCAAACTTCTAGGGGTGCACATCTCCAAAATTCCGTCCCACCCACGGTGACGCTACCATCAAGAAAGCACAACAGCACCTATACTTCCTCAGGAAACTAAGGAAATTCGGCATGTCCACATTAACCCTTACTAACTTGTAGCACCCTCAATAACGTTGCTAGAGAGTAAAATGGTAAAGGCTTTAATAAGCTAAGAACTAGCCTGGTGCCGAGACGGGTGCTTACTGGGTGCCGCCAGCAAGGCGGCCCCTTATATACGACTCCCAGGTGGGCAGAGCCAGAGGCGGAGTCCCCCAGGGTTCTAAGCCCGGTCTTAAAGAGGATATCACCTTACATGATGATCAGGGTACAGTAATACAATAACCGTTCATCACACAACTTTTACAGATGCACCATAGAAAGCATCGTATCTGGCTGCATCACAGCCTGGTATGGCAACTGCTCGGCCCAGGACCGCAAGAAACTTCAGAGAGTCGTGACCACCGCCCAGTCCATCACACGAACCTGCCTCCCATCCATTGACTCCATTTACACCTCCCGCTGCCTGGGGAAAGCGGGCAGCATAATCAAAGACCCCTCCCACCACCTTACTCACTCTTCCAACTTCTTCCATCGGGCAGGAGATACAGAAGTCTGAGAACACGCACAAACAGACTCAAAAACAGTTTCTTCCCCACTGTCACCAGACTCCTAAATGACCCTCTTATGGACTGACCTCATTAACACTACACCCTGCATGCTTCATCCGATGCCGGTGCTTATGTAGTTAAATTGTGTACCTTGTGTTGCCCTATTATGTATTTTCTTTTATTCCCTTTTTGTTCCCATGTACTTAATGATCTGTTGAGCTGCTCGCAGAAAAATACTTTTCACTGTACCTCGCCACACGTGACAATAAACAAATACAACCCAATCCAATCCAAAAGCGAAAGAGAAGCCTGCCCCATTGTCTCTGGATGCACCTCCGTTGCTACTGCGTCCTCCAATATCTCCACCAACAGCAGTGCCAGCCTGTCCACAAACTTCTTATAAAATTCCACCAGGAACCCATCCACATCCAGTGCCTTACCTAACTGCATTTTTCCTATCGCCGTCGGTACCTCCTCGATCCCCACTGGCTCCTCCAACCCCACCCTAACCTCCTCTTCCACTGTGGGGCACTCCAAACCCTCCAAAAACTCCCTCATATCCGACTCATCCCCCGGGGCTCCCACCTATACAACTTCTTGTAAAATTCCTCAAATGCCCTATTCACCTGCTCCGGCGCAGCCACCAGATTACAACTCGGTATTGATAAGTGTGAACGTAAAGGAAAGTTTAGTCCAGAGGAGTGCAACAAAATAGTAAATGATGAGAAAGGTTGGAAAAGGGAGGGAAAGAAAATTGAGAGAAAGGTTTCAGGCTAGGGTGAGCGAGGAATTGCTTGTCTCAAAGCAACATTTTTTTTTCTTGTATTCTGTCTGAGAATTGGAGAAATCTCCACAGATGTCTGACAAGACTTTATAGAAACTAAGAATTATTTTGGAGAGAAGAAATGTCACAAAAGAGGAATCTACATCATTTTGCTGGGACAATTTTATCTGTGGTGGGATATGGGATGATACTGAAATAGAAACATTTGAAGGCGGTTACAAACTAAAAGCTGAAGCTATATGTGATAGGAAGGAACCGTTGGCGATTTCATTCTTATTGCCTGGGTGTTGAGCATCTCCTGGGCAGAGAACAGACTGGAAAATTTAGTGAGGAGATTTGCATGCTGCAAGCAGAATCCAACAATTTCCTTAAAGCCATCTTTAAATATTGTGGAGACCCATAACAAGGACAACCACAGCTACTGCCTGCCTGCCCTACCAAACTCTTCCAGGACAGAGCCCTGCTGAGGCTTCTATCCTGAAATTCAATTGCACTCCTTTTGACTGCGTGCAGCCTCCAGCTTCACAGCTGAAGGCATTTTCAAATAAGGAATCAATCTTGTTGCTGGTATTAGCATTTCGCGCTCCTCAACCCTCAAGTGTCTCATTAAGGGCACATGTGCCGTGCCTCAGAGGATGATTCGCACACTGCATGCCCAACAAACATTGATGCCTGAACAGCGTGGCTGAAGTATAGGAGCATCAGCATCATAGAGTCAGCTGCCAACAATCAAACACGAAAGATCAGGACTTCACCACTGAGGATCCTCTTGCGTCCAAAGGGTAAGTGTGTGGATGAGCGGAGGGCAGCTGAGCGCACCTCCCTCCTCCCTAATGTTCTTGGCAGAGATCTGGGATCTAGGATCTCCTGATGTGTTTGGGGGTGAGTGTGCAGAGCAAGGATTCCCAGCAAGACTTCCAGTGGCGGCCATGGAGTGGTTGCGCACAGGCAGCTCCGGCTCGAAGGCGTTGGTTTTGACTCTTTTCACCCGTGTATTGGGTAGATTCGGCAGAAAAGTGGAGCGGAAAGAGTAAGATAAGTTCTCTCCTGGATTGGCATTTCTACTGGCTATCAGACCCAGCAGAAGACAGTGCGGGACTTGGCTAAGGAGTTGGAGGAAATCTATGGCATAGCACCAATTGTGAAAATGATGGAGGGGAAAGGTCATCGTCGGCAGATGGAGCAATTGATGAGCTTCATCAAGGAGGAATTTTGCCCGCAATGGAAGAAGATGCACAGTGATTGGTCGAAGGCGATTGAGGGAGCAGTGGCACCTCTTCGCGGGTCTCTGGATCAGGTGGAAAAGTGTCTCAAAACGTAAGGGACGATGATTCGGGAGGTGGAAAAGGTGGTGTCTGACCAGAGTGATTGTATTGTGTCCTTGGAGGCTGAGGTGGGGATCCTGGGGGATCTATGCAAGTCGCTGCGGTTGAAGGTGGAGGAACAGGAGAACAGGTCCAGGTGACAGAATTTGCGGAGTGTGGGGCTGCCGGAATGTGTGGAGGGAACGAGCGCCACAAAGTATGTTTCGAGGAAGGAGGCCAAGTTGTTGCAGGAGAACGCATTGGACAAGGCCCCAGAGGTGGACCGGGCCCATAGGTCCTTGATGCAGAAGCCGAGAGCACGGGCGGTGATTGTGCGGATGCACAAGATTTCGGACAAGGAGAACCTGAGATGGGCCAAGGTGAAGCACATCTGTGAATGGAAGGGGAATCGAGTACGGATTTACTATGATATTGGCACGGAGCTGCTGAAGAGGCAAGCAGGCTTCAAGAGGCAAAAGCGACGTTGTACAGACGACAGATTTGGTTTGGGGTGCTGTACCAGACCAAACTCTAGGTGACTCATGACGGCCAGGAGTACTATCTTTAGATGCTGGAGGGGGCCAATGACTTTATAAGGGGTTATAAGCTGGGGGAGAACTGAGGGGTGGTATGAGATGGAAGAGATATGTCAGTTTACTGTTGTTCTGCGCTGCCGATGGAGAGTCTTTCAGAAGTTGTAAGTTTGTAAGGGGTGGGGGCATCGCTCCAACCTCCCATCTTTTGTTTTTTGGGAGGAGGTTATTTGTGAATTCTGGTGTTTTTTCATGTAAGGTGTGCGTTAGATGGTGTTGGAGCCAGAAAAGATAAATGAAGTGTTCAGAGGGTACTACGAGAATTTGTATAAGGCCGAGCTGGGGGGAGAGGTGGGGGATATGGGGCAGTTTCTGGATGGGTTGGAGCTCCCAGAGCTGGAGGAGAGGAAGAGGCAGGCATTGAAGGATCGTTGGGTTAGAGGGAGGTGATGGACAGCATCAGGGGAATGCCGTCAGGGAAGGCCCTGGGGCTGGATGGATTTCCGGCGGAGTTTATAAGCAGTTTGCAACAGAGTTGGCCCCCTCACTGTTGGGGATGTTTAGTGAGGCGGTGGAGAGGGATGAGTTGCCAGCAACGTTGTCTCAGGAGTCAATTTTGCTGATTCTGTAGAAGGGGAAGGACCCACTGGAGTGTGGGTCCTACAGGCCCATCTCTTTGTTGAACACTGATGTGAAAGTACTGGTGAAGGTGTTAGTGTGTAGGTCGGAGGGGTGTGTATCAGAGGTGGTCTCCGAGGACCAAACAGGGTTTGTGAAGGGTAGGCAGCTCTCCAGCAATATTAGGAGGCTGTTGAATGTAGTATCATTTTGATGGGGGGCGGGCACTGGAGGTTATTATATCTATGGATGCGGAGAAGGCCTTTGACCGGGTAGAGTGGAAGTACCCGTTCGAAATTCTGGGTAGGTTTGTGTTTGGGCCGAAGTTTGTGGCATGGATGCGTCTTTTGTATGCATCCCCAGTGGAAGCATGCCACTGAGCGAGATGAGTTCAGGGTATTTTGGACTGCATAGGGCAGTGATGCCCCCTGTTGCTGTTGCTATTTGCGCTGGTGATTGAGCCCTTGGCGATGGCCCTTCAGGGGTCAGCCATGTGGTGAGGGATTGTGAGGAGGGGCAGGGAGCATCGGGTTTTGGTGTATGCAGCCAATCTGCTGTTGTTTGTGTCGGACCCGCTGGAGTGTATGGGCAGTTATGGGCCAGTTGGAGAGGTTTGGGGCCTTCTCCGGGTACAAGGTGAATGCAGGGAAGAGCGAAATGTTCCCGTGAATGGGGCGGGGGACCAATTTGGCGGTACTACTGTTTAAGGCGGCAAGACAGAGGTTAAAGTATTTGGGGATTCAGGTGACGCATGAGTGGGCCATGATGCACAGGTGGAACTTGACAGCGTTAGTGGAGGAGGTTAAGGGGGATTTCAAGAGGTGGGATGCTTTGCACACTGTTATTGGCAGGGAGGGTGCAGGTGGTAAAGATAAATGTGCTGCCAAGATTCCTGTTTGTCTTTCAGACCCTCCCAATCTTTCTCCCTAAAGCCTTCTTCCGGACGGAGGGAGGGAGGGAGGCACTGATTTTGGAGTTCATAAGGGTGGGGAAGGTACCGAGGGTGAAGATGGCTCTGCTACAGAGACAGAGACAGAAAGGGGGGTTGGAGCTCCCAAACCTGATGTGCTATTATTGGGCTGCGAATATGGAGAAAGTGAGGCATTGGTGGGGAGGGAGGGGTCGGAGTGGATTAGGTTGGAGGATGAGACCTGCAGGGATTCCAGTTTGAGGGTCCTGGTGACAGCCCTGTTGCCATTAGCCCCGGGGAAGTATACGGGGTTTTGACTATCAGGATATGGAACCCATTGAGGACGCATTTAAGTTGGATAGAATGTTGGTGCTGAGAAGTTTGGGATTGAGCCTACGTTTGTGGCATGGATGAAATTGTTATACAAGGACCCGACAGCATATGTGCAAATGAACAATACAAAGTCGGGATACTTTCCACCATTTTGGGTAATGAGGCAGGGATGCCCCATGTCCCCTCTTCTGTTCGCACTGGCGATTGAGCCCTTGGCCATTGCACCGAGGGCCTCAGACTTACAGAAGGAGGATAAGAGGGAATCATGGGTTTGAGCCAGGGAGGATGGATGCGAGGTTCTGGGGGTGGGAGGAGAAAGGGGTAAATAGATGAAGGATCTGTTTTTGGAGGGGCAGTTCTCCAAGCTTGGAGGAGTTGGGGGTGAAGTATGGGCTCCAGTGTGAGGACGGCTTCAGTTATATGTGGTGCGGAATTTCACAAGAAAAATGTTCCCGAACTTTAAGGTGGCACCGTCCTCCTCATTGTTGGAGGAGGTGCTGTCGGTGGGGGGACTGGAGAGTGGGGCCATTTCGGCAAACTACAGCAAGATTATGGAGGAGGACAAGGAGTCTATGGAAGGGATTAACACCAAGTGTGAGGAAGAGTTGGGGCTGGCGTTGGAGTAATGATTATGGTGCGAAGAGTTGTGAAAGGTCAATGCCTCGACCTTGAGACTGGGATTGATTCAATTAAAGGTGGTGTACAAGGTGCACTTAATGAAGGCGAAGATGAGGCGGCTGTTTGAGGGGTCGGAGGATGGCTACGAGCGGTTTGGGAGAGGCCCAGCCAATCAACATAGAACATAGAACATACAGTGCAGAAGGTGGCCATTCGGCCCATCGAGTCTGCACTGACCCCGGTGCTGTGAAGCCACAGTGCTAGCCACGTGTGCTACCGTGCTGCCCTCAACTCCATATGTCTGGGACATAGGCTACTAAAATTAAATCAAAAGAGCCAAGGTGAACTATGAAAGGCAACCAGCAAAAAACATAAACACTGATACCAAAGATTTCTAGAAGTATGTAAAAAGGATGAGAATAGCTATAGTAAGTGTTGGCCCTTTAGAGGATGATATTGGTGAGGTAATAATAGGGAACACAGACACGACGGAGACACAGAACCAATATTTTGCCACTGTCTTCACAGTAGGAGATAATCATTTTTTTCTGAAAACTACAGTTAATGCAGAGGAACTTGGTGCAAGAACCATCACTAGGAAGACAGTATTGGATAAACTGGTGGGATAAAGGGCAGATAAGTCTCTGGGACCTGATGGCCTGCACTCTAGGGTATTAAGGGAGGTAGCAGCGGAGATAGTGGATGCATTGCTCATGAGATTTCAGAATTCCCTGGATTCTGGAAGGGTCCCAGTGGATTGGAAACACGCAAATGTGACATCCCTATTCAAAAATGGTGAGAGGCAAAAAGTAGGAAACTATAGACTGGTTAGCTTGACCTCTGTGGTGGGGAAGTTGCTGGAATCAATCATTAAGGAGGCGATAACTGAACATTTGGAAAGAAAAAGCTCAATCCACCATTGTCAGCATGATTTTATGAGGGGTAAGTCATGCTTGACAAACTTGCTTGAGTTCTTTGAGGACGCAACCAGCAAGGTGGATAATGGAGAACTTGTGGATGTGATATATCTAGACTTCCAGAAGGCGTTTGAAAAGGTGCCACATAAAAGACTGATCTAGAAGGTGAGATCACAGGGGATTGGGGGTCGAGTACTAGATTGGATTGAGGATTGGCTGACTGACAGAAAGCAGTGGGTCGGGATAAATGAGTCATCCACTGGCTGATGAACTGTAACTAGACGGTGCCATAGGGTTCAGTCCTCAGATCTCAACTGTTTACAATTTATATAAATGATCTTCAAGCATGGACAGATTGTAATACAGCAAAATTTGCAGATAATACTAAAATAGATGGGAAAGCAGGCAATGAGGAGATAAATATTTTGCAGATGGATATAGATAGGCCAAAATTTGGTAAATGAGGTTTAATGTGGATAGTGAGGTTATCCATTTTGGCCGACAAAATAGAAAGGCAAATTATTATTAAATGGAAAGCAGATTCAAGATGTGCCTGGGCAGAGGGACCTGGGTGTCTTTGTTCATGAATCGCAGGTCAGTATACAGGTACAGCATGTAATTAAAAAGGCAAAATGGAATGTTACCGTTTATTGCAAAAAAACTGGAGTATAAAGTAGAGAAGTGTTGTTGCAATTGTATAGGGTATTGGTGAGACCACATCTGGAGTATTGCGACCAGCTTTGGTCTCGTTATTTGAGGAAGGATGTGGTGGCATTGGAGGCAGTTCAGAGGAGGTTCACGATTGATTCCGGGGATCGAAGGAATTGACGTATGAGGAGAAATTAAACAGTTTGGGCTTATATTTGCTGGTTTTTAGAAGGATGAGAGGGGATCTGAATGGTATTGATAAAGCAAACGTAGCTCCCCCTTGAGGGGAAATTTAGAATGAGAGATCACAGACATACGCTGAGGCGGTAGATTTAGAACAGAGATGAGGAGGAACTACTTCTCAGAGAGTGGTGAATTTGGGGAACACGCTGCCCCATACTGTAGTGGAATCTGAGTCATTAGATGTTTTCAAGAATGAGATAGATATATTTTTGACAAAAAACGGGTTAGTGGGATATGGGCAATAGGTGGGGAGGTGGGTTTGATACTAGGCAGAGATCAGCCAATGACCTGATTTAATGGCGAGGCAGGCTCAAAGGGCTGAAGTTGGAGAAATTTTGGGAGTCAGGGGATGGGAACCAGAGCTATGGATCAGAGGATAGGGTAGCTGTTGAACAGGCAGAAATAGTATGCAGCAAGTCTGTGAGGAAGGATAGACAGTTGATAGGGCAAAGTTGCACTCAGTGGAATGGGTTAAAGTGCATCTGTTTAATTGCAAGCAGTGTCGGGAATAAGGGAGATGAACTTAGAGCATGGATCAGTACTTGGAACTATGATGTTGTGGCCATTACGGAGACATAGATTTCACAGGAGAAGGAATGGTTGTTAGATGTTCCGGGGTTTAGATGTTTTCAGAAGAATAGGGAGGGAGGTAAAAGAGGAGGGGGAGTGGCACTGTTAATTAGGGAGTGCACCACAGCTGCAGAAAAGGAGGTAGTTGAGGAGGGTTTGTCTACTGAGTCAGTATGGGTGGAAGTCAGAAACAAGAAAGGAGCAGTCACTTTATTGGGAGTTATCTATAGACCCCCCAATAGCAGCAGAGAGATAGAGGAACAGATTGGGCGGCAGATCTTGGAATAGCGCAGAAGTAACAGAGTTGTTGTCATGGGTGACTTCAGCTTCCCTAATATTGACTGGAACCTCCTTAGTGCAAATGGTTTGGATGGAGCAGATTTTGTCAGGTGTGTGCAGGAAGGATTCCTGACTCAATATGTAGATAGGCCGACTTGGGGGGAGGCCATATTGGACTTGGTGCTCAGCAACGAACCAGGCCAGTGGGAGAGCATTTCGGTGACAGTGACCACAACTCCTTGACCTTTACCATAGTCATGGAGAGGGATAGGAACAGACAGTATGGAAAGGTATTTAATTGGGGGAGGGGAAATTATACTGCCATTAGACAGGAGCTGAGGAGCATAAAGTGGGAACAATTGTTCTTGGGGAAATGCACAACAGTAATGTGGGGGTTGTTTGAGGAGCACTTGCTGCGAGTGCTGGATAGTTTGTCTCACTGAGATGAGGAAGGAATGGTAAGGTGAAGGGGCCTTGGATGACAAGAGAAGTGGAGCTTCTAGTCAAGAGGAAGAAGGAAGCTGACGTAAGATTGAGGAAGCAAGGATCTGGCACAGTCCTATAGGGTTACTCAAAAATGGACTGCGGAGAGCTAGAAGGGGGAATAAAAAAGCCCTGGCGGGAAGGATTAGGGAAAACCCCAAGGCGTTCTACACTTATGTGAGAAATAAAAGGATGATCAGAGTGAGAGTCGGGATAGTGGAGGGAACTTGTGCCTAGAGTCTGAGGAAGTAGGGGAGGCCCTAAATGAATATTTTGCTTCAGTATTCACTAGGGAGAGGGACCTTGTTGCTCATGAGAACAGTGTGAATCAGGTTAATAGACTCAAACAGGTTGATATTAAGAAGGAGGATGTGCTGGAAATTTTGAAAAGCATCAGTAAAGATAAGTCCCCTGGGCCTGACGGGATATACCCAAGGTTACTGCGGGAAGCGAGGGAGGAGATTGCTGTGCCGTTGGCGATGATCTTTGCGTCCTCACTCTCCACTGGTGTAGTACCAGATGATTGGAGGGAGGCGAATGCTGTTCCCCTGTTCAAGAAAGGGAATAGGGAAAACCCTGGGAATTACAGACCTATCAGTCTTACGTCTGTGGTGAGCAAAATATTAGAAAGGATTCTGAGAGATAGGATTTATGATTATTGAGAAAAACATAGTTTGATTAAAGATAGTCAGCATGGCTTTGTGAGGGGCAGGTCATGCCTCACAAGCCTCATTGAATTCTTTGAGGATGTGACGAGACACATTGATGAAGGTCGGGCAGTGGATGTGGTGTATATGGATTTCAGTCAGGCATTTGTTAAGGTTGCCCATGGTCGGCACATTCAGAAAGTTAGGGGGCATGGGATACAGGGAAATTTGGCTGTCTGGATACAGAATTGGCTGGCCGAAAGAAGACAGCAAGTGGTAGTGGATGTAAAGTATTCCGCCTGAAGGTCGGTGACCAGTGGTGTCCCACAAGGATCTGTTCTGGGACCTCTGCTCTTTGTGGTTTTTATAAATGACTTGGATGAGGAAGTGGAAGGGTGGGTTAGTAAGTTTGCCGATGACACAAAGGTTGGGGGAGTTGTAGATAGTGTTGAGGGTTGTTGCAGGTTACAACAGGACATTGACAGTATGCAGAGTTGGGCTGAGAAGTGGCAGATGGAGTTCAACCTTGATAAATGTGAAGTGATTCATTTTGGAAGGTCGAATTTGAATGCTGAATACAGGATTCTTGGAAGTGTGGAGGAACAGAGGGATCTTGGGGTCCACGTACATAGATCCCTCAAAGTTGCCACCCAGGTTGATAGGGTTGTTAAGAAGGCATATGGTGTGTTGGCTTTCATTAACAGGGGGATAGAGTTTAAGAGCCGCGAGGTTTTGCTGCAGCTTTATAAAACCCTAATTAGACCACACTTGGAATATTGTGTCCAGTTCTGGTCGCCTCATTATAGGAAGGATGTGGATGCTTTGGAGAGGGTACAGAGGAGATTTACCAGGATGCTGCCTGGACTGGAGGGCACGTCTTATGAAGAAAGGTTGAGGGAGTTAGGGCTTTTCTCACTAGAGTGAAGAAGGCAGAGAGGTGACTTGATAGAGGTAGACTTTTTCCCAGGGTGGAAATGGCTGTCACGAGGGGACATAATTTTAAGGTGATTGGAGGAAGGTATAGGGGAAATGTCAGAGGTAGGTTCTTTACACAGAGAGTGATGGGTGTGTGGAATGCACTGCCAGCAGAGGTGGTGGAGTCAGAGTCATTAGGGATATTTAAGCGACTCTTAGACAAGCACATGGACAACAGTAAATTGAGGGGTGCAGGTTAGGTTGATCTTAGATTAGGATAAATTATTGGCACAACATCATGGGCTGAAGGGCCAGTACTCTGCTGTACTGTTCTATGTTCTATGAGTCATTTTTCAGCACAATCTCTGAGGTTCTACACGTGAATTTGGAGGCCGGTCCCCTGGAGGCCATATTTGGGGTGTCAGACCTGTCACAGTTGAAGATGGGTGCGGGGACTTTAGCCGCCACTTTGTTGATCATTCGCAGGCGGGTCCTGTTTCTCGCTCCCCCCCCCCCCCCCCCCCCCCCCCCCCCCCCCCCCCCCCCGCCCATCCCTTGGCGTGGCTGGGGAATCTAATTAAGTTCCTGTGCTTGGAGAAGGTGAAATCTGCTCTGAAAGAGAAAATGAGGGTTCCACCAGAGATGGGGTTTGTTTGTCTTACATTTTGGGGACCTGGCTGCCATCAAGGGGTGGGGGGAGCATTTTGGGGGATCGGGGAGGGGAGAGTTGGGCTTATTTGTCGTAAAAATGTTAAAAGTGTGAATAAAAATACTTTTTAATAAGTTAGAATAGGTTTAGTATACTTTAGGGTTATTTTCAGGTAGATGATCTGTGGCCGGGTGTCTGGTTATGCTACAATACAGGATGACAGAATTTGGTTGGCTAATGAGAGGATCATTCAGAATATATAACAGTGAGTCTCCACTAATGGCAGGACACAGGATCACTTGTTGTGGTTGGCTCCTACATACTATGGTGGACCTCAAAGTTTTTAATCAGCAGCCAAGATTACATCAAATAAGCAAGATGTCATTGTCCAAGGGATATGGAGAGCGCTTAATGGCGGCCATGGTCGCATATTTGGTAGCTCCCGCTCGTGGTGGACCTCTTGGACCTTTTCCCCCAATTTACGGTGGATTTGATTGTCAAAACAGGAGACTGGTGAAGTAGAGGAGAAGGATTCCCCACCAGTGTATGGATTTGTGGACCAGAAGTGGTCTGAAAAGGAGAGAACGTTGGTCAAAGAAGGGAGTGGAGTCTGCAGCACAGGAGAATATGGCGGAGGGTCAAGGTCCAAAACTGCTGGCCCAGTGGTCAATGGAGCAGCTAGTTGGGTCTTTCTTCAGGAGAAATTCGCTCAGTAAAGAATGGAATACCTGGTTCAGATTAAGATGGGGATTGATCGTGTGGAGCAGAGACTGGAAACCCAGGGCCAGAAGGTGGAAGAGGCGGTGACTGAGCACGAGACCAGCTAGCCATGATGGCAATGGAGATGGGGCTGATGATGGACCACCAGAAGAGGCTCAAGAGAAAGTGGAGGACCTGGAGAACAGATTGCGCAGGTAGAACCTGAGGATTGTTGGCCTGCCGGAGGACAGCGAGGGATCAGACACAGGTGCAGATGTGGCGCGTATGTTCAAGAAGATGCTGGGGGACGGTGCGTTTGCTCAGCCCTTGGAGGTGGACAGGGCGCACAGGGCGCTGATGAAGAAGCCTCTGAGGAATGAGCCACCGAGGGCGATGGTGGTACGAATGCAACATTTCCTGGAAAAGGAACAGATCTTGAGGTGGGCCAGGCAAACAAGGAGCTGTTTGTGGGAAGGCAACGAGCTGCGGAACTGGCCAAAAGGGGGAGTTTTAACAAGGCCCTCTTTCGAAAAAGAGGTGATGTTTGGCATGCTGTACCCAGCACGTCAGTGAGTCACTTATGAGGGCCAGGACCTTTACTTTGGATCGCCAGATGAGGTGATTAACTTTGTTAAAGACAGGGGACTGGCGGGTGATGGAGGACATCAAACTTGGGGGTGAGTTGCTATGTTTTTGACCTACTGCTAAATTTCTTTTTTTCTTCTGGTTTTGTATGTATTGTTTTGTACTAAGTTGGGGGCCGTTGCTCCATTTTGTTTATGGGTTAACTTTGTTCTTAATGGGGGATGGTGGGTGGAATTTTCTTCTTTGTATTTGTTGGGGATTGTAATGGTTGCATATGTATGTTCGAGCATGGGGGGAGGGAGGGAAATCAGTGGGGGGTAGGATGCTTGGCGCCATGGGTGGGGCTACTAGGCTAGCTGGACGGCTAGCTCATGGAAGCTTAGTGGGGGGTGAGCAGGTGAGCAGTTTGTTGAGGGGGGTTGGAATTGCTATTTTGTTATGGGGAAGGGGGAAGGAGGGGGGAATTGTTCTGCTGATAGAGGAGGGACTGGCGCTTGGAGACGAGGTTGGATCGGTGGAGTTCAAGGACAGGGAGGGTGCCATCGGCTGCAAAGGAAATAAAGGGTTTATGGAACAGATGTGGGGGGTAGATCCATGAAGGTTTGGATGACCGAGACTGATGGAATTTCTTTTTTCTCCCATGTACACAAAGTGTACACCCGGATTGATTTTTTCGTTTTGAACAGGGCTTTGCTGGCGGCGGTGGTGGATGCCGGGTATTTGGCGATTGTTGTGTCGGATCATGCCCCACATTGGGTGGATTTATGGGTGAGCAAGGAGGGGGGTCAGCGCCCGCAATGGAGATTGGATGTAGGACTGTTAGTGGATGAGGAAGTGTGTGGGCAGGTGAGGGAGGCCATCCAGAATTATTTGGAGATAAATGACATTGGGGAGATTTTGGCGACAATGGTATGGGAGGCACTGAAGGCAGTAGTTAGGGGGAAACTGATTTCGGTACGGGCTCAGAGGGAGAAAGTGGAGTGGGCATAGATGGAAAGGCTGGTTAGAGAGATACTCCAGGTGGATCGAAGATATTTGGAAGCCCCGGAGGCGGGGCTGTTGAAGGAGCGGCTGAAGCTGCAGATGGAGTTTGGTCTAATATCCACAGGGAAGGCGGTGGGGCAGTTGAGGAAAGCAAGAGAGATGATATACGAGTATGGGAAGAAGGCCAGTAGGATGCTAGCACACCATCTCAGGAAAAGGTAGGAGGCCAAGGAGATAGGAAGAGTGAAGGACAGAGGGGGAACACTGTCTTGGACCCAGTGGGGGTGAATGGGGTGTTCAAGGAATTTTACAGTCGGTTGTATGAGTCGGAGCTCCCAGCTGGCGTGGAGGGGATGGGGCAGTTCTTGGAGGGGTTGAAGTTTCCGAAGGTGGATGAAGGGTTAGTGGAGGGGCTGGGAGCCCCAATCGGGATTGTAGAAATAGTAGAGGAATTGGAGGCCATGCCCCGGGACCGAACGGTTACCCAGTGGAATTTTATAAGAGATTTTCTGGGATGGTGGGTCCGTTGCTGGTGAGGGCATTTAATGAGGCAAGGGAGCGGGGTGTTCTTCCCCCAGCAATGTCACAGGCTTCGATCTCATTGATCCTGAAGCGGGAGAAGGACCCAGAACAATGCGGGTCATACAGACCAATCTCCCTAATAAATGTTGACGCCAACTTGCTGGCCAAGAGTTTGGCCTCGAGAATTGAGGATTGTGTACAGGGGGTGATAGGGGAGGACCAGACGGTGTTTGTTCAAGACAGGAGGTTAACGGCCAACGTTAGAAGGCTCTTGAATGTAATCATAATGCCCTCCCAGGGGAGGGAGATGGAGGTAGTGTTCGCTATGGACGCGGAGAAGGCCTTTGACCGGGCGTAGTGAAAGTATTTGTGGGAGGTCCTGGTGCAGTTTGGGTTTGGGCAGGGTTTTGTAGACTTGGTCTGGTGCTGTACCAGGCACCGGTGGCGAGTGTGCGGACGAACCGAGTGAGCTCGGAGTATTTTAGACTAAGCCGGGGGACGAGGCAGGGATGTCCACTTTCCCCACTGTTGTTTGCCTTGGCTATAGAGCCATTGCGGGTGTCCATGAGAGCGTCAAAGGTCTCAAAGGGGTTAGTCCGGAGGCGTGGGGGTGGAACACAGGGTCTCGTTATATGCGGACGACCTACTCCTGTATATTTCTGACCCGTTAGGGGGGGAATGGAAGAGATTATGCGGATCTTAGGGGAATTTGGCCGGTTCTCAGGATACAAATTGAAGATGGGTAAGAGCGAGGTCTTTGTGATCCAGGTGCAGGGGCAGGAGAGGAGGTTGGGGAAGTTGCAGTTTAAAGTGGTGGGAGGGAGTTTTCGATCCTTGGGGATTCAGATGGCACTGCGTTGGGAGAAATTACATAAATTAAATCTGGCCCGGTTAGTTGAGCAAATGGAGGATTTTAGAAGGTGGGACTTGCTCCTGTTGTCACTATTACTGGGCGGCAAATATAGCCATGATCAGGAAATGGGTAGTGGGGGTTTGGGGGGGGGGGTCGGTTTGGGAGAGGGTGGATGCGACATCATGAAGGGGCACAAGTTTAGGAGCATTGATAACGGCACCTCTGCCGTACTCGCCGGCCCAGTATTCTACAAGCCCGGTGGTAGTGGCGGCTCTGAGAGTTCGGCAGCAGTGGCGGAAGCATATGGGAGTGGAGGGAGCATCGGTGTCGGCTCCAAATTGTGGCAATCGCCGGTTTGTCTTGGGAGGCTGGATGGAGGGGTTTTGGAGGTGGCAGAAAGTAGGTATTGAGAGACTGGGAGGTCTGTTTGTTGATGGGAACTTTCCTTGATTGGTGGATCTGGAGGAGGAATTTGAACTGCAGGGAGGGAATGGATTTCATTATCTGCAGGTGAGGGATTTTGTGCAAAGGAGGTTTCGACCTTTCCGCTTCTACCGCCACAGGGGATACAGAACAAGATAGTTTCTAGAACGGGTGTCGGGGAGGGGAAGGTATCTGAAATCTATAAAGAACTTATGGAATGAGAGGGAACCCAGATAGGGGAGTTAAAGTGTAAATGGGAGGATGAGTTGGGAAAGGAGTTAGAGGCGGGTCTGAGGAAGGATGCCCTGAGCAAAGTCAACACATCCTCATCATGTGCCAGGCTCAGCCTGATACAATTCAAGGTGGTTCACCAGGCACACATGATGGTGGCCCAGATGAGCAGGTTTTTTGGGGTAGAGGACAGGTGTGTGAGGTGTGCAGGAGGGCCTGCAAATCATGTCCACATGTTTTGGCCATGTCCGAAGCTTAGGGGATTCTGGCAGGGATTTGCCGGTGTCATGTCCACGGTGCTAAAAATGAGGCTTGCACTGAGTCCAGAGTTGGCAATTATTTGAGTGTCGGAAGACCCGGGAGTCCAAGGGGCGAGAGAGGCTGACGTTTTGACCTTTGCCTCCCTGATAGCCCAGAGACGGATCCTATTATCCTGGAGGAACTCGGAGCCCCCGAATTTGGGGATATGGGTTAGCGACATAGCTGGGTTTATCAGGCTTGAGAAAATCAAGTTCGTCCTAAGGGGATCAGTGCTAGGGTTCTTTCGGAGGTGGCAGCCGTTTATCGACTTCTTTGTGGAAAACTAAACTGTTAGCAGATACGAGGGGGGGGGGGTTGTTAGGGTGTGGGGGGATGGGGGGGGTAGGGGAGTTAGTTTAGTTTAGTTCAGGCGGGATCATAGATCATACAGTGCAGAAGGAGGCCATTCAGCCCATCGAGTCTGCACCGACACACTTAAGCCCTCACTTCCACCCTATCCCCGTAACCCAATAACCCCTCCTAACTTTTTTTTTGGTCACTCAGGGCAATTTATCATGGCCAATCCACCTAACCTGCACGTCTTTGGAAAGTGGGAGGAAACCGGAGCGCCCGGAGAAAACCCACGCAGACATGGGGAGAACGTGCAGACTCCGCACAGATAGTGACCCAGCGGGGAATCGAACCTGGGATCCTGGCGCTGTGAAGCCACAGTGTTATCCATTTGTGCTAGGAGATGGAGGGACTGGGGAATTGTGTGCATAAGTCAGGTTGGCTGGGTATAGTTGTTGGCTGGGGAGGGTTGTGTTTTGTACTGAATTATGTTTACATTTGTTTTTGTACTATCTGTTATTTTTAAATCATAAATGCCTTAATAAAATGTTTTTTTTAAAAAAGAAGGTGGAGATGAAGCCAAAGATCAGCCATGATCATATTGAAGCTTGACAAGCCACCTGGCCTAGATCACCAACAATGAGGCCACACTGAAAACCATCATTGGATAGATGCTCCTATTTCTTATGTTCTTATGTCGAAGGGATTTGCCAATTAAACTACAGTTTCCAAGAATATTCACATTGTTGATTAACAGACACACTTCTTCAGGAGTTTCACCAATCAAATGTTTGGTTGAATGGGAATTCCATCTGTTCTTTAATTTCACGTAGAAATATAGCTCAGTCATCTATAGCAAGCACACCAAGAGCAAATTAATATAGCTAACTGTAAAAATTCCTTTGCTCAGCTCCCCAAAAATGTTCCTTAGCCTCAACCTCGTAAACCTGGCCACCCATGTACTAAAATCATGTGTATATTGTGCATTAGCCATCTCTATGGCCTCCAAGTGGGGAGGCCTTGGTGTGGTTGTATTGTCACTGGACTAGTAACCCAGAGACCCAGAGTAATGCTCTGGAGATATGGGGCGTCATTCTCCGCCGGCGGGAGTCTCCGTTCTGCCGGCGCCCGGGGGTTTCCCGACGGCGTGGGGCTGCCCCACAATGGGAAACCCCATTGACCGGCCAGTGTTACGAAGACTCCCACCAGCCGGTCGGCGCAGAAATGTGGTGGGGCGGGTAGGAGAATTTCGCCCATGGATTCAAATCCCACCAGGGCAGATGGTGGAATTTGAATTCAATAAAAAAAATCTGGAATTAAATGTCTCATGATGACCATGAAACCATTGGTCGATTGTTGTAAAAACCCATTTGATTCACTAATGTCCTTTAGGAAAGGAAATCTGTCATCCTTACCTGGTCTGGCCTACATGTGACTCCAGACCCACAACAATGTGGTTGACTCTTAAATGCCCTCAGGGATGGGCAACAAATGCTGGCCACATCCCATGAATGAATAAAGATTTAAAAATGTGGTATTGCCAGTTAATGTTAAAATTGGGCAGTTCTAGGGGCGGCATGGTGGCACAGTGATTAGCACTGCTGCCTCACAGCACCAGGGACCCGGGTTCAATACCAACCTTGGGTGACTGTGTGGAGTTTGTACATTCTCCCCGTGACTGCATGGGTTTCATCTGGGTGCTCTGATTTCCTCCCACAGTCCAATGATGTGCAGATTAAGTGAATTGGCCATGCTAAATTGTCCCTTGGACACTACCAAAATATTAGGTGGTGTTACAGGGATAGAGCGGAGAAGTGGGCCTAGGTAGGGTGCTCCTTCGGAGGGTCAGTGTAGACTCGATGGGCCAAATGGCCTCCTTCTGCACTGTAAGGAGTCTATGATTCTATGTATCCCCAACCAGTAGGGACTGGGTCATAATTATCCAAACTTAATTAAATCCTTTAACATTGTTATCAATTCCATGTCCTAGGGAGTAGAGACTACTGAGCCACCAAATTCCCTTAACAGATTTTCTTTTGTATAATGAGCTGGTCATGAGGGGGAGGTAGGTGATGGTGGGGTGAAGAGGTGTTGATGCAGTTATCAGGTAATTGTTAAAAGGGTGCTGGTTATGTTTTATGATGTGTTGAACCCTGAAGATCCTGAGGGGCTGCTCCTCAAGTGCAGGTGTGCTGGAACTGAATCATCATTCAACCTATTCAGACACCAGATGCCATGACCCTGTGTTCTATTTGCATGGCCAAGATGCACTATGCCTGCAAGGACATTTTAGTGACTGCTGTCCCAGTCTTGGCTACCTAAGGTGGATCAGCATTTAGATGGATATGACCCCAGATTCTTCTTGACCAAAATATAAATTGATCAAAAAAATCAGTCTTTGTTGGAGTCCTGGACCCAGATTTTCACCACAATGGAGAGGCTCCCCATTGTGGCAAAAATCTCAGAAATGGCTGAACTTTCTAAGTCCTGCCCCGAACCTGACATTTCTCATCTTCGTGGTGGCAGGAGTGGAGATGGGCCAGGTTTCGCGCATGTGTGATTCGTGGAGGTGCCGGCCATTCACATCACAAGCTATTGCCGCTAAAATTGAATTTTAGGAGGGTAAAACCCAGAATATTCAGATTAGAACAGGTAAGAGGAGGTCTGAACTTGGTGGATTTGTTTGGACAGCCAGGGTACACCTTCAGATGGGCTCCTGGAACCCTTTTGGGAGAGGTAAGGCACCCTTTGGGATTGTTAAAAATGAACATGATGGTGCACGTTTATGTACAAACTCATCTAGCTGTCAAACAACTGTAAAAGAATGGCTCAGCTGTCAAAGCTGTCAAAGAAATGCCAAATCTGTCAAGGAACTGTCCAATCCGAGTTGGCATGAAGGAGGTAAATGCAAAGGGTGGCAGGTGAGGGGTTTGAGTTGACATAAGCGGTATGAGGGGCCGTGGAGTCGGTAGAGGAGACATGGGGGATGGGTTGAGCTGCCTGGGCTGGCATGCAGTATGAGGGTATATGGGGGATATATATAGGGGGTATGAGGGGTCATTTGGATAACGAGAGATATTGTAGGCCTCGTCAAAAAGAAAAAGGAGGCATTTGTCAGGGCTAGAAGGCTGGGAACAGACGAAGCCTGCGTGGAATAAAAGGAAAATAGGAAGAAACTTAAGCAAGGAGTCAGGAGGGCTAAAAGGGGTCACGAAAAGTCATTGGCAAAAGGGTTAAGGAAAATCCCAAGGCTTTTTACACGTACATAAAAAGCAAGAGGGTAGCCAGGGAAAGGGTTGGCCCACTGAAGGACAGGGGAGGGAATCTATGTGTGGAGCCAGAGGAAATGGGCGAGGTACTAAATGAATACTTTACATCAGTATTCACCAAAGAGAAGGAATTGGTGGATGTTGAGTCTTGAGAAGGATGTGTAGATAGCCTGGGTCACATTGAGATCTAAAAAGACGAGCTGTTGGGCGTCTTGAAAAATATTACGGTGGATAAGTCCCCAGTGCCTGATGGGATCTACCCCAGAATACTGAAGGAGGCAAGTGAGGAAATTGCTGAGGCCTTGACAGAAATCTTTGGATCCTCAATGTCTTCAGGTGATGTCGCGGAGGACTGGAGAATAGCCAATGTTGTTCCTTTGTTTAAGAAGGGTAGCAAGGATAAACCAGGGAACTACAGGTTGGTGAGCCTTACGTCAGTGGTAGGGAAATTACTGGAGAGAATTCTTCGAGACAGGATCTACTCCCATTTGGAAGCAAGTGGACTTATTAGCGAGAGGCAGCACGGTTTTGTGAAGGGGATGTTGTGTCTCACTAACTTGATAAGAGTTTTTCGAGGAGGTCACAAAGATGATTGATGCAGGTAGGGCAGTGGATGTTGTCTATATGGACTTCAGTAAGGCCTTTGACAAGGTCCCTCATGGCAGACTGGCACAAAAGGTGAAGTCACACGGGATCAGAGGAGAGCTGGCAAGATGGATACAGAACTGGCTAGGTCATAGAAGGCAGAGAGTATCAATGGAAGGGTGCTTTTCTGATTGGAGGGATGTAACTAGTGGTGTTCCGCTGGGTTCAGTGCTAGGACCTTTGCTGTTCGTCGTATGTATACATGATTTGGAGGAAAATGTAACTGGTCTGATTAGTAAGTTTGCGGATGACACAAAGGTTGGTGGAATTGCAGATAGCGATGAGGACTGTCAGAGGATACAGCAGGAATTAGATCGTTTGTAGACTTGGGCAGAGAGATGGCAGATGGAGTTTAATCCGAACAAACGTGAGGTAATGCATTTTGGAAGGTCTAATACAGGTAGGGAATATACAGTGAATGGTAGGACCTTCAAGAGTTTTGAAAGTCAGAGAGATCTAGGTGTACAGGTCCACAGGTCACTGAAAGGGGCAACACAGGGGGAGAAGGTAGTCAAGAAGGCATACGGCATGCTTGCCTTCATTGGCCGGGGCATTGAGTATAAGAATTGGCAATTCATGTTGCAGCTGTATAGAACCTTAGTTAGGCCACACTTGGAGTATAGTGTTCAATTGTGGTCGCCACACTACCAGAAGGATGTGGAGGCTTTAGCGAGGGTGCAGATATTGCCTGGTATGCAGGGCATTAGCTATGAGGAGAGGTTGAATAAACTTGGTTTGTTCTCACTGGAACGACTGAGGTTGAGGGGCGACCTGATAGAGGTCTACAAACTTATGAGGGGCATAGACAGAGTGGATAGTCAGAGACTTTTTCCCAGGGTAGAGGGGTCAATTACTAGGGGGCATAGGTTTAAGGTGAGAGGGGCAAGGTTTAGAGGAGATGTACGAGTCAAGCTTTTTTACACAGAAGGTAGTGGGTGCCTGGAACTCGCTGCCGGAGGAGGTAGTGGAAGCAGGGACGATAGTGACGTTTAAGGGGCATCTTGACAAATACATGAATAGGATGGGAATAGAGGGGTACGGACCCAGGAAGTGTAGAAGATTTTAGTTTAGACGGGCAGCATGGTCGGCGCAGGCTTGGAGGGCCAGAGGGCCTGTTCCTGTGCTGTACTTTTCTTTGTTCTTTGCTCTTTTATTTATTTTATTTTGTTTTTATTATTTTGGTCTGTGGACCCATAATTGGGATGGGCCTTAGTTGAGACAGTCTGCTTGCCAGGACACTGTGCGCCCAGGTTCTGTATTTTGGAAAGGAGTGATGCACGATCAATTACACAAAGACGAGAGTAGGATGTAATCAAGGCTTTATTACACTAAGATGTGTGGCCTCCTACAGCAGCTGGCGAAATGACTGCTGTACGAGGAGCACACATATTTATACGCCGCCTGGCAGAGCCAGCAGGCAGGGAACTACCCCCGTACCTGTAGTACAGGGCCTTACCACAAATCACCTAATATATACATCAGGGGTGACTACCACATTCACCCGCTGTTACAATTGAGTCCGGTGGGGGTGGTGGAGAACTATATACAAGTACATGTTTTAACTACAGAGAAAAATTGGAGTCCCGATCAAGTTACAGGTTCAGTCGGTCCGGAGCCTTGATCTGCCGTTGGGAGCGCGCAGTGGTGGCGGTGATTCCGGTGTCGGTCTGGTCCTCGGTGACTCCGGGAGCGAGCCAAAATCCTCGTCATTCTCGGGTGTGGGCAGGGGGAGGACGGAATGTCCTGGGGCGGGGGCTGTGGTGGGGTGCGCCGGGGAAGGGGAGGGTGGAGCTGGGTCGGAGGGGTGTGTGTGTGTGGAACCAGCTGGTGCCAGGTCCCTGAGGGAGACAGTATCTTGGCAGCCATCGGGGTACGCTATGTAGGCGTACTGCGGGTTGGCGTGGAGTAGCTGTACCCTTTCAACCAACGGGTCCGCCTTGTGGAGTCGTACGTGCTTACGGAGGAGTATGGGTCCTGGAGCTGCAAGCCAAGTTTGGAGCGACACCCCGGAGGTGGACGTCCTGGGGAAGGCAAAGAGGCATTCATGGGGTGTGTCAATAGTCGCAGTGCATAGGAGCTACCGAATGGAGTGCAGTGCGTCAGGGAGGACCTCCTGCCAGCGGGACACCGGGAGATTTCTGGACCGTAGGGTAGGGCCAGCTGGATGGCCCTCCAGACTGTCCCATTCTCCCTCTCCACCTGCCCGTTTCCCCGGGGGTTATAGCTGGTCGTCCTGCTCGAGGCAATACCCTTGTTGAGCAGTAACTGACGCAGCTCATCGCTCATGAATGAGGATCCCCTGTCGCTGTGGACGTAGGCAGGGAAAACGAACAGAGCGACAATGGTGTTGAGGGCTTTGATGACGGTGGAGACATCATATCAGGGCATGGGATGGCGAAGGGGAATCTGGAGTACTCATCGACCACACTGAGGATCGGTCGGTGGAGGGGAGGGGCCCTTTGAAGTCCACGCTGAGGCGTTCAAAGGGGCGGGAGGCCTTCACCAGGTGCGCACGGTCTGGCTGGTAGAAGTGCGGTTTGCACTCTGCACAGACCTGGCAGTCTCTGGTGATTGCCCTGACTTCCTCGCTGAAGTAGGGCAGTTTGCGGGCCTTGATGAAGTGGTACAAACGTGTGACTCCTGGGTGACAAAGGTTGTCGTGCAGAGTCCGGAGTTGGTCCACCTGTGCGCTGGCACATGTACCTCGGGATAGGGCATCGGGGGGCTCGTTGAGCTTACCGGGGCGATACAAAATCTCGTAGTTGTAGGTGGCGAGCTCGGTCCTCCACCTCAAGATTTTATCGTTTTTGATCTTGCCCCGCTGTTTGTTGTTAAACATGAAAGCTACCGACCGTTGGTCAGTGAGGAATCTGAATCTCCTGCCGGCCAGGTAATGCCTCCAATGCTGCACAGCTTCAATGATAGCCTGGGCCTCTTTTTCGACGGAGGAGTGCCGAATTTCGGAGACATGAAGGGTCCGTGAAAAGAATGCCACGGGCCTGCCTGCCTGGTTGAGGGTGGCGGTGCATCGCTCTCGACTTGGAAGGGGAGCGTCTCGTCGACTGCATGCATCGCGGCCTTGGCGATGTCGGCCTTAATACGGTTGAAGGCCTGGTGAGCCTTGGCTGTTAGGGGAAAAAGAATGGATTGGATGAGTGGGCGGGCCTTGTCCGCATAATTTGGGACCCACTGGGCATAGTAAGAAAAGAAGCCCAGGCAACGTTTGAGGGCCTTGGGGCAGTGGGGGAGGGAGAGTCAGGATCGGGCTCCAGAACTCCGTTCTGGACCACACAGCTGAGGATGGCTAAGCGGTTTGTGCTGAACACACACTTCTCCTTGTTGTAAGTGAGGTTGAGGAGAGTGGCGGTGCGAAGATATTTGGCACGGTTGGCATCATGGTCCTGCTGATCGTGGCCGCAGATGGTGACATTGTCAAGGTACGGGAAAGTGGCCCGCAGTCCGTACCGGTCGGCCATTCGGTCCATTTCCCATTGGAAAACCGAGACCCCGTTGGTGACGCCGAAAGGAACCCTGAGAAAGTGGTAAAGGCGGCCAACTGCCTCGAAGGCAGTGTATGGGCGGTCCGCCTTACGGATGGGGAGCTGGTGGTAGGCGGATTTAAGATCCACAGTTGAGAAGACCCGGTACTGTGCAATCTGATTGACCATATCAGATATGCGTGGGAGGGGGTATGCGTTGAGCTGCGTGTACCTGTTGATGGTCTGGCTGTAGTCCACGACCATTCTGTGTTTCTCCCCAGTTTTCACCACTACCACTTGGACTCTCCAGGGGCTGTTGCTGGCCTCGATGATGCCTTCCCGAAGCAGTCGTTGGACTTCGGACCTGATGAAGGTCATGTCCTGGGCGCTGTACCGTCTGCTCCTGGTGGCGACGGGTTTGCAATCTGGGGTTAAGTTTGCAAATAGGGAAGGTGGGTCGACCTTTAGGGTCACGAGGCCACACACAGTAAGGGGTGGTAGGGGCCCGCCGAATTTCAATGTTAGGCTCTGAAGGTTGCACTGGAAGTCCAGGCCGAGTAGTAAGGCAGCGCAGAGGTTGGGGAGGACGTAGAGGCGGAAGCCGGTAAACTCCATGCCTTGGACAGTGCGAGTGCTATGCAGTACCCCCGGATCGCCACGGAGTGGGACCCGGAGGCCAGGGAGATTCTCTGATTAGCGGGGTGTACCGCGAGGGAGCAGCGCCTTATCGTATCGGGATGAATGAAGCTCTCGGTGCTCCCGGAGTCCAGCAGGCAGGAGATCTCGTGCCCATCGATTTTCAAGTTTGTAGAGGCGGTTGCTAGGTTGTGTGGGCGAGACTGGTCAATCGTGCCCGAGGCGAGACGCGGCTGATCGTCGATGGTGGCAGACAATGGGGTGGCCGGGGGGCATGGGTCCTGGTAACATGGCGGCGCTCACGGGCCACACATGCCATGGAGGAGACAAGATGGCAGCGCTTGATGTTCCTGGGGAGGACAAGATGGCGGTGCCCACGGGCCACACGTGGTGTGGGTTGAACAAGATGGCGGCGCCCACAGGCCGCACGTGGTCTGAGGAGGGAAAGATGGCAGCGCCCACTGGCCGTTCGGGGGGGGGGGGTGTCGGAACAATAGCGGCGACTGAACGGGCCTGGCACACTGCCGCAAAGTGCCCCTTCTTGCCGCAGGCCTTGCAAATGGCGCTCCGGGCCAGGCAGCGTTGTCGGGGGTGTTTTGGCTGCCCACAGAAGTAACATTTGGGGCCCCCAGGGTTGGTTGGCTGCCGCGCGGCCCAGGCATGGGGTTGGCTGAGTGGGGTCCCTGATGGGGTGGCCGTCTGTGGAGTCCACGATGCGTAGGAGGGGTGGGCCGCGCGGCCGGTGGTGTAGGCCTGGATGTTGCGCGAGGCGACCGTCAGCGAGAGCGCAAGCTTTTTGCCGCGATGTCGAGCGTGGCCCCTTCTAAAAGGTGTTGGCAGATGTAATCTGACCCTATCCCCGTAACAAAAGCGTCCCTCATGAGCATGTTCGAGTGTTCCGTTGCCGTGATGGCCTGACAGTCACAGTCTCTGACTATGAGAATTAGAGCACGCCAGAAGTCTTCTACTGACTCACCAGGGAGTTAACTGCACATGGAGAGGATGTGTCTGGCGTAAAGCGTGTTAGTCCGCTGATCATTGTTTTCTTTCAGTAGTACCATGGCTTCATCGTAGTTCGGCTCGTCCTGGATAAGCGGAAAGACGTTGGAGCTCAGCCGCGTGTAGAGGATTTGAATCTTCTGAGCTTCCGGAATTGGGTCTGGTGCAGACCTGATGTAAGTTTCGAAACAGGCTAGCCAATGTTCAAAGTCCTTTTTGGCATTGCCTGATTGCGGATCCAGCTGCAGGCGATCCGGCTTGATGCGGAGGTCCATCTTCTGAAAACTTTAGTGTAATAAATTGATGCACGATCAATTACACAAAGGCGAGAGTTGAATGCAACTGAGGCTTTATTACACTAAGATGTGTGGCCTCCTACAGCAGCTGGCGAAATGGCTGCTGTATGGGGAGAACACATATTTATACTCCGCCTACTGGGCGGCAGGCAGGGAACTACCCCCGTATCTGTAGTCCAGGGCCTTACCACAAATTACCTAATATATACATCAGTGGTGACTACCACAAGGAGAAACCAGACTCTTTGGCACCAAATGGATCTCAGGAATCAGCTTTGGAGGGAGTTAGTCAAATGGTTAACTTGTAACTAGTCAGTGATTCGTTCCAGTGTGATACTTTCTGAGAACTTGGCAAAAGTGTTTAGACCTTGGAAGTGAAAGGAACTCTCTCTCGCCTGGTTTGCTGAGATGAAAGAACGGCTCTATTGTTCTGAAAGCAGTGAGTGCCTTTGCTGTGAACCTGAAATGATACTGAATCTGCAGAGAAAGTTGACAACCTTGCCAGAGAAAACCATCTCAAGTTTCAAAGGAAGAAGTACCAAAACAAAAGACTGAATTTCAGAAAGACACTGACTGGAAGTCATCCCAGTGCATCAGAGATCCTTATCCTTTTATCTTTATTAATATTGATTCTCCCTTTCCACCACACTTCCCCTCTGTGATTTTTGTCTGTGTGTGAATGCGTGTAAAAAGTGGGACGTATTAGGAAGGGGGGTTGGGAAAGGGATAGTAGATAGTCAATTACATTTTCTGTTGTTTAATTATGATACTGTACCTAATAAAATGTAATTGTGTTTTAAAGGTACAAACTTGGTGACTGTAGTTTATTGGGATCATCCAAAGATCTTGGGTATTTTAAATAAAATCTAATTTCACCTGTGTTACGACTCTGGGTCAAGTGGGGCTGGAATTGACTGCGCAGTAGCCCAGGATGTCGTGACAGTTCACATAGTTTGGCATGGATTTTTCACAGGGAGCGTGTGAAGGATAAGAGTTGGAGGGCTGCTTTTTAAAAATTATTTTTCAAATGTTATTAAACACAGTGCCGGGGGGTGGCAAGGTGACACAGTGGTTAGTACTGCTGCCTCACAGTGCTGAAGATCCGGGTTCGATCCAGGCCCTGGGTCATTGACCGTGTGGAATTTGAACATTCTCCCCGTATCTGCGTGGGTCTCACCCCCACAACCAAAAAATGTGCAGATAGGTAAATTGTCCATGCTAAATTGCCCCTTAATTGTAAAAAAAGATAACTGGGTACTTTAAATTAAAAAAATAATAAACACAGTGCTGGAGAACAGGGCAAGCCTTGCGCCCCATATATTGCTGCACCCAGCAGTTTCCACCTTTGTTCTGGGGTTGCCCCATCCTGACTCCTATTTTAGCCCACCCTTCATTACACCTCCCCATCACCAACCAAAAATGCGACCTATTTTTAAAAGTTAGGGTCACGGAGCCAAAATAATCTCCTAACTCCGCGTACCGAACCCAGCGACGTAATCTGGGCTTTAATCTCTGCAAACTAAATTCATCAAACCTGTCTTAGTCTAGGAAGACTCATGCCAGCAACCAGGGAAAAGGAGGTAAAAGATAAGCCCATTCACCTTGCTCCCCTATGGAATTTAAAGGTGCTCTTTGAATAGGTAGAATCCTGACAAAACCAGGTTGCTCCCTAAATTCCCATAAATCTTGCTTTTTGCTCCAGGAATTGCAGGGCATAACCCTTTACTGGTGGCCACAAAAAATATCTGATGTGAGAATCAGGTCTCAGAAGCTATGGGCAGTAGGTCTTGCCACAAGATATGGCCCCATGTGTAGCAAGGGTTCGACCGACATGACAGGAGCACCGCTTGTTTGAAGGCTTTTCTTGAAGGGCTTGTTGCAAACAGACAGCGGGCATCAGGGTTGCTACTGTGGTGCTTCAAGTGCATTATGGGGCTTGCGCTTCATTTACGTAGGAATTGGAGCCTCACTGAGCCTTGCAAACAGCATGTCGCCCAACTATGTAACATGCTTCTAAACATTTAAATCAGCAGGCATGCAAATTTGAATTTATGGGTTGGTTAACACACTCGGTTATCTCCTGCAACAAGTGAAAGCAAATATATTTCCAGCTCTCACTTAGTGCGACATTTCAATATTAATTCTAACCATAAGGATAATGCAATTCTAAATCTGATTCCACATACCTTGAAGGGAAATAGGGTGGTCCAGGCAAGAAATAAGGATGGTGAAAAGGAAATCGGGCAGCAGCTCCAAACAAATTAGCAGCATGCCCCATTGGTGGATGCTGGTAAGCATGTGGATGTGGAAGAGTTGCCGAAGGCATTGGTGGTGGATTTCTGGGGCAGTTGGAAACAGTGGGTATCTCCTTTTGTGCTGGTACTTCAGGTATGGTACCCCTGTTGTGGGTATTATTAGTTTCATTGGTAGAATTCCTTTTGCCAACATCCACTGACATCGTAGGTATCCTTTGCTCTGAACAATTTGACACTGCACTTGGACCGGGAACCTCATGATGGACCTCATTTCTACTGTGTCCTGGAGGGCAGGTGGCTGGCACAGTGGGGTGACTGGATATACTTTGCGTAGGCAGGCCAACCTGCACGGGATTTGTTTGTGGATAAAGTATAATTGAATTTGGACGAGGACCTTGAGCAACTGGCAGGCGCAGAGACTGGCTTTGACCTGCTGGAGAATTAGGATATAACACATTATAGCACAAGGCATCATGAAGCCAGTTGTAATATATTAAATTATTTTACAGCTTCAAATTATAATAATCAATATTCATCAAAAATGGGATTTAGATCAATTAACCCTAAATCATTCCTTGGTCTGAATACTTATGTCTTTCAAAATCCTCCCACTAATTAAGACACTGAAGATTTCAGTGTTACAGGTCATTGATGCTACAATTTGGTGGGGAATTTTAATATTGTCCCATTCAAATTACATAAATGTTCCCCAGTTATGGACTGCTGGAAATGGCTGGATAGCTAGGTGACCAATATTATTCATAAAATCTAGATGCTTCTTAGAAAGGACATAGGTTAATCTTCCTGATCGTAGAGTGTCACAATACTACATTGACACTGCTAAAGAAAATCCAACATTCATCATCACTGCAGCAGGTAGACACCGCAGCAAAATCTAATACTGCTTATTAGAAGTCCCTGAATTTCTATGAAGAGCCAAATCTCTCTTATTCTGTTCTTTAATAATGTGTAAACTAAACTGCAATTCCTTTGAACATTGCCAAGAATGTAAAAACGTGTTGTAACTGAGAACAATTACAATCAAAGTTATATAAATCAATAACAATGTATCATTATACAGATCTGTAATTAAATAGAATTATTGTACATAATTTAGTTTAGCTCACTGGTGGCTTCCTGAATTCCTGTGGGTTTTTTGTTGTTTTTCCTTCCATTTTAGAGCTGCATTTAACGCGTCCTTTGTTGAATGTTAGTTCTCTTTCCAGAATTTTAAAATCTATTGACGTAGCTATTACATCCCCCAAATGTATTTTCCAATTTCATTTCTGAACTCTAATATTTGTGATTTTTCATTTTATTATTGCACTTGACTTCTGGAAGCCCCATGCAGTCTTCCAAACCTAATTTGCCTTAAACCATAACTATTACTAATTACACATCCTTCTCCTTCATCGATCGGGGCATTGAGCATAAAAATTGGCAAATCATTCAGCAGCTGTACAGAATCTTAGGCCACATTTGGAATACTGCGTACAATTCTGGTCGCCACACTACTGGATGCTTTGGAGAAGGTACAGAAGAGGTTTACCAGGATGTTGCCTGGTCTGGAGGCTATTAGGTTTTTTAAAATAAATTTAGAGTACCCAATTGTTTTTTTCAATCGAGGGGCAATTTAATGTGGCCAATCAACCTACCCTGCACATCTTTGGGTTGTGGGGGTGAGACCCATCCAGATACGGGGAGAATGTGCAAACTCCACATAGGCAGTGACCCGGGGCTGAGATCGAACCCAGGTCCTCGGTGCTGTGAGGCAGCAGTGCTAACCACTGTGCCGCCGTGCCACCCAAGGGAGGTTATAAGCTATGGGGAGAGGTTGGGTAAACTCAGATTATTGTCACTGGAACGACGAAAGTTGAGGGGCGACCTGATGGAGATTTACAAAATTATGAGTGGCATGGATAGAGTGGATAGTCAGACTCTTTTTCCCCAGGGTGAAAAAGTCAATTACTAGTGGACATAGGTAAAAGGTGCGAGGGGGACAGTTTAGAAGAGATGTGCGAGGCAAAGTTTTTACACAGAGGATGGTGAGTGCCTGGAACGCGTTGCCGGGGGAGGTGGTGGAAGCAGATATGATAGCGATGTTTAAGAGGCATCTTGACGAAGACCTGAATAGGATGGGAATAGAGTGATACGGATGCCGGAAGTGCAGAAAGTTTTAGTTTAGATAGCATCGTGATCGGTGCAGGCTTGGAGGGCCAAAGGGCCTGTTCCTGTGCTGTACTTTTTTTGGAGCCTTAGAGACTGTTGGAGGTCTTTAAGGTTATGGAAGGAATTCATAGGGTACATGTAGTAAAATATTTCCATTTGTGGGCAAGACCAAAACTCGGTGCAGAAATATAACATAGTCACGAAGAAATCCAATAGTGAATTCAGGAGAAATTTCTTTACATACAATATACTCAGAATATAAAACACACTACAACAATCAGTAGTTGACGTGAATAGCATAGATGCGTTGAAGAGAAAACTTGCGAAGAGGTAGAAAGGTAGAAGGATATTCTGATAGAGTCAGATGAAGAGAGTTCACAGGAGGCTTGTGTGAAGCGTGCACGCTGCTACAGACCTGTTGTGCCAAAGGGCCTGTTTTTGTGTAGTATATTCTATGTATGTCTTTCAAAAGAGTCCATTGCGTGCCAGTGGTAAGACTGTTTTATCGAAGTTCCATCAAATATAAATACATGACTTACTGCAGTTGCAGCTAAATATTTTACATTATTTTAGCAAGCTCATACAGAGTAACAGTAGGGATGATTCCCATAGTCTCCTTCCTATTTATGGTACTCCCAAGATACTGGGGGCAATTCACCGGGCTGTTAGCCCTAACCAGAATTTCTGCTGGCCCATTGAATCGGGTGTAAGGCCCAAAATGGGATTCTCTCCCAGAAATAGCGAGAACCTGATCAGGTCTCTTTAGCATTCATTACAATCTTAAGATTGAAGTGGAATATTGCAGCCTCCTGGGATGCTCATGCCCACACCAGCTGGAAATCCCGCAGGCACGAATCACTACTGGTCCCTAAAAGCGGGGACCAGGCGTCAGGGACACCGAGGGGGAGCAAAGGACTGAGTACCCTCTCTACATTTACTTTCACAGGGATCGAGGAGGCATCCTTCAGGGGAGGTGGGGGTCGGGAGGGTTCTTGGGTTGGCTGGAGGGGCTCAGCTCAGAGGTCTTTCTCAGGATGGGGGTTGTATGGAAAGGTCTTCCTTCTGTTGCCTTGAGAGACTTTAAACTATCTCCCACCATGTCAATATTAATGATCTGTCAGACGAAGGTAAAGGTCTTCCCTCTGCAGTTGTCAAACCTTTGATGTCTCGCCCAGCATTTCAAGTTCAAAGATCTGTCATGATCCCTTTGATGTGTTAGAAACCTTTGAAGTGTTTGTTCCACATTCAATTTCATTCCCGTTTAACTTTTTCAAGCCTCTGGGCTCGTTGAGAAGCCCCTCTGGGCTCGTTGAGAAGCCTAAAAGCTTTGAACTACATTTTCTACCTTCAATTTCATGGTCTGTTACCTTTTAGAAGCCTCTTGATTGACCAGCTCAGTCTATTTCAAAGGATGGCAAGCTTTGTTTGTTTTTATTACTCTTTTGTTTTTTAATAAACATTTTATTGAGGTATTTTTGGGAGAATGATAACAAACAAAATAAACAATATACATGAAACCATAAACATAGTGCAAAAGCCATTTACCTCTCGTACAGGTCCCACCCTTATTGACCCCCTACTCTAATCTAAAGTACACCCCCCCCCCCCCCACCCGCTGACGATTAATTTCCCGCAAAGAAGTCGACGACGGTTGCCACCTCCGGGCGAACTCGAACAGTGACCCTCTCTCAAGGCGAACTTGATTTTCTCCAAGCAGATATAGCTAGCCATGTCCGATAGCCAGGTCTCCGACTTCGGGGGCTTTGAGTCCCTCCATGCTAATAGTATCCATCTCCGGGCTACCAGGGAAGCAAAGGCCAGAACGTCTGCCTCTTTCTCCCCCTGGATTCCCGGGTCTTCTAACACCCCGAAAATCACCACCTCTGGACTCAGCGCCACCCTTGTTTTTAACACCGTGGACATGACGTCCGCAAACCCCTGCCAAAATCCCCTAAGCTTTGGACATGTCCAAAACATGTGGACATGGTTCGCCGGTCCTCCCGCACATTTTGCGCACCTGTCCTCCACCCCAAAGAATTGCTCATCCGGGCCACTGTCATGTGAGCCCGGTGAACAACCTGAAATTGTATCAGGCTGAGCCTGGCACATGTTGCAGACATGTTGACTCTACTCAACGCGTCTGCCCGTAGACCATCCTCTATCTCATCTCCCAGCTCCTCCTCCCACTTAAGCTCCTTATAAATGTCCGAGATGCTCCCTTCTCCTACCCACCCTCTGGAAACTACCCTGTCCTGAATCCCCCTTCGCAGTAGGAGTGGGAAGGTTGACACCTGTTTACGAAGGAAGTCCCGCACCTGCAGATACCTGAATTTGTTTCCCCTCGCCAACCTAAACTTTTCCTCCAACGCCCTCATACTCAGAAAGCTCCCCTCTATGAACATATCCCCCATCCTCTCAATCCCCGCTCTCCGCCATAACTGGAACCCCCCCGTCCATACTCCCTGGGGCAAACCGGTGATTATAACAGATTGGGGCCCAGACCGATGCTCCCACTGCTCCCACATGCTGCCTCCACTGGCCCCAAACTCTCAGGGCTGCCAGCACCACTGGACTGGTGGAGTACTGTGCCGGCGGGAACGGCAGAGGTGCAGTTACTAACGCCCCCAAGCAGGTGCCCTTACATGAAGCCGCCTCCATACGCACCCATGTCGACCCCTCCCCCACCACGCACTTCCTGATCATGGTTATATTAGCCGGCGAGTAATAGTTGCTAAAATTTGGCAGCGCCAGCCCGCCCTCACCTCGACTCCGCTCAAGCATTACCTTCCTTACTCGCAGGGTCTTGCCCGCCCAGACGAAGCCCGTGATCACTCTGTTGACCCACTTAGAAAAGGACCGCAGAATAAAGATGGGGAGACACTGAAATACAAATAGGAATCTTGGGAGGACCGTCATCTTCACCATTTGCACCCTCCCAGCCAGAGACAATGGAAGCGCATCCCATCTCCGAAAATCGTCCTTCATTTGGTCAACCAGCCGGGCCAGATTTAATTTATGCAGCCAGTCCCATTCCCGCACCACTTGGATGCCTAGGTAACTAAAGCTTCCCTTTACTAGCCTAAACGGCAGCTCTCCCAGTCGCCTCTCCTGTCCCCTCGCCTGGACCACAAACATCTCACTCTTTCCCATATTAAGCTTATACCCCGAAAACCGGCCAAATTCCCCTAGAGTCCTCATGAATTCTTCCATTCCCTCTCTTGGGTCCGAAACATACAGAAGCAGGTCATCCGCATAGAGCAAAACCCTGTGCTCCACGCACCCCCCCAACACCGGACCAGTCCTCTCTAGCCCCTCGAGGCTCTCAGAGCAATTGCCAACGGTTCTATAGCCAGCGCAAACAACAGTGGGGAGAGGGGGCACCTCTGTCGCGTCCCCCGGTACAGTCTAAAATAGTCCGATGTTATCCTATTCGTCCGTACACTTGCCACAGGAGCCTGATACAGTAACCTGACCCAGTCAATAAAGCCCCGCCCGAATCTGAACCGTCCCAGTATCTCCCACAGATAGTCCCATTCTACCCGACCAAAAGCCTTTTCTGCATCCATTGCGATTACTACCACCACCTCCCTACCTTCCATGATCACATTTAACAGCCTTCTTACATTGGCCACCAACTGCCTGCCCTTCACAAACCCCGTCTGGTCCTCCCCAATAATGTCCGAAACATAATCCTCGATTCTGGAGGACAAGATTTTGGCCAGCAACTTGGCATCTACATTCAACAGGGAGATCGGCCTGTAGGACCCACACAGCTCTGGGTTCTTGTCCCGCTTGAGAATATGCGAAATCGTTGCCTGTGACATCGTCGGGGGCAACACCCCTCTTTCCCTTGCCTTATTGAACATCCTCAACAACACCGGCCCCAATATCCCCCAGAACGTTTTATAAAACTCCACTGGGTACCTGTCCGGACCCGGGGCCTTACCCGCCTGCATGGCCTTCAAGCCCTCCACCATCTCCTCCAGCCCGATTGGGGCCCCCAGCCCTTCTACCCGGTCCCTGTTCACCTTTGGGAAATTCAGCCCCTCCAAGAAGTGCCTCATCCCCTCCGGCCCCGTAGGGGGTTCCGACCTGTACAGCCTGCTGTAGAAATCCCAAAACGCTTTATTCACCCCGACTGAATCACCAACCAGGTTCCCATCTCCGTCCTTTACTTTCCCTATCTGCCTCCCTATTCCTAAGCTGCTGTGCAAGCATTCTGCTGGCCTTCTCTCCATGTTCATAGATCGCCCCCCTCGCCTTTCCCAGCTGCTCCACCGCCCTCCCTGTGGTCAGCAAGTTAAACTCCGCCTGTAACCTCCGCCGCTCCCTTAAAAACCCTGCGTCTGGGGTCTCCTATCAATACCTCATACCTCCTACCTTGATAGTAACTCCTTTACCAGTTGGTCAGTCTCTACCCTGTCCACCTTCTCCCTATGGTAACTCCTTTACCAGTCGGTCCGTCTCTACCCTGTCCACCTTCTCCCTTTGGGCCCGGATCGAGATCAGCTCCCCCCTGTCCAGCGCCTTCAGTGCTTCCCACACCACCGCTACTGAAATTTCCCCCGTGTAATTGACCTGCAGGTAGCTCTGAATACATTTCCTCAGCCACTCACACACCCCTTCATCCGCCAAAAGTCCCACATCTAACCTCCAGTGCGGGCGCTGGTTACTGTCTTTACTAACCTGCAGGTCAACCCAGTGCGGAGCATGGTCTGAGATTGTAATCGCCGAGTACCCTGTGTCCACCACCCCAGCCAGCAAGGCCCTGCTCAAAATAAAGAAATCAACCCAGGAATACACTTTATGCACGTGTGAGTAGATGGAGAGCTCCTTCACCCTCGGCTGCCCAAATCTCCATGGATCCACCGCCCCCCCCCCCCCCCCCCCATCAGCTCCATGAACCCTCTTAGTTCCTTTGCCATTGCTGGCACCCTGCCCGTTTTCGAGTTTGACCGGTCCAAGCCAGGGTCCATAACTGTGTTGAAGTCCCCTCCCATGACCAACCATTAATGGATAAGGAACATTCCAGGTGATCAGCCTAGTTGGGGGGCTCATTGCCCCCCCTCAGCCGATCAGCCATCCCCTTTTTTAGGCCCGCCTCCAGCCCCTGCTCCGCGCCTCCACCGTACCATCCCCAGGCAGCCCCCAATCTCCTCTCTGTCCCTCAGCCCAAGTCCCTCCCTCGTCAGCAGAACATTCACTCCCCCCCTCCCCCCTAGTAACAACATCCTGTAACCCAATCCCTTTACTAAACCAAACAAATGCACACCCCCCACTGCGCTTCTGAGAGCTAGCTCGCCCAGGTAGCTTGGTGGCCCTCCTCCCCGGTGCCAGATAGTCTCCCACCTATTGTTCCCTCCCCCACGCTCATACAAACAAACTCCAACATCAAACAATCCCCACACAATTGCCCAACAGAAAAATACGAAGATCAAAACAAGCACACCTCCATCAGTGCAAATGAAAACCTTAACTCACTCAGCTCTACCGCTGGTTCCAAATCAATGCAAACGGCATCACAAACATCTTTCATGAAACTCAAAACGAGAAACATTTTGCAAAAACAGAGAACCAAAAAGAAAAAACAAAAACATGAACGTTGCAGCCAAGTTCAAAAGTTCTCAATCCATCACAAGCCCTTTCTTTTTCGCAAAGTCCAACACGTCCTCAGGCGACTCGAAGTAGAAGTGCTGATCCTCATGCGTGACCCAGAGAAGGGCTGGGTATAACAGTCCAAACTTCACCTTTTTCTTAAAAAGGATCCACCTGATCTGATTGTAGCCTGCTCTCCTCCTGGCCACTTCTACACTCAGGTCCTGATAAACCTGCAGGATGCTATGTCCCATTTACAGCTCTGTGTCTGTATGACCCACTGTAGAATGCGCTCCTTATCCGAGAACCTGTGGAATCTCACCACCATTGCCCTCGAGGGGTCTCCCATTCGCGGCTTCCTCGCGAGTGCTCTGTGAGCCCTATCCACCTCCAAGGGCCGGGAGAAAGCCCCATCCCCCAGCAGCTTCCCAAACGTGTCTGCGATGTATGCCCCAGCGTCCATTCCTTCGAACCCCTCCAGGAGCCCGACGATTTTTAGGTTCTGCCGGCGGGACTTATTTTCTCGGTCCTCCACCTTCTCCAGGAGCTCTTCTGCTGGTCCCTGGTCCCTCAGCATCCCCACCTCCAGCTCCACCGCAGTCTGATGTTCCTCCTGCTCAGCCAGCACCTTCTCCACCTTCTGGATCGCCCGATCCTGGGCGTCCAATCTATGCTCCAGCCGCTTAATCAACTCTTTTATGGGTCCAAGCAGTCCCGTTTCTGCGTAGCAAAGCCTTCCTGAATGACTTGCATCAGCTGCTCCATAGACTGCTGGGTCGATAAGCCAGAGGTCCGAACCTCCGCCATGCTGTCTTCTGCTGCAGCTACAGCCCAAGCCTTCTCTATCTTTTTGTTTCTGCCCTTACGAACACTTCTAGTCCTTCTCTCCATGCACCAATGTGGGGATTCAGTGAACAATTGTCACTAACATCTGTTTTACAATTCAAGTCCGGTAGAAAAACGGGGGAAAGGTCCAAAGGTCCGGCCAGAGCGGGTGCCACCAAATGTGCGACTTACTCCTTCATAGCCGCCACCGGAAGTCCTGCTTTTATTACTCTTAACGGTCCATTAACTCTGAAGTGCTTCCTCTTTTGAGCATGTGTTGTTTCTCACTGCAGTTTTTTCATAGAAGCTGTTTTTTTGTTCTGAGTTGTGTCCTCTTTTGAGAAGATGTTGTTTCTAATTGCAGGTTTTTCTGCTGGGGTTTCCTCTGCGCTGAAGTCCTTCCTATAAAGGCCAGGTGTCTGTCTGAGTGTTGCTCCCGGCATCCTGGCAGTACCAACCTGGCAGGGGGAAAGGGCCTGAAGGTGAATGCATAGTGGGGTGTTGTTCATTGGGGGTGAGGGTGGTGGTGGTGGGGGGGGGGGGGGGGGGGGGCCTTGCCAGCCATTTGGGAGTCATTGCCAATTACCTGATGACTGATATACTCTCTCGTTGCTTTCCTTGAGGAATTTCTTTCAATCTTCGGATTACCTAGGTAGGCTATAAACTAAGTTAAAGAGTCCAACCTATCCTCATGATAGTGGCTCATTCACACCCATCAGACAGAAAGTACCACCACTGGTCAGCACCCTGGTCTCCACTCACTATAGTTGTCTGGGGAGGCAGCGGTGTAGTAATAATGTGACTGGACCAGTAATCCAGAGGCCCAGGTACAATGCTATGGGGGCACAGGTTCAAATCCCACCATAGCAGCTGGTGGAATTCAATTAATAAAGTCTGGAATTGAAAGCTAGTCTCAGTAATGCTGCTCATGCAACAATTATTGATTACCATAAAGATCCATCTGTTTCACTATGTCCTTTCGGGAAGGAAGTCTGGTCTTGTCTACATATACTTCCAGATCCTGTGGTTGTCTCTTAGCTATCCTCCGAAATGGCCGAGCAAGCAACTCAGAAGGGCAATCAGAGATGGCAACACCCACAATGCATGAAGCCGTAACTTTAAATAAAAGAGAATGAACCCAAACCTTTTGAGAGGTGAGAATATCATCACTGTCAGTAGTCTCAGTACAGATGCGAGTACCCACTTGGTGTCAACTGATTATTTGAGATGATGTTCCACTCTTTACATGAGGGAGCTGTCTGGGGTACAGCTCAGAGCTTTGACCTACTGACTCATAGGTAGCAATATTATCACTAAAAAAGGCGCACTCCGCAATCTAAGTGACATAGCTTTATTTAGAGAATGAGTGCACATGGTGGAACAGTGTGCGTTGTGTGTCTCTTTGAGATGCTTTTCTACCTTGTGCGTTCTTGGTTGATAAAAGTTCTGTGCAACCTAAGTCCTCCAGCAGTGATCAAGTGCAACAATACTATAATGTTTGACACAACATTTTGTGATTTTCAAAGTTAGTGGGGCTGGATGCTCCGATTCTATGACTAAGTACTGACGCCGTCGTGAAAACTATGGTCTATTACGCCAGGATAACTGGTGTTAAAAGGCCACCGATTCCCCGTTTTGCTGGGGGCTAGCAGGGAGCCGTTGTACAGCTCACAGTTCTAGCTGTCACTACAGCTCCCATCACTTCCGGTTCAGAGACCGCGCATGCGCACGGCAGCGGCCACACCGTGCTCCATGGCGGACTCAGCCCGCGGACCTGGACTGCCAAAGTAGTGCCCCGCAGCGGCTGCTCGCGTGGAACGCTGGCCCACATTGCTCCCAGCCACGAATTAAGCCCCCTCTGTCCGCCGATTGGTCCTCCCCGACTGTGGCGGCCCTGGACTGAGTCCGCAGTCGCCACGTGAGGATCCCGAACACACGCAAGCCTCGCCGTCAGGAATTTGGCTGGTCGGCAACGGAGCATCGCAGGGCGGGCCTCAGGCAATGGCCTGAGGCGGTGGATACTCGGCTGAGTACACCGATTTTCAGGGGGCGGAGAATTGAAAAACCGTCAGCGCTCCCGATTTCGCTGCCAAAATGGATTCTCCGCCCTGTCGCGGAACACAATTTTGACGTCGGGGAGCAGAGAATCCAGCCTGTGATCTTTCTGAGCATTCAGCAGAGGACCTATACAAGTTTTTGTAATTCTTCCATGATGGTTGCCTTTAGGCTATATCCATGCAAGTCAAATCTTTCCTTAATTTGCTTTTTTGAGCTTAAGAGCCCCAAACTGTGGAAGCATTCATTGGAACAACTTTGACTGCAGTTTTTCTGGGTTGTTGCTCCCTGCTCAATGAGGGTGGCAGTGGACACAAAGGTTCAACCATTTTATTCAAAACTGAGAGTATAGTGTCAAGAGCCTGTCCAATATATTACACATATTGTAGTAGATTCTGATGATAAGCAGATCCACAAGACGTTTATACTCAAAGACAGGTCAGGAAGAACATGCAACACTTGGGTTGACTACTATGCACCTGCTGTCCCTTCACCAACTGTTTCTTCCAACTTATTTGTGCTGCCTCTTCCTGATCACTAAGTGACAGTCATTAAGTATATGTAACTGGGCTGCTGATTTATTCAGGCTTAGGTGATGACTCATTGTTCAAGTGAATGTTCCTGATCAGTTACACTAGCAAGATCACTGCATTCTCCATGCTCTGTGAAGAGAACAGATGAGAGATCACTAGTATGCAAACACAATTATCCATTGATTATTGTACTTTCATTACATGCCGTAAGCACTTGTGGATGGAGTTCCTGATGTTAAATATAATAAAAATGATAGAATATATGATCTGCATAGTACATACCTTATGTTCTGTGCTGACATCAGTAGGATCAATGGTTTCCAAAATCTCCCTTCACATTTGCTCATGTGTAATGGTCATACATTACCACAGCCCTTGTGGCGGTGGGCCATCATTTGTTTAGTTTCTTGTCCTTTTTTCATTAAAACATTGGCTTTTGAACATAAGAGCAATGTGAATTAGTAAGAACCTCATGTGGCACCTGATGTTGCATTAATGTGTCTGCATGAACAAATGCTTTCTTCATTCATAGCTTTAAAAAGTTAACATTGAAAATGAATTGTGTATATGCCCCTCATGAACAAATATATTAAGGCTGGTTTATAGTATTGCCTTATTAATTCATAAAGTCTGCATTATACCTTCTCCTAGCCTTGGAAGTGGAAGACCCTTGCTTGACCAGGATAACGGCGTAATGTCACAATTTCTGAGTCCAGGACATGTTCTTATACTGTTCTTATGTTTCAGAGCAATACTGCTAATAGGAGCTCCATATCATAATCAATAAACAGTTTTTATAAATACTTTGACCTATTTTCACCAAGGTATAAACACTACAGTTGGATATAGAATAATAAATCTTTATGGTTTATAGGATTTAATTGATATTAAAGTGTTTGAGTAGTGTGAACAAGTATGATTAGAAGGACGTCCTGATTGGCCATTCTTCATTTATTACCATTAATGGATAAGGAAAACATGAAAGGAAAACGATGCACCATTATCATGATTTTCATCTTTTCTACAAATTAATTATTCACAGAGCAATATGTACTTCCAGTGAGTATGGATTTTCCCACAACTTATATTAGGTAAAATTGGAAGCCACCCTGGAATTATATAATTTGGTAATAGAGATAATCCAGTATACTCATTATACTCTTAATACTGCAGGCTCTTGGAACTGTGTCTCAGGCTGAGTTTCTAGAACCCCAACAAGATGCATTTGTGATGTGAGATTGTGTCTAGTATGAGGTCATTCATTCTGTACTTGTAAACACATTTGGATCAGGTCTCCCAGTGTGTGTTACAGGTAATGAACTATGTGTTCATATACAGTAATAAATGAAGGCAGTACAATATATATTGGAAACTGCTATCTAATAGATTTGGGTGAACTAGAAATTTGTTTATAACCATTCAAGTCGGGTAAGTCTATAGATATGAGGTGAAACTATCTGTATTAAAGGATTAATTAACTTGTAGAAAGTATTAGGCTCGTTTGGAATATATAAAGGACAGATAGCGATTAACAAGTTTCATATATTTTTAAGGAAAACAGTACATGAATAAAGAGAACTTGCTGGATGTGTATTTAGATTTTTGTGAGACACATCATGGAAATGAAGACAAAATTTGTTAAAGAAAATGTTGGTAAATGGAATGAAAGATGGTTAGGAGACACCTTGAAATATAAGCAAAATGGACTGGTGGGTACAGCAATAGTGGCTTACCCAAGGATCTATACTATTTTCCATTTATATAAATGGCCCCAAGCCTTCCCCACCCTTACGTTTCCCGCCTTCCCTCAGGGTGTCATCAATAAGCCATTGTACTGGGGACCCCGCCCTGCACAGGCACCCCCGGCCACAGCAGCAGACCCTGGGCATCGGACTCCAGATGGGAACATAACCTGGTACGGGCTCAAGTATCCTCCCCGATCCACACACACTCACCCTCTGGTTGGAGGGATATCCCCAGTGCTGAAGCCCAGCTCTTGGGTGTTTGATTGTTGGCTGCTGCCTCTGTGGTGGTGAAGCCTCCCGGGTTCAGAAAGGGTGTCCAGGCATCACGGTTGTATTGGGACACTAGGCAATAACACCCACCAGCGGCATGGCAAGTCTACCCATGGGAATCCACTTGAGAGCTGCGAAGTGTTCGTGTAACAACATTGCCAATTCTTTAGTAGTAATAGCCTTCAGCTGTGCAGCCAGAGGGAGTTACAGTGACCTTTCCCATATTACCATGGATAGGGCTGTGCCCTGGGGGTGTTCAGTGGGACGGACAGGCAGCAGCAGGAGTCGCCCCTGGTATGGGTATACACAATTCTGGAGTAGCCTGTTGGACCCGTGGGCACTGAGCCCCTCACCCCCCAGCCCAGGGTGACCCCTCCCCCCCTCTTCCCCACCGATGGTGGTGGTGACCCCTTCCACTAATGGTGCCTGACCAGGCCAACTACCCAGCCCCCCTCAGGACTGGGGCAGCAGCTGGGCTGAACGCCTGATTTCGAAGATGGCTACACACCTCCTCTGATCCCCTCAGCAGCCACCGCGCTAGCTGCACGTTTTTAAATAGGTGTGCTAAAGGGCACCCACGTGACTGCTCGCTGGGGAGCCGGTGAGATACGGAAGGCCATTCAATAGGGGGTGCATCCTGTTAACGATATGGAGATTGGTGATTATTGATTTCTCGCCACGTCTAGGCAGGATCCAGAACCCCGCCAAAGGGTGCAGGCTGGTTAGATCGGAAACTGATCAGCGCCTGGCACAGATTCTGATTTCGGCCTCACTTGCCATCTAACCAGCATGCACAGATCAGTTTTGACAAAGGGTCATCTGGACTCGAAACCTTAGCTCTTTTCTCTCCCTACAGATGCTGCCAGAACTGCTGAGATTTTCCAGCATTTTCTCTTTGCACAGATCTGTGCCTGGCCATTAGGTCGAGCCCAATATCTTTCCTTAAATAAGCGATGAAAACTGCTCAAAGTACTCCAGTTGTCTCACCAGTACCCTGTACAGTTGCAGTAAGACTTCCCTACTCTTAGACTCCAACCCCCTTGAAATAAGAGCCAACATTCCATTAGCCTTCCTGATTACCTGCTGCACCGGTGTGCTAGCTTTCTGTGTTTCGTGCACAAGTATCCCCAAGTTCCTCTGTGTTGCAGCTTTCTGCAGTTTTTCACCATTTAAATATGATTCTGCTCTTTTGTTCTCTCTTCCAAAATGAACATACATTTTCCCACATTATACTCCATTTGTCAACTTTTTGTCCACTTAACCTATCAATATCTCTTTGCAAACTGTTTGTATCCCTCTCGGAACTTGCCTTTCCACCTATTTTAGTGGTGTCTGAAAATTTGGCTGCAGTACATTCGCTTACTTTCTCCAAATCATTAATATATATTGTAAACATTTGCGGTCCCAGCACTGATCCCTGTGGAATCCCATTGATTACAGGTTGCCAACCTGAAAAATAACCCCTTATCTCCACTTGCTGTTTCCTGCCCATTAGCCAATTCTCTTTCTATGTCAATATACTACCTCCAACACTATGGGCTATTATCTTTCATTTAATCTTTCGTGAGGTACCTTGTCGAACACCTTCTGGAAGTCCAAACAACACTGGTTCCCTTCTATCCACACTAGCTGAGACTTCCTCAAAAATCCCGGGTCCAGGACTGTATTGAATTCACCCCCCATAATTAGCCGATGTGTGTCCAGGTCCGGAATCTTCCCCAACACCCGCTTCATAAAAGCCCACGCCATCCCAGTTTGGAGCATCGTCCCAATTCGAGGCATAAATGATCACCATGACCACCAGCATCCCCTCCAACTTCGCATTGACCATCACATACCTAACCCCCCCCCCCCCCTCCCCCCCGGGATCGGCTACAATGTTCCCCACCTCAAACGCCACATTCTTACTAACAAAACCCACCACTCCCCATCATCAGCCCCCCTCGAAACCCACCCCAAAATACACACCCCATACATTTACAATGAACACAAAGCTCCTCTCCAAAGTTTGATGCCCTCAAACTCCTCCCAGTCTATGGTCCCTCAAAGTCCATCGCCGACTCTGGTGAGTCAAAATAAAACTCCTGCTTCTGATGTGACACCTACAATCCCTGAACTTCACCCCATGGTAGATCCGCAACTCACTCCCTTCCCAGGTGTATTTCCTGGTCTACCTCACCTATTTCAGAATTTTCTCCTTGTCCAAAAAACAATGCTGCCTTACCACCATCGGCCTTGACAGCTTCCTCACCTGCGGTCCCCTCCTCAGCGATCCATCTAGAGGGGCCAGTGTAAGGCCCCCTCCCACATCAACTTCACCAGAATACTCACCACATACTTGGTGGTCCCCGTTCCCTCGATAACCTCAGGCATCCCGACGATCTTCAGATTCTGTCTCCTGGAGCGGTTCTCTAGATCCTCCAATTGCTTGCCAGCGAAGCCATCCGCTCCTCATGCTCCCCCACTACCTCCTCCACCTTCTGGATCACCAGGCCCTGGGCCTCCTGCCTCTGCTCCACTCTCTCAATCGCAGCTCTGAGTGGCGCCTCCACCTTAGCCAAATTCTCCAAAGCCGCTTTCCTCTGCTGTTGGAATTTGTCGTTCAAACATTCCACCAGCTGCTCCATTGACTACTGGGCAGGCAGTGCTGCCCCTTGCTCTCTGCCATCTTCACATGTGGCACACCTGGAAAACTTTTGCTCCAGCTGCTCTCTCTTTCTCGTGGCACTTCTTGTCCTCTGATCCATACACCGATACACCAGAGGAGTATTACCTTTTGTCCTCAGAAAACCTTGAGTGGGAGCCACTTAATCAATCACTCACTCCATGGCTGCCACCGGAAGCCAATGCTGTTTGCTTTTACTCACCTTGGTTCCCTGAGGCTTACTAAAATCACTTACTTTTGCTTCCTATATACTTTTTCTTTCAACTTAATGCACTCCTTAACTTCCTTGGTTAATCATGGTTGGTTTATCCTTTCCTCCTTACTGGGATATATTTTTGCTGAGTTATGAATTACCTATCTAAATGTCTGACAATGCTTGTTTACTGTCTTTCTTGCTAATCCATCCATCCAGTCAAGTTTAGCTAACTCTCCCCTCATTTAATTCTAATTCCATTTATTTAAGCTAAACAGTTGTTTCTGATCCAAGTTTCTCACTCTCAAACTGAATGTTAGATTCTATATTGTTATGATCACTACTTCCGAGGGGATCTTTTACTCTGACATCATTTATTAAACCTGTCTCATTACCCATTATCATATCCAAGATAGCCTATTCCCCTGGTTGGCTTCATGACATATTGCTCTTGGGTACTATCCCTAATGCACTCTATGAATTTGTTGTTGTAGCTATCATTTCCAGCTTTATTACCCAATCAGATGAAAATGAGGAAATTACATTAGGTTTGTGCAAGATGTTGGTTAGGTTTCAATTGAAATGCTTGTGTGTAGTTCAGGGTACTGGATATTAGTGCTAACGAAAAGATGTATTGAGGCTTACATGTATTGCGGTACCACAAAATGTGGGTCCATTTTTTTTGTACTACAAGTATTTTTTTATTTGTTCATGGGGCGTAGACATCGCAGGCTGTGCCAGCATTTATTGCCCATCCCTAATTGCCCTTGAGGGACAGTTAAGAGTCAACCACATTGCCGTGGGTCTGGAGTCACATATAGGCCAGACCAGGTAAGGATGGCAGATTTCCTTCCCTAAAGGACGTTAATGAACCAGATGTGTTTTTACAACAATCAACAATGTTTTCATGGTCATCACTAGACTTTTAATTCCAGATTGTATTTGAATTCAAATTTCACTATCCTGCAGTAATGGGATTTGAACCTGGGACCCAGAGTACTCGAGGTCTCTGGATTACTAGTCCAGTGACTACAGCAATCTGCCACTGCCTCCCCCAAAGTGCATTTATGGTGTCAAATGACATTTTGCTGAGGACATTAGCGAGCATGCCAGGAGGGTCTGGCAGTTGTAGGTAGGTACAGGAGGCAGATCATGATGCCAATCAGCGTGCAATGTTGATTTGGCACCAGTTCTGCCATTTTGGGTCTCAGCATTGAAGTTAATGCTATCTCTTAAGACACACAAAGCTGTTCAGCTGCAAGAAGAACTCACCCCCATCACTCCTAGCAGTACTTAAAGGGAGCATCAACTACATTCAGCCTAGTTGCTGATTGAATTTCTCTTTTTTAAATTCCTTTATCAGAGTTACAAAGCCAGAGCTCAGAGTGTGGACAGGGACACATCCTTAATCCAGCTCCTTGCCTGCTCCAAAAACCAATTCACATTGAATTCAATTCATGGTCCCCACAAGTTAGACATACCAGATCCAGGCATTGCACCTGATCTCACGCTGATCTTAGCCAAAAGACCGAGAAGTGATGCTGATTGAATTTCTAATGGCTCTTGCTATAATTATAGAAGTGTTTGGTGAGTTGTTTAACGTTGAAACGTCTACAGCAAGTGTGCGGCACGTATGGAATGACTTTGTCCTGATGTCAGGTACTCTGCTCAAGGCACCTGCTCCCAGACATGGGTGTAGTTGTTTTCACCTCCCTTGGCCTGCAGCATGACAGAGAGAATGACCAGAAATGAGACAGAGCAGGACCAGCCGCTGGAAGAGGAAGGATGAGGAATAAGGGTGAAGGGCTCTCACCAGGAGACCACAGTTGTCCAACGTGTTCAGCGAGCAATTCTCCGCCCTGAAGTTCAGTAAGGAACAATATGCGAAATGCCTCTGCTTCACAGAATTCTGCACTTACAATGAAGGTGACCATAACTATGAATATTTACACGTTTGCAGTAGTTAATATTTGAAACCTGTTTCTATTATACCATCCACTGTTGGAGAAGGGATGTCCCTAAGCCTGATTTCCAATAGAGCTGAATACATTCTATCCCCATTTTCCAGAGAGAAACAGGTGGTATGTGCATGGGACTTTGCAAAGATTGCAGGTTTCCCCATGGTGCAGGGTGCCATTGAGTGCCTGCATGTCATTTTGCAAGTGGCGCATGTCAACTTTGAGATGAAATACAACAAGAATACTGCTCCCTCAAAATCAGGTGTGTGGCAATTTATGCAGGTTAATGCTTGTGATCCTGGCAGCTGCCATCATGCTTCATTCTGAGGCAGTCTGCTATGCCATCTGAATTTAAGTGTGAGGAGGGAGGGCAAATACCGTCTTCCTGAGAGAGGGAATATCAGGTTCATGTTCTATGATACCTCAGCCACTCCTTCGAGACAACACCTCAGCCTTTGGTTATTTGTTAGAAGACAGATTGCTGGACTGCTGTGACACCCTAAAAGCCCCTTCAAACACTGGTATCAGCAACTGTAATGCAACTGTCTGAGCCAATATAGCAGTGAGCTGAGGCTGCATGAAAGCACACACAGCTTGTAAGCCAACAAGTTGACGTTGCATGCCAGAAGTCCAAGCTTCTACTACAGTACTCAGGCATTGGAAGCTTAGACATTGGTCATGAAAAATTGTATCTTGGTTGGATCTGCATAGAGTATTGTGAATCTGACCATGGACTCCATGCTGGAGGAGATGGACTCTAAGCTCAGTCCGCAGTTCTGTGAAGTTGGACAGCTCCAAGTTCCTTTCTGGCAGGGCTCCCAATGCATCAAATGTTTCATTGTTCATACTCATCAGCCTTTTTTTGTAGGGCGCTACATCAAATTTTTATCGGAGTCATCTGCAGCAGAGCTCAATTGTAAGCTTACCCTTTGGCGAGCTGACACCTGTTCCTTGCCCAGGCAGCAGGCCACCTAGGCCCGGTATCCCGCATATGCAGATCCCACTTTACTCCTTTAAAGTATGCACAATGTTAGTAAGTGAGTTGGTGGATGTGAATGTGAGAGCGAATGTCAGTGTTTCTTCCTCATCACTGCTTTCTTGCTCTTCACCTCTTTCTCTTCCACCACTGGCTAGCCAGGTGGCAGTTCTTGGATATCTGAAAGGAGAATGATACAAGGGTAGGGTTGTGATGAGGGATGGGGAGAAAACAAGGGATACAAGCTTATTCCATCTACACCTTATAAATCAGAAAAGATTGTTAGATGAGGGGGAATTTGGATGTGAGAAGGAGGACTAGATGTCTTCTTGTTTTTATGTTGCAGAGTGACCAATATCATTATTGTAAACTAACTTGATTAGGAACATAATATGCACACACATTGCAGGCCTGTAGCCTGGTTCCAACTCACATTTACAAGTGCTATCTGACCGTTGACCTACCTAGATCAGGTGACCCCACAAAGTACTGAGTATACCATATAATATCTAATACTGGAGTACCATAATCACTCTAAAATCATGGCAGGTGTGAACATATCATCAGCTTCGCTGGTTCCAATTCCGCCATTGCCTTATTCTCAATCGTGACTGCTCCAATGCACCTTCTCCTCCATGGGGGTAAGGGCATGTGACAGCGTGTGTGTGACGTATCTATGAATGCGAGGTATGAGTCAAGCTTGTTCATAATAGAGATAGTTGGTCAGTGAGTGCTCAAAGTGTGGCGTACTGAGCAGTGTGACTCTAGTGACCATGACCACTGTGTGATGTCTTTGAACTCCTTGTGACACCTTATCCAGGACCTGGCCAATGTTCCCTCTAATTTCCCTTGGATGTCCGCTGACCACTTCACAGTCCTTTTAAGATTTCTACCTGATCGTGGATGTATGCATCTTAAAGGGAATGCAGCTCATGCATGACATATTTGTTCTGTAGCCATCTGGGATGGCCACTTACAACAAGAAACATGGACGTTCGCAAAGCCTAAAGGGAAATGTGGACAATGTAAGATTCAGGCAGGCACAGAGGCTGAATGTATATTTGTGAGCAAAGAATCCAGACAGCATCAGAACCCCCAACCGATTAGCATTTTAATGGCCCATCTCCGTAAGACAAAGGATTGATACTCAGGTAACCGATACAAGCCCAGACGTTTCGGCGCCACTCCCTTTACTCAGGAAGCATCAACAACAGGGTCAATGACCGCTTAGGACATGCCCAGCCATTAAGGCATCCACCCCTTTATTGGCTCAGATCGAAGACAGTGATCGAGAACTGCCCAATTAATTGGGTCCAAACCTAAGGACCGCCCCAAAAGAGCGCACAACTCCCCAAGGATAAAGAGAGACACTGCCATGTGTTCGATCTCTTTTGGACCTGGCACTCCAGCAATGTCCATCTCCAATCGCAGCACCATGACCAGAAGCAAGTTCAAGTTCAACTCCCACTACCAGATGGATGAGCCCAGCTGAACAGCAGTTACTTCTCCAAACCCAGTAGATCCAGATTCGAACAAAGGCCACTGTTCCTCTGACCTAAGCCGGGTGCCTGAAGTTAAGTACAGGTTGTCATAGTTGTTAGGTGTAGTTTAACTAGTAGTGTTTATATTGCATGTGTAAGTTAATCTTGTGTGTAAATAAAGTACCATTGATCTTGAACTAACTAACTGGTTGTTTGGCTCTTTGATCGATACCCGGTTGAATCTTGTGGTGGTATCGTTTGATGCCTGGCGACTCTGAGAGCATATTATATCAATATCTAGATAAAAGAAGGGCAACCTTATTGACTGCCATATTTATAGCAAGCAAAAAAGGCAACAGTTCCTTGCATGGCACATTCCTGATTTCTAAATGATCTTACACACGTGCAGCCTAGAGGGATCATTGCCCCTGGCAATATTGACTGCAATGGCTATCTGATCCCACTGCTTTTGTAAAGATTGTCCTGGCCCCTGTGGATCAATGATATCTCAACTGCTCTCCACATCTCACACCAAGACGTTCAGTGCAATAAAAAATTGGGTGGAGAGAGTGCTACACTAGTTCTCCTCAGTTTTTTCAGGTTTGCAGTGCCTGATCAGCATTACTTAGAGGAACCACTGGCGGTTGTTGAGGAACTGGTAACTTCTTGTTTTTAATGTACCTTAATTTGAAGCCAGGATGAGCTCTCTTCTATCTTCCTGTCTCCATTACAATTCTGCGGATTATTGCTGACCCATGTTTGTCCCCCTTCAGTTCACCTTCACTTCTCCCAGGACTTATCTCTGAGCTGGGGCTGACCGAATTTACTATTCCTTGGCTGATGAGCTGTTTCAGGTCACCTGGTTGGCAACTGCAACTTGCCGGTTTTGTAAATGCAAAGTCTGAGATCCAATTTCAAATGAGCCTCTGGCCTTCTCCCTGAGGCAGACATAGCAGGCGCAGGACCAATTTTAACTTGGAGGAACAGAGAGGTGGAGAGAGAGTAGGGGAGAAATTGAGGAATGATAATAGCAGGGCAGAAGCAGGCAGAGGATAAGCAGATGGAGGAGAGGAAGAAAAGTAGGGCGGGTGGAAGGGGAGTAGTAAAGAAGAGCTAAGTGGAGGAAGGGGACTGGGAGAAGATAAATGGGAATAGCGGGGCAAGACGGAGACGGCAATGATTAAATAAATAAATTGCATGAAACTAAAAAACAGCAAAGAGGAATAGATAAAGTTAAAAGGATGGACAGGAGAAATTCTGGGAGAGATGAGAGGCTCTTTAGCCATCAGTAGTAATGGTATGGATAGTGGTGAATGATTTTGACCTCAATCAGAAGCTCGGATGGGTTGGATACTGGAAGTTGAGTTGGTCTGGGGGGAAAATTGAAGCAGTGATCTGTGAGAAAGGCATTGAGGGGGGAAGAATTTGCCTCAGAGAAAGGGAGGCATGCTGATCGGCTATTTAGGCCTCAGTGGGGTGGCTGGAAAAATGCAGATGATTTTTGTCCCAGGGTGGGGTGCAGATGGTCATTTATTTATTTTGTTAATCTGTGCCTTCGAGAAGGATTCAGTTTCAGTGAACCTGTAGCCTTGTCCTCTTTTGACCTCTCGAATTCTATGCGTGACGTGTTCAGCATTTTAAATATGGTCACCATTTCTGCGTCCATTTCATGGACCTGTGGTCACTTTACAGTGATTCTGTGTGTCCGATGAATGGCTTTGGAGTCATTAAGATAGTCGAGGACTATTATGCAAAATATAGTGCCACCCCACTATTCCAAATGTATTTTGTTGTGCTTATAGTACCATCTACTGGTACATTAGAATCTGGACTTCACACAACATTTTAATTACATAATATAGTTCACTGTTCAACACGACAATTACATATTTCACAACTTACCAATAACTGATGGACGGTTGACATTAGTCTGTAAATTCGGAATAACCACTGAGTATGTGGCAGGCCGATAGGGGTAAATGGTTGCTGGAGTTGTCGAAACAATATTTTGACCACTTCCAGGAAAGATGTTTGAAGGAACACCCAGTGCAAAGCGTTTTTTCTTCCCTGGTCGTGGCTGGTATACCCATCCTAAAGAGTCAAAGTAATATAGTCTATAATAATGTGAGATGAAATTTGCACCAATTCACATGTCAAACTGTAACGGACTTGCACAAAATATATTATTTGACAGTTTGAGAAAAGAAACATCACTTATTCACTTACTGAGTTGGGTTGATTGAATGTTGGATTGCGGCCCAGATGATTTTGCACCCAAGTACCCAGCAGGGTCATTCTGTCTTTTACCCCTCAGAAAATGGTGGTACTCGGGGCCTCTGATGGGGGGATGGGCTAGGGGCTGGTTAAGGGACTTGAAAGGGCACGGGGAGATACAATCAGGTTAATGGGTCCTTGGTGTGTGGGGGGAGGGCCCGAGCACGTGGGCGGGATACAGTCAGGCGCCAAGGGCAGGGGTCAGCGTAGCTAGCGTGGGTCAGGGGGCACCAGGGAGAGTAGGAGAAGGGGTGGGCTAGGGCCAAGCGCAGGGCGGACCTGGCTGGTCAAGCCTCAGGGGGGGGGGGCAGCCGGGAAGGAGAGCAGAGAAGACTTAAGTGGGCAAGGGGGCGGGGGGTGATCAGGGATTCCCCCGGGGGAGAAAGTCGCTTGCAGGGAACAGCGTAGGAAACCGACAGCAGCTTAGAGCCACATTAGTTTAGTTGAACACGTGGGGCATGGGCAAACAGAGCTGATAGGGGAAGTGCCTTATTAATATGTTTATTCTTTCCCACTGTTCGTTTTCAATATGTTAAGGCTTTTGTATATGGCCTTCGTTTTTCTCTGTAAATGTTACAAATCTGTTTTAAATAAAAAATTTCAAAAAGAAGAAAGAAAAAAAAAAGAAAAGAAAATGGTGGTACTGTTGCCTCACAGCGCCAGAAACGTGGTTTCAATTCTGGCTTTGGGTGACTGTGTGGCGTTTGCACGTCCTCCCCATGTATGTTTGGGTTTCCTTTGGAAGCTCTGGTTTCCTCCCACAGTCCATAGATGTGCAGGTTAGGTGGATTCGTCATGCTAAATTGCCCCTTAGTATCCAGGGATGTGCAGGTTAGCTTATGTGGTTACGGGGATAAGGGTGGGGGAGTGGACCTAGGGCAGCACGATAGCATAGGGCAGCATGGTAACATAGTGGTTAACACAATGGCTTCACAGCGCCAGGGTCCCAGGTTCGATTCCCGGCTTGGGTCACTGTCTGTGTGGAGTCTGCACGTTCTCCCCGTGTCTGCATGGGTTTCTTCGGGTGCTTTGGTTTCCTGCCACAGTCCAAAGATGTGCAGGTGTAGGTGGATTGGCTATGCTAAATTGCCCTTAGTGTCCAAAAAAGGTAAGGTAAGGTGGGGTTACAGGGATAGGGTGGCAGTGTGGGGATAGGATGGAGGTGTGGGCTTAGGTAGGGTGCTCTTTCCAAGGGCCTGTGCAGACTCGATGGGCCGAATGGCCTCCTACTGCACTGTAAATTCAGTGATTCTGTGAGTGCTCTTTCGGAGCATCGGTGCAGACTTAATGGGTTGAATGCCCTCCTTCTGCACTGCAGGGATTGTATGAAAAAGGATAACATTCAAGAGCATGATGGGGAGCCAGAGACTGCAAGAACTGTATGTATTGCAAGGTGTTAGAAGTAGTTTCTTCAAGGCTACTTAGCAGTTAGCAATAGAAATGGAGTTCCGCATCACTTCATACAAGTAGATCCTACTGTGAATGAGGAATGTCTCATTTTGCATAATGGTTACAGGTGTGCAGGTTAATGTACATGAATCTGTTTCATTCTGGACCTTTCAATGTTATCTTTCCAAAATACTGATTGTACTATCTTCCCGTTTAATATCTTCAGGGAAAGGGAGTAGCGTTTCAATAGAATACTGCCTACAACACCACGTTGCATTCATGTAACACCTTTAATGCAATCAAGGGAGGGGATTTTGAGCCCCTGGTAGCTGTGTGCGAGATTGACATGGACGGTGGAAAACCTGGAGAAAAATCGGGAAACATGATTCTCTCTGGAGAGATTGTGTTCCCTGGTTTTCCCCGCCCCTCACCGGCAACGTCATGAGGTTCACAAACAAAGGGCGGGAATCTCATTTCAAAAAATGTTAATGCATTTAAATATTATTAACGGACACACATGAACACATGAACTACCCTCAGTAAATATCTATACTTCGCCGGCGAGGTATACAACAGGTTTAACCAAGGGAGAATCAGTCGAGGGAATCCCTCTGGGGCATACAGGTGACATAGTCCCTGGGGGGGGGGACATGTCCAGGCAGTGCCCTGGCACAGTGTGGCACTGCCAAGTTGTCTGGCAGTGCCAAGGGTGGGCCCTAGTGGGAGGTTAATTTATGTGGGGGGAGTGGGGGGGAGGCGCAGGCACTAAGTGACGGGAATACCGGCGATACGTCCGCAGTGGTGGGGTGGTGCAGATTGCCGACGATGATTGTCGAGAGGTAGGGGAGGGAAATGCTGAGAATGATTGTCGAGGGGTTGGCGGGGAGTCAGGTGGTAGAGGCCCCAATACCTCAGTGGTGGGGCTAGGGGACATTAGGTTTCAGTGCTCATCAGGCGCCCTTTAAAGGTAGTGCCGCCATCTCTCTGGAGCGGGTTGGCGGCTCTATCAGGTTTCACCCGCCAGAGTAACGGCGTAAGCCACGGCCACTCATTTCTTTAAACAGGCTCACGATCTGGAGAGAAAATTGGTCTGTGCAACTGGAGAGTTACATGCCAGTTTTCAGTTTGAAACTTTGCCAAATTCTGATAAGATTCCACCCAAAATGTTCTAATATGGCTACACTTAGAATGCTCAATATTGGGCTTGAGATTCAGCCTCGACTCCAGGTACAAAGCTTGATGTGGGGCTTAAACCTACAAACTTTTGGGGAAAGTGTATTAACCACTGTGCCAGGGCTGACCATCATCAGAGGTAACTCGATATCACTTATTTTTTCTCATCATTTCTGGTGAAGCAAAGGGTCCAAAATATCCCTGTCCAAATTTATTTTATTGACAGAATTGTTATTTTTTGGGTGGGATTTACCGCCCTTCCCACAGTGTGTTTTGTGGTGGCCCACCATTGGAAGATCAACAGGTTTCCCATTGTTTGTACCCTCCACTGCTGGGGAACCCTCAGCGGAGTGGGTCATTGTCAACAGGACAGAAAATCCCGTTGGCGGAATAGCCAGAAAAACTCAGTCAACACTTTATTTAAGCTGCAAACATGTAGTTAGATCACACAAAACAATTCAGTGACATTCCTTAATGGTGATAGCAGTGAGAAACTATTGAAATTCTTCACTGCAGTGGGAAATTTGAATTTTTTTTAACAAGGGCAAGTGATATGCTTCTAATAATATTTTTACAGAGACTTTGAAGGAGCATTGTTCATGAAAAGTACTGCTCCTAGATATCACATAGAACATACAGTGCAGAAGGAGGCCATTCGGCCCATTGAGTCTGCACCGGCCCACTTAAGCCCTCACTTCCACCCTATCCCCTTAACCAATAACCCCTCCTGACCTTTTTGGACACAAAGGGCAATTTAGCATGGCCAATCCACCTAACCTGCACGTCTTTGGTCCGTGGGAGGAAACCGGAGCACCCAGAGGAAACCCACGCAGACACGGGGAGAACATGCAGACTCCGCACAGACAGTGAGCCATCAAGGAATCAAACCTGGTACCCTGGTGCTGTGAAGCCACAGTGCTAACCACTATGCTACCATGCTGCCCGCACACTATGCCTTCTGTTCTAAGTTTTAATTCTTCCAGCTGAATGTTGACACCAGAAATGGCTGGGTTGGAGTTATGTCAGATGCTAAATTTGAAAAATGTAAAAACCCAATTCCAACTCACCTACTTCCAGGAACAGCTTTGGGGAGAAATGCTGTTATAGCACTACTTGTGGGCCAGGAGAAGCAAAGGTGCTTCCCCAGTTCTCAAGTACCCCAATCTCCACTCACCCCCATACAAAGATCCCAGAATCGGGATTCTAACTACCTCCCAGGATTGGACAATCTCCAACCCATCCTGAGGATTGGGAATAAGATCTACCGAAGTAGATCAGCGGGAGCCAAGTCTGTTAATCAAGCTGACTTCTGAGTTGGAAACCTTTCAAGTACAAAAGACGGGAAGTGACTCCCAAACACATTCCTCCAACCCCCCCCCACCCCCAACTGTCTAACCCACCCCTGTTCATATTGGCCTTCATTAAGGCTAATAAATCTGCTACTGTTCTAACTACTTCCAACTCACCAGGAAATTCTTCCCTGTGTTTCTCTTTTATCTTTTGTGCTTCATCATAGTAGGGTTTCTTCTGCTCTTCAGTCAGCTTGTTCCACTCCAGGCCAAGTTGAACACTGATTTCAGCATTATTAGCATTGGGGTTTGCCTTGGCTAATGATGGTCTGTGAATCCGTGCCCAAACCATAAATGCATTCATCGGCCGTTTTATATGGCCACTTCGATCTTTGGAGGGTGGCATATCATTGATTTCTAAAACCAGAACAATGGAAGAAAATTCGGATGAATGTGTAATTGTACTGATGGTTTTTAAAAAAATATATTTTATTAAAGTTTTCAAACACAATTTTTCCCCCTTACAAATCAACAAAAACGGTAACATGATAACTGATAGATAACATTGTTTAAATAAAATAGTGAACTAACAAAATAACACAAAATAGTGCTCCCCCCGCCCCTTCACCCCATCTAGAACACAAACAATTCCCCCCCCCCCCCCCCCCTCTGGGCTGCTGCTGCTGGCTATCTATTTTTCCCCTAACGTTCCGCTAGATAGTCGAGGAACGGTTGCCACCGCCTGGTGAACCCCTGAGCCGATTGTACTGATGGTTGAACAAAATGGTATCATTGGAGTGTCACAGTCTATTGAGGAGATTATAACAAAAACCTTCAAAAACACCAAGTTGGGCTTCTGGGAAAATCTAACTACACATTGAAACAATTAAACTGAAATTGTCGTGGGAAATAGTATACATATAAATTCTAATGTACAACACAATTGTGCCACAGGTTATTATGAAGGTGTCAAATAGCTAACAAATTAATCTGTCATTGGATTCCTGCGAATAGTCACTGGGTAAATATACAATACTGAGTGATATAAACCAAAGTATTCCTCCCTAATTTTTTTTCTCCTTTGTTCACAGTACTGATGCACATGATGTGGAGATGCCGGCCTTGAACTGGAGTGGGCACAGTCAGGAGTCTTATAATACCAGGTTAAAGTCCAACAGGTTTATTTAGAATCACAAGCTTTCGGAGCGTAGCTCTTTCATCAGGTGAGTACTGATACATGCAAGGTTACAGATGCAGATACATTGTCAATTACTGGTATCCTGCCCAAACATACAGGCTGGAATTTTTCAGCGCGGTCGTAATGGAACCCACTGTGGAAGATGTGGTGGGCTCGCCTTTGACTTTCAGCAGGACTGCAGGATACTGACAGTGGGCAGTGTCCAGAAATCCCAGCCTTTAAGTTTAAACCAAAATGTTAAACAATGTTGGAGTAATGGAGTTCAACATAGTCCAGCTCACAGCTGTCCTCTTCTCAAATGTACTTTCTGACAGGAGAGTGTCCAAAGACAATAAGGACATTGGTTCAATTTTCCCCTTTCTAGCCCCACTGAGGAAAACAGAGATTAACTGACTCTGCATAATTTCTCTCCGTGCTAAATTTCATCGCTCAAGAACAGCTTTTAGGAAAGCAATTGTTTTCAAATTGGCTGCTGCAACTGCATACTATGAACTTGGCATCAATTCTTTTTGCAGAACAGAAGTATCTGATAGAACCCAATAAATCCAACATAGTTAATAACTGACAAATAGATGCATCTGGGAAACCAATCATCACATATATCTGGGAGCCAGCTACATTCAACAATTAGTAAACAAAAGATGGGCTATAAATTACTTTGCCCCAAAAATGAGTGTGTTGATCGAAATGCGCAAGTGGAATGCAGAAAGCATGCCAACTCGGTGCTAACTACAAATTGTAATGATTTCTGCATGCAGTCAGAGGTTCCCACGCTATTCATTGGCTGCAAGCATTAATATTGTTTGTAAGTTGTATTTCTTAAAGCCGACCTGATCCTCTGACAGGAGAGTGGTATTGTCAAGGTAACAGGTGCTGGAATTGATTTTGACCAAGGAACGTTTGAACATGGGCGAGAACAGCCCCTGGGGTTTCTGACACTCTGCTGGAGGTCTTGGTGGAGTAGGCAGAAAGGAGGAGAGACATTTTCTAACCTCAGGAGGCAGGAGGCCCTCTATACACATATGAAAAGATAATGGGAGCAGTTAGTTTTAGGTGCCAAGGATCTGGATGCAATGCCAGAAGATGTTTGGCTCTCTCACATGAGTGGGCCATATCAGTGAATTCATCACAAATGCCATTCGGTGGGCAGGAAGGTAGCACAGTGGTTAGCACAGTGCCAGGGACCCAGGTTCAATTCCCGACTTGGGTTACTGTCTGTGTGGAGTCTGCACGTTCTCCCCGTGTCTGCGTGGATTTCCTCCGGATGCTCCAGTTTCCTCGCACAAGTCCCGAAAGACGTGCTTGTTAGGTGAATTGGACATTCTGTATTCTCCCCCAATGTACCCGAACAGGCACCGGAGTGTGACGACTAGGGGCTTTTCACAGTAAATTCATCGCAGTGTTAATGTAAGCCTACTTGCGACACTAATAAAGATTATTATTTTACCAACTGCACCACTAGCCTCAACTATTGCTCAATTCACCACACCCACGTCACCCAATTCCTGTCAAACAGGATGTACACCTAATGTGTTGACCTTCACCTTGCCGACACGCTCTTAGCACTGTGGTAAGCTTCAGACCCACAGCTTACACACACTGGCAGCTGCCACATCACCTAAACAGACTTCATGACACTCACTGACAATCTTCACCCTCTCTTGTTGGGGACGGTGTTGCATAACAGGTTCATTCCGGTGCTCCCTCACGCTTAATTCCCTTCTGACTTACAAGCTACATATAATGTAAGCATGCATTTCTTGCTGTCTCCCCTTTGCTCATCACTACTCAAGAACTGCAACCTGTCCATCAGTGGAGCAAGAGCAAGATGACAGTGAAGATGAAAGGGATACCATGAGTAACATTTTAAGGCCCCTCCTGTGGGTGGGATTTTCCGATCCCTTTGACTTTTGAAAGGCTCGCCGCATTTTACAGTCCTGCCCCCACCATGTCATGGCTGTAAAATTCCACCCCATCACTGGATTTACACTCACAGCCAGTAGCTCAGACACTGACATTGCATGTAATCCCAAGGAATGCCTAGAAATGGGTGCAGTACGGGATGAGACACTGAGCATAAGTGTGTTATAGCCAGGAAAGAAGGAAAGGACAGCACAGGTGCCTGCTCATTGGAGAGTAAAGACGCACACTTTTTCCTGCGATAGGACTCAGAGGAAGACTTTGATAGGTCAGGCAACAGAATAAGGCTGTTTGTGTATTTATTTACATTATTAATGCATTGTGAAGTCTGCCAGTAAACTTACATTTAATGTCAAGGAGCAGGGTGGAGTCCAGCACCAACTTGGCACTGGGCTTTGCACAGTGCTTGGAGTCCATTCTTTCCATCATTAAAGTGTGGCCAATTCATGGGAAGACTTGCAAACTCAACCATGAGGCAGCATGTTATGGCTGCTGCTTCAGGTTCCATTACAGCACAGGCAGGAACCATATGTGGGTGCTACAGTGTAATCTAGGCTCTGCCATACAAGATTATCTTGCTGCCATGCAAATTCAGACTACTGCCACCATGAGTCCAGATTCAAGTGTTCAAACCAGCTTCAAAGGGAAATATAGCATCCAGCAGTCTGTCCTCGAAAGGATTTTTTTCATAGGATGTGGATTTTGCTGGTAAGGCCAACATTTATTGTGAATCCCTAATTGCTCGAGTGGTGAGATTAATTCTTAAACCACTGCAGTCTACATGGTGTAAGAACTCCCACAGTGCTGTTTGGTGGATGCGCCAGGATTTTGATCAAGGATTCATGAAGGAATCGCAATATATTTGCAAATCAGGGTGGTGTGTGACTTGGAAGGAACTTGTGGGTGGTGGAGTTCTATCCACCTTCTAACGTTATCCTTCGAGGCAATTAAGGCAAACTACAAGTTGCAGGTTTGTGAGGTATTGTTGAAGATTACTAGTTGTTGAGGTGTCGAGCCAGGGAGTGACAGTAGCTCTATAAAGCATGAACGTGTTTCCTTTCTCAGAATGCCAAAATTCATCCTCACATCACTTTCACTCCATCAGTGTCCTTGCTGTCGCCTGTCAGTCAGACGGCACAGACTGCTTCATCCCGTGCTAAGATGGTGCAGTCTGAAGCTGGGCCTAGGTCCAAAGCTGCTCCTGGTTATCATTGTAGCCACCTGAGTTGGCCACTTCCCGACTTAAAATGGAGAACCGCAAAGGCTGAGGGGAAATTCAGCCAACACAGGCAAGGACTAGCAAATACAGAAATCATATGTATTGGAACCTGTAAGGAACCAGACAGCACTGAAACCAACAGCCATCTGCATAGTAATACAGCAGCCATCTGCATAGTAATGAGCGATTCCAGGGCACAATGGCAACAGTTGAGGTGAATAAAGCCAAGCCAGACTCCTCGGCGCCAGCAGGAGCCAAGACAAAGGAAGGCCAACGGACATTTAGGGACCGCCCAACGATCAGGGAACAACTCCAGTATTAGAGAAATCGATCCAAGTGATCGGAACGCAGTCCAATCACATGGAACCAGGTACGGGGTCCGCCCCGAAGGGCGGGAAGCCCCTGGGGACTGTAAAGTAAAGCCCCCAAGTTCAAATCGCCCTTCTTTGGCAGGGTCACTCAGCAACTTGAACCAACCCTTGACAGTGATGTGCCTCGCTGCCGCCAACCAAGTAAGTCTCAAGTCAACGCTCGCTACGAGATAGGCGCTCCTAGCTACCAGTCCATACCAGCTTTTGAATCCTGCAGACTCAGGACCTGAACGAAAGGCCATTTGCTCCCCTGACCTGGTGGGCCAGTCCGAAGCTAAGTATAGGCCTTTAGTGATAGGAATAGCCTAGAAAGTAGAGTTTATGCATGAGTAGTGATTTACTGTGTATAATAAATGGGCTTTGATTTGAATCTTACTAATTGGTGTGTTGAGTTATTGATCATTACTTGAACTTGAACCTCGTGGCGGTATCATAAAGATACCTGACGACTCTAGAGCAAAGGTTAAACAAACAGAGCAAATTACGATTTAAGAGCCAACCAAAAGTTAGCAACATATTACTGGTGACATCCTGACGGGACCCGATCTAGAAGTGGCTTAACCACTCTGGGAGAACCCAAAAATCTGAATTAGAAATCCAATTGGGAACAGAAAACCACATGTGTTCAAGCAGTTCTGATCAATCCTCATAATTCGGAAGTGTGTTAATGCATGCGTAACTAACAGGGCGATAAGGTAAACTGGTAGATTTTTGTTGCGATAAAACTGTCGGGCGTTTGCATTCAGGAAAATAGCGAAAGCCGTACCCGTAATTACAGCACCGCCTTAATACCCCTTGTTCCAAATTTTAAGAGAAGTATTTAGAGAGGAAAGATGGCAATGCAGCGCCTCATGAACCCCGAAGAATTCGTGGTCGCAGCGACCAGCAGTAGAGTAGGACAGTGTCCCGTTTGGGAAGAGGAAATCAGAAAGTACCTCAAAGGGAAAGGATGGAGCGAATTCTGTGAAAATGAGGAAACAGGTCCCGGGATTGTAGGACATACTTGGTGGGAGAATCTGAGCGAAATCCATAAGAAAAGCTTGCGAAAAGCTCGCAAGCCGATGGCAATCGTGCCCTGTTTGGCACAATTGCGAGGCACAGAGGAGATCATTTGGACGCTCCGTAAAGAGATAGAGGAGACACATCGAATGAGTAAGGTCGATGTGAGCGAGATAGAGAAAGAGAACCTAGAATTAAGAAGGAAGTTAACAGCAAAGGACGGAGAGGTGGATGATGCCAACAGGGCACACCAGTCTTGTCTGGTGCACCTAAGCAGCTTCCAGACACAGTACGAAAAGGCCTATAAGGACACGCAACGTGCAGTCCTGGTAAGAGAAGAAACAGAGAAACAGGTAGAGGGCATTGCAAAGGCAGTGTAACGACCTGAAAGCAGCATTAAGAGCTCTCCATGCTACCACCACGGAGCACAGACAGAGCTCACTAGATCATGCAAAGTGCCGGAAGCAGATTGCAGAACTGCAGTCTTTACTTTCAGTTCAGAAAGGATTCCAGAGCACCTTTGGATCCCAGTTAGATAAGGAAGACGGCCCGGATTGGGAAGAATTAAATGCGACCGCGCATAGATATGTTCAGGGAACATGTGCGCAAGGAAAACCCCAGAAAATCACATCGGACGGAGATACAGAATTTCTTTATACCACCCCCTTAACCGTGACCCAATTACGGGACGCGTGCGAGAAAATCACACCGTTCCTCCCCACCTCAGACCCCCACCATTTCTTTGCTAGAGTAAAGCAGCAGGCGACCATGTACGGCCTGGACGAACGTGAGCACGTGAAGCTCACAGTTTTGAGTTTAGACCCTTCGGTCATAGCAGCCCTTCCTGACCCACAGAATGTAGGAGGAGGCACCCTTGCAGAAATGCACGCAGCGATCCTAGATGCGATCGGCTACAACAGAGGTGACCCCGTAGAAGGCCTGAATAAGTGCAGGCAGAAAAAGACAGAACACCCCACAGCGTTTGCTGGACGCCTGTGGATTCATTTCACAGCAGTTGTTGGAAATTTAGAACGCGCCCATTTGTCCCAAGATGGTATGGCCAAATGGACCCGCACCCTTATCTCCCATGCCACAGAGGCAGGACAAAAAGCCTGTACGAATTATGACCCCTCAGAGGAAGCCCACAACGAGAAATGGGTTTTAAAAAGATTGTCCCGCACCTGGGAGCAGTCTGTACAAAACAAACCCGCAGTTAGGAAACCTGAGGAACAGCAGACAGAAGCAGACATCCAAGCGGTGAAAACGCACCAGAACCCCGCATGGGTGAACAAAGGCAGGAACAGCCCCCCACAAAAGCCACAGGAGTGTTACAACTGTGGACAGTTAGGACACTTTGCACGAGAATGCAATGCCTCACGAAAGCCACAGAGAGCCCAGCAGGCAGCCGCTCTGAATAAGAATAGGACAGAGCCCATACATAGTGTGAGCACCCATTCAGACCAGACGGACCTTAACGGAACGGACTGACGGTGTTCGGGCTCCCCAGTTGGGTCTGCGACACCCTTTGGGATAGGTCCGGCCGACCAGTAGTTGCAGCAAAGATACGGGGACAGCCCATCGAATTTCTCTGGGACACAGGAGGGTCCCGCACCACAATCAATTCCTCCACCATATTCCAGAAAGACACGTGGCCCACTACAGCCACCATCACCCTCAGCGGCTTTACAGGCCACTCACAACAGGGACACATCACCGCCCCTGTACCCATTCAAATCGGCAAAATCACCACCAAGCACCCCATAGTCTTAGTTGACCTGCCCCACACAGCAGAACACATTTTGGGCATCGATTTTATGAATTCCCACAACCTGTCCTTTGATCCAGTCAACCAATGTGTTTGGAAAATGTCAAAATCCGCAAGAGCCCCCGCAACGCTCACAATAGGCGAATACGCCAACAAGATTAGCGCAGTCGGCAAATTTTGGTTTGACCCGACCACAATTAGCACAGGCAAGCAGGTTAGGGCAGTTCTGCAGAAACACAGGACAGCATTCGCGACCCACAAACACGACTGTGGCCGGATGCTGGTTCCGTTCAAATCACAGGACCTGACCCTAGACCCCAAAAGCAATACGGATTTCCCCAAGAGGCAGAGGGAGAAATCGCAAAAGTTATCGACAGCTTATTAGAGCAGGGCGTACTCAGATCAGTAGCCTACACTAATAATGCCCCGATTTGGCCAGTGAGAAAGCCCGATGGATCATGGCGACTGACCATCGATTACCGGGAACTCAACAGAGTCACCCCCGCAGCAGCCCCCACGGTAGCCACAAGTCCTGAGACCATGCTCAAACAGGGACTCAACTCACGATATTTTACGGTTTTGGACGTCAGTAATGGATTCTGGTCCATTCCATTGGCAAAAGCGTGCCAATACAAATTTGCCTTCACTTTTAAAAAACAGCGGTACACGTGGACATGCCTTCCACAAGGATTCCACAACTCCTCCATTTTCCACCGACAGCTGGCAAATGGATTATCAAAATTTTCTTGCCCCGAATGCCTGGTCCAGTATGTGGACGACCTATTACTGCAGACAGACACCAAGGCAGAGCACATCGAGCTTCTGGCCAAACTCCTGGAACTCCTACAGAAAATTGGTTATAAAGTAAACCCCAAAAAGGCCCAGATTTGGGAAAACAAAGTGAAATATTTGGGTACAATTATCACGCACGGTAAACGCGAGATCGAGCACAAAAGAATTGACTCGATTGCCAAATTGCCCCTTCCCCAGAATGTTTCAGCCCTCCGGTCATTTTTAGGACTGGTTGGCTACTGCCGAAACCACATTGACGGTTTCGCCAGCAAGGCAGCACCCCTCTCGGAACTCCTAAAGAAAGGAGCCCCTTGGGAATGGCTTCCGCAGCATACGGATGCTGTGGATGCTTTGAAAAGAGCCCTCATTGCAGCCCCCGCACTACAAGTTCCAGACCCACTTTCCCCTTATGCTATAGAGATAGCGAGCACAGACCGCACCCTTTCGGCTGTGCTTCTCCAGGAACGGCACGAACAGTTAAGACCTGTGGCTTACGCCTCCAGAGTTTTAGATCCTGTGGAGCAGGGATCTTCGGCCTGTGAAAGGCACCTGCTCGCAGTTTTCTGGGCAGTTCAGTATTTTTCTTACATAACCGGACTAAACCCCATCACAATCCTCACAGAACACACCCCACCCAACTTTTACTTGACGGACGACTCAAGGACGGTACAGTTAGTCAGATTAGAGCAGCTAGATGGATCCTTCTTTTGCAGGGACGGGACATCACTGTTAAAAGGACCAAGACATATGGACAATAAGGGAATAGTGTAGATGGGCTTTAGAGTGGTTTCACAGGTCGGCGCAACATCGAGGGCCGAAGGGCCTGTACTGCGCTGTAATGTTCTATGTTTTAAGACCCACACTCTCTTAGCCGATAACCTTCAGTACCCAGGCACCCCCCATGAATGTGAAATCATCTCACCACACCACAACACAGGCCCATTTATTGCAAAAACATCCCCCAGAAAGATAGGTAGTTCACCCAGAGCCCCCAGCACACAGACACGTGCGAACCTTTAAGAATATATGTGGATGGTTCTTCCATTATATTAGAAGGGAAGCGCATTACAGGATGCGGCATTTATGTCAAGGACGTGCAGGGACGCGCCCTAGAAGAAATATCACTAAAGTTACCAGGCCACTTAGGCGCGCAGGTGGCAGAACTAGCAGCCATGGCGTACATTGTGGATCACCCAGATTCCTTCCCCAGCCCAGCAGACATATACTCGGACAGCCTCTATGTCTGCAACAGCCTTACAGAATTCCTACTCCTGTGGAAAGCAAGAGGATTTGTTTCCGCAGATGGAAAACCCCTCCCTTCAGCCCCATTGCTCCGCCACATTTTAGAAAAAGCACAGAACAGGACATTCGGAATCATTAAAGTTCGAAGTCACCACCGTTCCTCCTCCCCTGGAAATGTAAAAGCCGGCGCACTGGCAAAAGCAGGTTCCAGGCATGGGCATTTTTGGACACCCCCCGAAAGCGCACCAGTGAATGCAGTTCAGGTCTCGCAGACTAATATCGAGGATTTAGTGCAGGCCCAGAAGCAGGATAACAATCTCAGGGAGATTTTGAAAGGACAACTTCCAGCCCCCTATGATAGATTAAAAAATGCACTGACCACACATGACGGTGTGGTGTTAAAAGACACCCTTTATGTGGTTCCTGACCAGGACAGGAATCAACTCATTTGTTTATTCCATGACAGTCATGGACATCTGGGAATTGATCCCACTACAGCTCAGCTCAGGCAGCTCTGTTGGTGGCCAAGTTTAAAAGAAGACGTAACGCACTACGTTGAGAATTGCCTTATCTGTGCCCAGAACAATCTGGACAGATACGCAAAGAAAGCTCAACTTAGTCACACCCGCCCCGTTAACGGCCCCTGGACTAACCTCCAGATCGATTTTATAGGACCATTGCCCCCTTGCAGGAATGGTTACAAATATGTATTAGTCGTCATAGACACTTTTACGAAATGGGTAGAGGCATTCCCATCCAGAACCAACACGGCAAAGACCACCGCAAAGATCTTAACCCACCACATCTTTACAAGATGGGGACTCCACCGCAGCATTGAATCCGACCAAGGTTCCCATTTTACGGGACTTGTCATGAAGAACGTCCTCACGATATTTGGCATTACCCAAAAATTCCACATCGCATACCACCCCCAGTCAAGTGGTATCGTGGAGCGCATGAATCGGACCCTAAAATAAACCCTCAGAAAAATGGCCCAACAGAACAACACCACTTGGGATTCAGTCCTCCCTTTTGCGCTGATATTTTTGAGAAATACTGTCTCAACATCCACATGTTACGCCGCACACACTCTCATGACCGGACGCTCCGTGAAAGGCACAGAATTTTTATTAGGATTGGACTTGACCAGCCCTGAAGTGACGGCCCTCACACACGAGAATGCAGTAAAACAGTTAGTCGAAAATGTAAAAACAGCTCAGCTAGCAGCCGCAGTAAGATTAGGCACACGGAAGAAACAGAGCAAGGCCTGTTTTGACAAGACAGTGCATGCGACTGAGTTTGAGGTAGGACAGCAGGTCATGCTCTCAATCTATAACCCCAGCACATTCCTGTCACCGAAGTATTTGGGTCCGTGCTCCATTGTGGACAAAGTAAGCCCCTCAGTCTATAAAATTAAGTACCCCAACGGAAAGACTGCGTGGTCTCCATATCAATATGGCAGACAGTCCAACCACGCACATCACATCATGCTCGACGCAGCAGACCACACCCCGCCCACAGCCAACGTATTCCTACCCTCCCCCAACACGCCCACCACATCCATGGACTCGCCCTCGACTCCACCCCCGAACTCTAGACTCCGCCCTGAACGCCCACAGACAGCAGCAGCGACAGCGACTGACAATAACCACAGCACACTTCCCTACTATCCCCAGGCAACAGGACCCACACCCAGCAAATCTGACCACGATTCGAGTGATCCCTTCCTCATCACTTTCTTCAACAAACCCCACCAAACACCACCACCCTACGATGACGATTCCGTCCCCACAGAACTAGACACCACCTTTTGGCACAACAACTCATACAGGCTCATCCGGAACGACGAGATGGACCCCAAATCACACCATTCAGCCCTTTCAGCCCTTATACATTCGAGAGTATGGCATCCGGGAGAAGATGACGACTTTGAGTCTGACTCCCAAAGCGAGACCCTGTTCGCAACTGATAACTGAGGTGTCTAGATGATGTTTTAAAAAGGAACCGCTTGGGAGAAAACGGTGTCCTTTCTGATGGAACGTGCAGCATGTTGTTTAATGTTGTTTGTTACTGTTATTGTTAAGTGTTGTTTGTACACTCGGAAGTTCCACGGCCACACGCCATATTTTTCGGCCGAAACCTATGAGAACTTGCCAGCACGCTCTTCGGCAGAAACCGCTGAGAGCTTGCCAAAGCCCCCGTTCATAACTGCTCTTCTGGTTCGAAGGTAGAACCAATACGGCAACCCCCCATGATGACTACATATTTTGCCCGTTCTTGTCGGTTGCTCAGGCAGTGGAGAAACGCCATTGGTCTCCGCCCTGTCCGAGGACCCCCCACTCTGGTCAACTACGCTCGGGTAGAGCTCACACGGCATCGGTCGCCGTCCTACCCGGGGATTCCATCCAAATCTTACCCGTCGCGGCCCACACGCACCTCATTTCGGAACTTTTGGCTCAAAAAGTTTTGTTTTGTTTTCAGGCGACCCTTAGGCTGCCATCCCTATGCTATTTACATCCTCAAACATTTGGATGGTAAATCGCACAGCCTACAATACGGCTCGCACTGTTTCAGTTTGAAAGTGTCTAGTCAAATTTTCGGTTTTTACAAAAAAAAATGTTTTTAAATGAGGGAGTCACACATGGTGACAAATTGTAACGGGAGAATTGTCACTAAAGGACAGACATACTAATGCACGAGATATTAACCAAGATAGCAACAGACACTATGCTTGATCCCACAGAACCCCAGAAGCTCCAGGAAAAGAGACGAAACGGAAAGGAAGAGAAGAGAAGAGAAAGACAACAATGAAGACGACATATGTGTTCTTCCTCATAATGTGTCAATGATTCACTTCCCCATAGCACCCAGAGCCCAGTAGCAGACAACTCCACACCATCATGGTGTGATAAGCTCATAACGTGGTACTCCCTTTCCTACGTAGTCAAATCCCTATCAGTGTTGGCACACGGCTAAATCGCTGGCTTTGAAAGCAGACCAAGGCAGGCCAGCAGCACGGTTCAATTCCCGTACCAGCCTCCCCGAACAGGCGCCGGAATGTGGCGACTAGGGGCTTTTCACAGTAACTTCATTTGAAGCCTACTTGTGACAATAAGCGATTTTCATTTCATTTCATTTTGTGCAGAATATCCGCATGAGGAAATGGAAAAGGAGAGCCTACCGTGCTCGCACCCAGGTATACAGAATAAGATCCCCTATGTTCAGTTATCCCCAGGACCCCGAACCCCTCGATCTATAATAAAGGACATTTGTTTGCGTTCTTCTGTAAATAAAGAAATGGAAAGATTGTACAACCCTGTGCTTGACTGCCAAGCCAGGAAAAATGTAAATGCTGCTTTCATTTTGTATTGTTTAGGAAGTTAATATGACTGAATGTTTAGTGAGTGTAGTTTATTGAGGACAGTTAGAGGTACCGTTTTAAAAATTTTGTAATGCATGTCCCTGTTTTGATATCGCGCCACTTAGAATGTTAGTTAATATTTTTCTTGCATAGTTATGGTCAGTGTAGAGGCCATAGAAGAGTGCTCGCTGGGTCAGGGAATGAAGACAACGCAATTATGTGATCCTTCACGCTTCGCAGTAGGATCACAAGGAGGGTGTGTAGCCACCTGAGTTGGCACTTCCCGACTTAAAATGGAGAACTGAAGGGAAATTCAGCCAACACAGGCAAAGACTAGCAAATACAGAAATCATGTGTATTTGAACCTGTAAGGAACCAGGCAGCACTGAAACCAGCAGCCATCTGCATAGTAATACAGCAGCCATCTGCATAGTAATGAGCGATTCCAGGGCACAATGGCAACAGTTAAGGTGAATAAAGCCAAGCCAGACTCCTCGGCACAAGCAGGAGCCAAAACAAAGGAAGGCCAACGGACATTTAGGGACCGCCCAACCATCAGGGAACAACTCCAGTATTGGAGAAATCGATCCAAGTGATCAGAACGCAGTCCAATCATTTGGAACCAGGTACGGGGTCCGCCCCGAAGGGCGGGAAGCCCCTGGGGACTATAAAGTAAAGCCCCCAAGTTCAAATCGCCCTTCTTTGGCAGGGTCACTCAGCAACTTGAACCAACCCTTGACAGTGACCTGCCTCGCTGCCGCCAACCAAGCAAGTCTCAAGTCAACGCTCGCTACGAGATAGGTGCTCCTAGCTACCAGTCCATACCAGCTTTTGAATCCTGCAGGCACAGGACCTGAACAAAAGGCCATTTGTTCCCCATACCTGGTGGGCCAGTCCGAAGCTAAGTATAGGCCATTTAGTGATAGGAATAGCCTAGAAAGTAGAGTTTCTGCATGAGGAGTGGTTTACTGTTTATAATAAATGTGCTTTGATTTGAATCTTACTAATTGGTGTGTTGAGTTATTGATCATGACTTGAACTTGAACCTCGTGGCGGTATCATAAAGATACCTGGCGACTCTAGAGCAAAGGTTAAACAAACAGAGCAAATTACGATTTAAGAGCCAACCAAAAGTTAGCAACATCATGGTGCCCCACTGAAAGTTAACAGCTTTTCATATTCTATGCTGCAACCATTAAGGTAGCAATACACAGGAGCACTCCGTCAGGCCAAGGCAGTTGACATTTTTACAATTATGGCATGTTTGATTTATAAATTTGATGTGGAATGTTTATTTTGTGGTGGCTTTAACTTTTGCATTGTGACCAAGTGGACTTTGTGATGGTCAGTAACAGAAGGAAGGTAGGAATGGGACTGTTGTTGAATGGGGAATTGGGGCTATGTTTGCTGGTATTGCACTCCGCTGTGTTGTTCAGACAGCCTGCAAAAAAGAAGGCTTGCTGATTGTCTCCTCCCTTCCTTTTTCCGTCTCATCCTCTCCCTCTTCCTGTTGCTAGGTAAGAAGTCTTACAACTTCTTTAACCTGGTTAAAGTCCAACAGGTTTGTTTCAAATCGCTAGCTTTCGGAGCACTGCTCCTTCCTCAGGTGAAGGAGCAGTGCTTCTAAAGCTAGTGATTTAAAACAAACCTGTTGGACTTTAACCTGGTGTTGTAAGACTTCTTACTGTGCTCACCCCAGTCCAACGCCGGCATCTCCACATCATGTCTTCCTGTTGCTAAGCTGTTTACCATATCATTGATGAGCTTGTGCAGCAGACCATCACAAATCTTGACCCCCCACCCTACTGGGGACTGCAGGGCACCTCCAGAGTAGGTAGGAATGTTTCAGAACCCCAGTGGTTTATTCCATCACATTTTGTGTGGTAGCGTAACTTCCATTAAATACATGTTGCCCGCCAAGGTCCCAGGATCGATCCCAGCTCTGGGTCACTGTCCGTGTGGAGTTTGCACATTCTCCCCATGTTTGCGTGGGTTTCGCCCCCACAACCCAAAAATGTGCAGGGTAGGTGGATTGGCCACGCTAAATTGCCCCTTAATTGGAAAAAAAACATAATTGGGTACGCTAAATTTATTAAAAAAAAGAAAAATACATGTTGCCCAGGTGTGCATGGGATGCACATCAGAGTCATCAGCCATGTCATCAATGGGTATCCCAGTAGGCATCCTCTGGTCTTTTGTGGTGGCTCAAATCCAGCTGGCACAGCAGACTGCAACAGAATGAAGGCACTGTGACTGCTACTAGGGCACCAGGCATTGGTTTGCTGTGTTTGATTGCACATTGCTGGACATTGAGGGAGCGGAATCCCTTTTTGTTGCAGTACATCTCCGATTAGAAATGGGATGGTTTTTCAATCCAAGGTCAGGAATCTGACCCCCAGATCATTTTGTAGTCCGGACCCCGTTAGTGACACATCAAAATTTGCAGATGTAAAGCCCCTAATTGGCCCTTAAGTGAGTTTGGTATCCAATAAAAGACATTGGGAGTGGCCTGGATGGGGGACCTCATCATGGAGGGTAGTTTAAAAGGTAAATGGCAGCCAGGACCAGGCTCCGAGCATGGAGCTTCGAGGACCAGCACTGACCTAGGCAGCCATCCCCAGCGTGTCTCATTCTTTTCTGATGCCTCCCTTGAGACTTTGCCAAATGCCAAGAGAAGAGATCTGCTCTTCCTCAATCTGGAAGAGAAAATCATCCAAGAGGGCCTGAATAGACATGGGGAAGAAGGTCAGAATCCTGGGAGTCACAAGGAGGACATGGGTAGTCATAGAGTCAAAGATGTTTACAGCATGGAAACAGACCCTTCGGCCCAGCTTGGTCATGCCACCCAGTTTTTATCATTAAACTAGTCCCGCTTGCCCTTATTTGGCCCATTTCCCTCTATACCCACCATGCCAATGTAACTGTCTAACTGCTTTTGAAAGGACAAAATTATACCTGCCTCTACCACTGCCTCTGGTAGCCAGTTCCAGATGCTCACCACCTGCTCTGTGAAGAAATTTCTCCTCTGGTCACTTTTGTATCTCTCCCCTCTCCCCTTAAACCTATGCCCTCTAGTTCTAGACTCCTCTACCTTTGGGAAAAGATGGCGACTATCTACCTTATCTATGCTCCTCATTATTTTATAGACCTCTATAAGATCACCCCTAAGCCACCTACGTTCCAGGGAAAAAAGTCCCATCCTATCCAGTCTCTCCTTATAACTTAGACCATCAAGTTCTGGTAGCATCCTCGTAAATCTCTTTTGCACTCGTTCTAGTTTAACAATATCCTTCCTATAATCTGGTGACCAGAACTGAACAGCGTATTCCATGTGTGGTCTTACTAATGTCTTGTACAACTTCAACAAGACGTCCCAACTCCTGTATTCAATATTCTGACCAATAAATCATAGCACGCTGAATGCCTTCTTCACCACCCTGTTCTCCTGCGACTCCACCTTCAAGGAGATACGAATCTGTACTCCTAGATCTCTTTGTTCTGTAACTCTCCCCAACTCCCTACATTAACTGAGTAGGTCCTGCCCTGATTTGATCTACCAAAATGCATCGCCTCACATTTATCCAAATTAAACTCCATCTGCCATTCATCGGCCCACTGGCCCAATTGTTTAAGATCCTATTACAATCTTATATAACCTTCTTCACTATCCACTGTGCCACCAATGTTGGTGTCATCTGAAAACTTACTAACCATGCCTCCTACATTCTCATCCAAATCATTTACATGCATTAAGATAACAGTGGACCCAGCACCGATCCCTGAGGCACACCACTGGTCACAGGCCTCCAGTTTGAAAAACAACCCTCCACAATCACCCTTTGTCTTCGGTCGCCAAACCAATTTTGTATCCAATTGGCTACATCACCCTGGATTCTGTGATTTTTAACCTTTTGCAACAATCTACCATGCGGTACCTTGTCAAAGGCCTTGCTAATGTCCATGTAGACAACGTTGACCGCACTGCCCTCATCTACCTTCTTGGTTACCCCTTCAAAAAACTCAATCAAATTCGTGAGACATGACTTTTCCCTTACAAAGCCATGCTGACTTTCCCTAATTAGCCCATGGGGAATACTTGTAGGGAATGCTTAAATGCTTGTAGATCCTGTCCCTTAGAATAACCTTCTAACAACTTACTCACTACAGAAGTAAGGTTCACCAGTCTGTAGTTCCCAGGCTTATTCCTACAGCCCTTCTTAAACAAGGCAAAATATTTGCTGTCCTCCAATCTTCAGGCAACACCCCTGTGGCTGTCGATGATTCAAATATCTCAGCCAGGGGGCAATTTCCTCCCTAGCCTCCCACAACGTCCTGGGATACATTTCATCAGGTCCCATAGATTTATCTATCTTGATGCGCTTTAATACCTCCAACACCTCCTTCTCTGTAATATGTACATTCCTCAAGCCATCACTTTTTATTTCCCCAATTTCCCTAACATTCGTGCCTTTCTCAACAGTAAATTCTGACGAGAAATATTCTTCCTGAACAGGCGCCGGAATGTGGCGACTAGGGGCTTTTCACAGTAACTTCATTGAAGCCTACTTGTGACAAGAAGCAATTATTATTATTATTTAGGACCTCTCCCATCCTTTGTGGACCTGCACAGTTTACCTTGTTTATCTTTAAGAGGCCCCACCCTCTCCCTAGTCACTCCTTTATGTATCTGTCAAAGCTCTTTGGATTTTCCTTTGCCTTATCTGCCAAGACAATCTCATGTCCCCTTTTTGCCCTCCTGATTTCTCTTAACTTTACTCCGACAACCCCTATACTCTTCAAGGGATCCACTTGATCCCAGCTGCCTATGCATGTGATATGCTTCCTTCTTCCTTTTGACCATGTCTGCCTCCTTCCTCCTTTGGATCATGCTAGGCAGCTGGGTACAATGCAGAAAGTGCATCAGTGATCTGATAAGGTCTGGGCAGTGAGTGACAAGTGACACCTGGGTGATAGGCCTCTAGCTCTGTATAAATCAGCATGCATACAAGCTGAGAAACTCTCCTTAACATTATCAGATCAACTGGCCAGTTGCATCACTGAGATGTCAGCAACTCACACATGGAGCCTTGTTGAACAGGGCGTATCACTGAGGAATGAACCATCTCATGTGAATGTTATGTTGCAATAGGTGAGGGAGAGGAGTCTCTTCATACATCACCCTGTCTTCATCGTGCAGGACAAGAGGGCACATAATTCCAGAGAGGTACTTCACAGACAGGAGGTGGTGTGCCACAGCTTCATATGCTGACCCTGATGGAGGAGATAGTGCTGAAGATGACAAGGGTGCCATTGAATCAAGCCGTGAGCGATGGTGAAATAGGAGGTCATCCACATATCCACTTTATACCCTGAAAACTGACCGGATTCCTCTAATGTCTCCATAATCCTTCCAATCCCCCCCAGGTGGGACACGAAACCCCGGAGTGTGGAGACCTGGGTTCGTGACATGGCTGGGTTCCTCAGCCTGGAGCGAATAAAGTTTGCCTTGAGAGGGTCCTTGCTGGGGTTCTCCCGGCGGTGGCAACCTTTCCTTGACTTTCTAAGGGATCGGTAAAATGTCGGGGGGGGGGGGGGGGTTATGTAAAAATTCTGTTTGGAAAAAGCTTTAATAAAAACAATTTTAAAAATATATATATTAACCCAAATTCCATTTGCAACCTCTGTAGCTCCTTTAACGGCCCCTCCTCCAGGGCATCTGCATATCTCGTGTCTACCTGCAGGATTTACATCTCTGCCCGCTCCGCCTTCTCCCTGTGTGCCCGAATTGATACTAACGCCCCCCTAACCACTGCCTTCAGTGCCTCCCTTACCGTACCTGCCGAGACCTCCCCCCGATCATTAATTTTCACGAACCCCTGGATGGTCTTCCTCACCCTACCACACACCTCTTCCTCCGCCAACAGTCCCACGTCCAACCTCCATTGTGGGCGCTGGCCCTGCCCCTCTTTGTTCACCCACAGATCCACCCAGTCCAGGGCGTGATCCGACACCACTATCGCTGAATACTCAGCATCCACCACCCCCGCCAGCAAAGTCCTGTCAAATACACAAAAGTCAATACGGTTGTGTGGTATTATCAGGTATTACGGTACCTGAGAGGCTGAAGTACCATTGGTTAAACCTAGGGGTTTACCATTGGCTCTATAGTATAGGAGCTCCGCCCTGATAGGCGGGGTATAAGAACCCGTGCTGTCCCAGCAGTCCTCATTCTGTACCTGAGCTGCTGGGGAATGGTTCTAGCTTATTAAAGCCTTCAGTTGTACTAAAACCTCGTTTTAGTAGTTATTGATCGTGCATCGATTTAATAAGCTAGAACTAAGTAGAAAGAATGGACCTCCGAATCAAGCTGGAGTGTCTGAAACTCAGTCCCCAAGCGCCAAACTCAGCGGCGATTTTTAAGCTCTGGCTGGTGGGTTTTAAAGGCTTCCTTGAGACGGCTGGAGGCACACCCTTGGGGGAGCAGAAACTGCACGTCCTGCACTCAAGAGTAAGCCCAAAGAGCTACACGCTCATCGAGGAGGCGGAAGATTTTGATGCAGCAATCGAACTTTTAAAAGGACACTATATTCGCCCAGTACATCAGGTCTACGCTCGTCACCTGCTTGCAACAAGACGACAAAACCCCGGGGAATCGTTGGAGGAATTCTACCGCGCGCTATTGGTGCTGGGCAGAAGCTGTGGCTGCCCGCAAGTTTCGGCGAGCAAGCACACGGAACTCCTAGTCCGGGACGTCTTTGTAGCAGGTATGAGCTCTTCAGAAATTCGCCAGCGTCTTTTAGAGAAAGACACCCTGGGACTTAGGGAGGCACGAGCCCTTGCAGGGTCCATGGACGTTGCCTCCAAGAACGCCCGATCCTACGTGCCTGACCGCGCAGCGGCCCCATGGGCAGCGTGGAATCCCGCAGCGGCCGCCCGAGACCTTCCCCACTTCCCCGCAGGCCTGCGCTGTAAGGCGGCCCGTCAACCCTGATGGACCCCGCTGCTTCTTTTGCGGACAGGGAAAACACCCCCGCCAGCACTGCCTGGCCCGCACATCCATCTGCAGGGGGTGCGGCAAACAGGGCCATTTTGTGGGTCTGCCAGGCATGAGCGGTGGCCGCGGTCTCCAGCAGCGACTCCGGACCGCCACAGCGAACTTCTCCAGGGGCCCCGGGCGGCCAGCGGTCACCGCCACCCCCGTATCCCAGGCCCACGTGCGGACCCCGGGCGCCGCCATCTTGTCCCTCGGACACCACGCTGGACGGATGGGTGCCGCCATTTTGTCCACCCCCCGACTACCATGTGCGACCAATGGGAGGCGCCATCTTGGATGCCCCAGGACCCCAGCTTGGCCGATCACGCACTGCCTGAACGAAATCCACAACTACTGCGTCTGGCCTCGGTGACCCTGGACCAAACTCGACCTCGAACAATCTTAACAGCATCGACGACCGTCTTCATCAACGGCCACGAGACGTCCTGCCTGATCGACTCTGGGAGCACGGAGAGCTTTATACACTACGACACGGTAAGGCACTGTTCCCTCTTCATCCACCCCGTTAATCAAAGAATCTCCCTTCCCTCCGGTTCTCACTCTGTAGAGATAAAGGGGTTCTGTTCAGCAAACCTCACAGTCCAGGGAAGGGAATTCAAAAATTTCCACCTTTATGTTCTTCCCCACCTCTGCGCGGCTACACCCCTGGGTTTAGACTTCCAGTGTAACCTGCAAAGTCTGACCTTCCAATTCGGCGTACCCTATACCCCCCCTTACTGTCTGCGGCCTCGCGGCCCTGAAGGTCGACCCACCTGCCCTGTTTGCGAACCTCACCCCGGATTGCAAACCCGTCGCCACCAGGAGCAGACTGTACAGTGCCCAGGATCGGATCTTTATTAGGTCAGAGGTCCAAAGGTTACTGAGGGAAGGGGCCATTGAAGCCAGCAACAGTCCCTGGAGAGCTCAAGTAGTGGTGGTAAAGACCGGGGAGAAGCATAGTATGGTCATCGACTACAGTCAGACCATCAACAGGTTTACGCAGCTGGACGCGTACCCTCTCCCCCGCATATCAGACCTCGTAAACAGGATTGCGCATTATAAGGTCTTCTCCACGGTGGACCTCAAGTCTGCCTACCACCTGCTACCCCTCCGTACTAGTGACCGCAAATACACTGCCTTCGAGGCAGATGGGCGGCTCTATCACTTCTTAAGGGTTCCCTTCGGTGTCACTAACGGGGTCTCGGTCTTCCAGCGCGAGATGGACCGAACGGTTGACCGGTACGGTTTACGGGCAACGTTCCCGTATCTCGATAATGTCACCATCTGCGGCCACAACCAGCAGGACCACGACACCAATCTACGAAAATTTCTCCAGACCACTAAAGTCCTTAACCAAACATACAATAAGGATAAATGCGTGTTTAGAACCGACCGTCTAGCCATTCTCGGCTACGTAGTACGAAATGGAGTTATAAGCCCAGACCCTGAACGCATGCGCCCCCTCAAGGAGTTCCCCCTCAAACACTGCTCCAAGGCCCTGAAGCGCTGCCTAGGGTTTTTCAGTTACTACGCCCAGTGGGTCCCCAACTACGCAGACAAAGCCCGTCCCCTGATCCAATCCACAACTTTCCCCCTGTCGATGGAGGCCTGCCAGGCCTTCTGCCGCATCAAAGCAGACATTGCAAAGGCCACGATGCACGCCATCGACGAGTCCCTCCCCTTCCAGGTCGAGAGCGATGTGTCCAACGTAGCTCTGGCGGCCACCCTCAACCAAGCGGGCAGACCTGTGGCCTTCTTCTCCCGTACCCTCCATGCTTCCGAAATCAGCCACTCCTCAGTCGAAAAGGAGGCCCAGGCCATAGTAGAAGTTGTGTGACATTGGAGGCATTACCTGGCCGGCAGGAGATTCACTCTCCTCACGGACCAACGGTCGTTTGTCTTCATGTTCGATAATGCACAGCGGGGCAAGGTAAAAAACGACAAGATCTTGCGGTGGAGGATCGAACTCTCCACCTACAACTACGAGATCTTGTATCGTCCCGGGAAGCTAAACGAGCCTCCTGACGCCCTGTCCCGCGGCACATGTGCTACCGCACAAGTGGACCACCTCCGAACCCTCCACGAGGACCTCTGCCACCCGGGGGTCACTCGCTTTTTCCATTTTGTTAAAACCCGCAACCTGCCCTACTCCAGCGGAGGAGGTCAGGACAGCCACCAGGGACTGCCAAATCTGCGCGGAGTGCAAACCGCACTAGTACCGACCAGAGAGGGCGCACCTGATAAAGGCTTCCCGTACCTTTGAACGCCTCAGCATGGACTTCAAAGGCCCCCTCCCCTCCACCCACCGCAACACGTACATCCTGAACGTGATTGACGAGTACTCCCGGTTCCCATTTGTCAGCCCCTGCCCCGCCCGACATGACCGCAACCACCGTTATCAAGGCCCTCCATAGGAGTCCCGGACAGAGGGAGTGAGGAGAGGGCAATGAGGGGGGAGAGGGAGGGAGGGTAATGAGGGCGGAGAGGCAGGGAGGGCAATGAGGGGGGGGGGGAGGGAGGGTAATGAGGGGGGAGAGGCAGGGAGGGCAATGAGGGGGGGAGGGAGGGAGGGCAATGAGGGGGGAGAGGGAGGGAGGGCAATGAGGTGGGAGAGGGAGGGCAATGAGGGGGGAGAGGGAGGGAGGGCAATGAGGGGGGAGGGAGGGAGGGCAATGAGGGGGGAGAGGGAGGGAGGGCAATGAGGGGGAGAGGGAGGGAGGGCAATGAGGGGGGAGAGGGAGGGAGGGCAATGAGGGGGGAGAGGGAGGGAGGGCAACGAGGGAGGAGAGGGCAATGAGGGGGAGGGCAATGAGGGGGGAGGGAGGGCAATGAGGGGGGAGAGGGAGGGAGGGCAATGAAGGGGGAGGGCAATGAGGGGGGAGGGAGGGCAATGAGGGGGAGGGGAGGGCAATGAGGGGGGAGGGCAATGAGGGGGGGAGAGGGCAATGAGGGGGAGAGGGAGGGAGGGCAATGAGGGGGAGGGAGGGCAATGAGGGAGAAGGCAATGAGGGGGAGGGAGGGCAATGAGGGGGAGGGAGGGCAATGAGGGGGGAGGGAGGGCAATGAGGGGGGGAGGGAGGGCAATGAGGGGGGAGGGAGGGCAATGAGGGGGGGAGGGAGGGCAATGAGGGGGGAGAAGGCAATGAGGGGGGAGGGAGGGCAATGAGGGGGGGCAATGAGGGGGAGAGGGAGGGAGGGCAATGAGGGGGGGAGAGGGAGGGAGGGCAATGTGGGGGGGAAGAGAGGGAGGGCAATGAGGGGGGCGAGAGAGGGAGCGCAATGAGGGGGGGAGAGAGGGAGGGCAATGAGGGGGGAGAGAAGGAGGGCAATGAGAGGGGGAGGGCAATGAGGGGGAGAGAGAGGGAGGGCAATGAGGGGGAGAGAGAGGGAGGGCAATGAGGGGAGAGAGAGGGAGGGCAATGAGGGGGGAGAGGGAGGGGGCAATGAGGGGGGAGGGAGGGCAGGCAATGAGGGGGGAGAAGGAGGGAGGGCAATGAGGGGGAGAGGGTGGGAGGGCAATGAGGGGAGACAGGGAGGGAGGGCAATAAAAATAAATAAATAAATAAATAAATAAAGGCCCTCCATAGCATTTTTGCATGTTCGGTTTCCCTGCGTTCATACACAGTGATAGGGGGTCCTCCTTTTTGAGCGACGAACTGTATCAATTCCTGCTCAGCAAGGGCATCGCCTCGAGCAGAACGACCAGTTACAACCCCCGGGGAAACGGACAGGTAGAGAGGGAGAACGGAACAGTCTGGAAGACCGTTCTACTGGCCCTACGGTCCAGGAACCTCCCAGTCTCCCGCTGCCAGGAAGTCCTCCCGGAGGCCCTCCACGCCATCCGGTCACTGCTTTGTACGCCCACCAATCAGACACCTCACGAACGTCTCCTGGTCTTCCCCAGGAAGTCCTGCTCCGGGACCTCGCTCCCGACGTAGCTGGCAGCACCAGAACCTATCCTGCTCCGAAAACATGTGCGGGCGCACAAATCAACCCGTTGGTCGAGAGAGTCCATCTGCTGCACGCTAACCCCAGTACGCCTACGTGGCGTTCCTTGACGGCCGACAAGATACGGTCTCCCTACGGGACCTGCCGCCCGCCGGAATCCCATGTACATCCCAGCCACCAGTCCCACCCTCCCCTTCACCGCAGCACCTTACAGGAGGATCAGTCCTCCCGCCGCCCCTGCCTAGGCCCCCCCACCCACCAACACCCCCCTACAGGCGCCCCCTTCCCAGGTCAGCCATTTTTCCCACCAGCGCCATCTAGGGGTGACGAAGCTGCCATGGAGGCCGAAACCACACTCACAGTGTTGCAGACGCCCGGGCCCCCACCGGAATCACCACCGAGGCTCAGACGATCCCAGAGGACGACCAGGGCACCCGACCGACTGATTGCTTCATTTTAATTAATGTATATACCCGCCATGCTTGTAAATATTCGCTGTAAGGAGGTATCATGGTACCTCCATATCTGATCATACCATGTTGTTACATTTTGGTGTTACTGGCCACCACCTCCACCGGACTCTTTTTAACAGGAGGTGAATGTGGTATTATCAGGTATTACGGTACCTGAGAGGCTGAAGTACCATTGGTTAAACCTAGGGGTTTACCATTGGTGTATAGTATAGTAGATCCGCCCTGATAGCGAGGTATAAGAACCCGTGCCGTCCCAGCAGTCCTCATTCTGTACCTGAGCTGCTGGGGAACAGTTCTAGCTTATTAAAGCCTTCAGTTGTACTACAACTTGTTTTAGTAGTTATTGATCATGCATCAGGTAGTACACCTTGTGCACAGGGAAGAAGAATGAAAACTCTTTCGCCCTCGCTCTCCCAAATCTCGACGGATCCACCCCCCCCCGCTCTCCCAAAATCTCGACGGATCCCCCCCCCCCCCCCCCCCCCCCCCCCCCCCATGTGCTCCATGAACCCCCTTAACTCCTTTGCTACCTCCGACATCCTCCCTGACCTCAAACTCAACCAGTCCAGTCTCGGATCCAGAACTGCACTAATATTCCCCCCTCATAACCAGCCAATGCGAGTCCAAGTCAGGGATCTGCCCCAGCACTCGCTGTATAAAATCAACATCATCCCAGTTCGGGGCATAGATATTTACCAATACCACTGGCAACCACTCCAGGTTTCCAATTAACATGACAAATCTCCCCCCAGAGTCAGCCACTATACTTCCCACTTCAAACGCCACCCGCTTGTTAATCAAAATTGCCACCCCCCTCACTTTAGAGTCCAATCCCAAGTGAAATACCTGCTCTACCCACCCCTTCCTCAGTCGAGTCTGGTCCCCCACCTTCAGATGCGTCTCCTGAAACATAGCCATGTTTGCCTTCAAGCTTTTTAAATGTCCGAACAAGCAGGCCCTTTTGACCGGCCCATTCAACCCTCGAAAATTCCATGTGATCAACCTGTATGGGATGCACCCTGCCGATCAGACACCATCTTTAAAGTGCGCCCCGGTCTGCGTTTGAGATGAACCCCCCCCCCACGCATCGGGGCAATCACCACACTCCCACCCCCCAGCACAAGCACTGGACAATCAAACCCCTAAACATACAAGAATCGGGCGACCTCCCCACCCCAGCTCACAGACATTGGGGCAATCCTACCCCCACAGGCATCAGGGTGACCCCCCCACACACATATGGGAATTCCCCCAAATGGGGCTCCCCAGAGGGCCTGCTTCTGGCAATGCCACCCTGGCCAGCAGGAAGTGCCCTGCATGTCCCTCTCCCCCCAGGGATTATACATACACCTTTGCACCCCCTGGCAGGTCCCCCTCGACTGCTTCAAGTTTTTCTAAACCTGTTGTGAACAGGTATGAATATTCAGTGAAGTAGGGTGGGGGTAAAAGCACATTGCTGGAAAGCCCATTAACTATATTAAAATTTATTGAAATGAGGGCGGCAACCTCATTATGTCACCGGCGAGGGGCTTGGGAAAATGGAGATCTTGCCGACATGACTTTTGTTTTCTGACTCTCGTGAGATTTTGGGCCCAGGCTGCCGTCTACACTGACGGCTAACGCAGGCTCAAAATTGCCCAATTGACCTTAGTGGTTAGCACTGTTGCTTCACATCGCCAGGGTCCCAGGTTCAATTCCCGGCTCGGGTCACTGTCTGTGCGGAGTCTGCACATTCTCCCTGTGTCTGCGTGGGTTTCCTCCGGATGCTCCGCGGGAGTTCACTCCCACAAGTCCCGAAAGGTGTACTGTTGGTAATTTGAACATTCTGAATTCTCCCTCCGTGGACCCGAACAGGCGCCAGGATGTGGCGGCTGGAATGTGGTGACCGGAATGTGGCGACTAGGGGCTTTTCACAGTAACTTCATTGCAGTGTTAATGTAAACCTAATTGTGACAATAAAGATTGTTAAGAGTATTAATATAACTATTAAAAATTATATGGGCAAGAAAAGGGTCGGTTTCACAATTTGCATTCATAAGCTTGGGCCAACAGCTGCTTTGGGAATTGCAAAAATGTGTAATTCAGTAAAAACGTGTTTCTGATTCATCCCAATCATGTAATTGCCAATACTCACACTTGAATGATGTTCAGTTCAGTGAGGTGCTGCAGGCAGCCTTAGAATTGTAATCCAACTATAACTAGCAGAAGACTTTGAATTCAGTTGAAGAATGAAAAGGGAAGAAAAGCAATTGGGAAAACTATAGCAGGAAGTATATGTTAATATATGTATTGAACCAACCTTTTAAAAAAAAAAAAAAAGTCTCCATACACTGTATTGCCTCCAAAATGTTGGGTCTCTCCAAACATCTACCTAAATATCTGGCATCAGTCTCTCTCTTAAATATTCACAACATTTCGAAAAGGCATGGGGCTGCAGTTGTCATCTTAAAGATTTGCACATTGTTGTTGGATGAGTTCAATTCTGGCCTTGGGTGACTGTGTGGAGTTTTCACATTCTCCCCGTGTCTGCATGGGTTTCCTCTGGGTGCTCCGGTTTCCTCCCACAGTCCAAAAATGTACAGGTTAGGTGGACTGGCCATGCTAAATTGCCTCTTAAGTGTCCAAAAGGTTAGGTGGGGTTACTGGGATGGGGTGGGTTCATGGGCTGAGGTAGGGTGCTCGTTCGGAGGGTCGGTGCCGACTCGATGGGCCAAATAGCCTCATTCTGCACTGCAGCGATTCTATGGCACAAAAACTGATATTCAAAACGCCATTAAAAAGGGTCTCAGAGCAAAAATTGATCATATATTTTAAAACAGAAATAGCAGCATCTCAAACTAATACAAGCAACATGTTGTAGATGAATCACACTGTTTGACATTGTAGTTCTACACAACCAAAGAGGTACGATCCATGAACATTTATTGACGACATTGCGGCTGGCTAGCTGAATTTGATTTTGATATTAGAGATGGATTAAAAAGAGCGCAATCAAATACGGTTTAACAGAAGACAAAATTAGATTTTCTTATATGGGGAAAAGATGAAGGTACCTGCTTCTGTAGGAGGGACAGTAAGGGGAACATTTATAGTATTGATCTTCAAGGATGGATCCACTTGTGTTTGTAACCTGATGTCGCCCAGATTGTTTGATGTTAGTGGTCCAGATAATTTGGCAAATTTGACCACGTCACATGTGGACGATGATCCTTGAAGCTGAAGTTTGATTCCAGGTGGAAGTGGGTGTAAAGTTATAGGAAGTTTCAGATCGCTATGTTGCGACCCATCGGTCCCATTTAAATCCTTCAGGAATAATAAATCTTTAGTCTGTTGAGCGCCTCTGCTGCAACCAGGTTTATAATGCTCATCATCTTCTAATTTTATTTTTTCAGTCACATGTTGGCCAGCAATATTTTGATCACCAAAGTCTTTTCTTGAGTTTAACCCTGAAACAAACTTATTTTCACTCTGAAAAACAAATAGAAAATTATGTTACATTAAAGGGAAAATCTGGTATTATAATGGCTCTTAATGACTCAATTGATTAAAGGGCTACCATTTGTTGTGATACTACTGTAGAAAGACCAAAAGCTAATAGGTTCCATTCCTGGACCGCACACAGTGACATGTGTTGACACTGCATGTCAACGAGAGGAACAGTGAGGTGTGGAGACTAACATCATAGTCACAGGCCAACAGTGGGGAAAATAAATCCTACCTCCCAAAGAGTATGGTGACTCATGGTGGAAAATACATGTGTATGAACATTTTGTTAAGAATGAGATCCAGAATGCGATCCATGACTGAAAAGCTTGTTGAGACTCATGGCTGACGTTTGCACGTGGAACCGTATGCCAGCAAAAGCAAGTGCTTTCAGGATATGAAGAGGAAGGGGAATATTGTTACCTTGGACAAAAGATTAAGAAAATAGAGTTAAGGAAGCATCATCCAACAATAAGAGTTTCTGTTTGTTGCTACCCAAACCAATCGATCTTAGAAGGGAGGTAATAAGACATAAGTAAAATCCCCAAAAGGGTAGTGAATTCCTTAAAATACAAGGATGCATAGGCAAGGGTCAGTAATAATGTTAGAGTGCCGCTTCTAATAATTCTAGCTGCTTTTGCTCCCATTTATGTAAAGAATATAGCAAAAAATAGTTCTGTTTGAAGACCAAGACTTTCACTGCTGCAGCAAGTTCACTGTTGTTTTCAGTATTGTCATCAACATCAGAGGAGCCGTCCAAGGATGCTTCTCAAATGTAGTACCATTCGAGGAATTTTCAATGATGGAGACCCAACTTGGAAGGCTACAACATAATTGATGTTTTAAAAAATCAAAGTTACAAATCAGGTAAGAGAACATTTTCTCATAAATGTTTGCCTCTAGGCTTTCTATCCCTTTTAATCAAATAGATCCCTCCCCCTAACCCACATTACCCAAATAACCCTAAATCTAAAGCTATGTAGACATTGTACCATTTTGTTATGTTAAAGAACAGGCCTGGTCTAAGAATCCAGAGACACAAGTTCAAATGCCACCTGCCAATTGGAAAATTTAAATTCAGTTACACATCTTCATGCCTCTTTTACCTCTGGACTTGATTATTCCATCGTAGTCCTGGCTGATCTCTCACACTACCCGTACCTAAATTTGAGGACATCCAAACCTCTGACACCCGTATCCTAAATCGCACCAAATCCTGTTCACATCAATGCTCACTGAACTACATTGGCTCCTGGTTAAGCAAGATCCAGGGCAGCACGGTAGCATTGTGGATAGCACAATTGCTTCACGGTCCCAGGTTCGATTCCGGCTTGGGTCACTGTCTGTGCGGAGTCTGCACATCCTCCCCGTGTGTGCGTGGGTTTCCTCCGGGTGCTCCGGTTTCCTCCCACAGTCCAAAAATGTGCAAGTTAGGTGGATTGGCCATGCTAAATTGCCCTTAGTGTCCAAAATTACCCTTAGTGTTGGGTGGGGTTACTGGGTTATGGGGATAGGGTGGAGGTGTTGACCTTGGGTAGTGTGCTCTTTCCAAGAGCCAGTGCAGACTCGATGGGCCGAATGGCCTCCTTCTGCACTGTAAATCCTATGAAAAAATGCCAACCTGTTTTAAGGGGCTGCAGAGGGCCGTTCTAAGTGACTGGGTGTGATTATCATGTTAATCAAGGTGCGAATACAAGCAGCCAGATGTGGAAAACGTTTCATTTTGCTAGCATGGGAACTTTTCTCCAATACTTTTTTCCTAGTGATTAGAAAATATCTACAGGACAGAAGGACCGTCAAACAACATTGAAGTTAACAGTGAGTTAAATCATGTGAGGTGTAAAATGGGTGTCCTCCCTAAACGGGAAACCTATTCCCACCTGGTGTGTGCAAGGTTAAAATTGGGGCCAATATCACATGTGGTAACAGAACAGCCATATTTGTTGTCCACCTTAAGTAACTGAAATTAGGCAAATTTTTATGTTGTACTTCGCAGTTTAACATTGATAACTTGAATTATATCAACACTGAAGTTGGTATAAAGGTTCTGCTTGGTGTTGCACTGAGCCAGTAACGAACCAGGTTTGAGCAGCGTAACTGATCTCAGGTGAAGGTGCAACACTGATCACAGTGCCAATGAGCTAGTTATGAACATGCACTAGAAAGTACACACTGGGTACTGAGAACCCAGTTTGATCTCGGCCCCGGGTCACTGTCCGTGTGGAGTTTGCACATTCTTTCCATGTCTACGTGGATGGGTCCGTCCCCCCTCCAAACCCCCCAACCCAGAGATGTGCCTGGATTGGTCATGCTAAATTGCTCCTTAATTGGAAAAAAATAATTGGGTACTCTAAATTTTTTAAAAATTCAATCCAATGTACATCAGTCAATTTGATGAAATAGGTCAACTACTCTGGAGCAACATGTGTGCGCGAGGACGTTTTTATTTACTTTTAAACTTAGTTCAACGGGTCTTCTTGATAGTTTGGGTATTTTGTATTGAGAAATGGAGAAATAATTAGAATTCAGTAATTAAGATGACCAAATCTGGAATTGTTTTTGCGGAACTTAATTTGATGTGTAGCCAATTTGCATTTGTGCTCACACAAATACAGGTCTTCAACCATAGATTTGACAATGCGCTGTGCTTTCCGGCTCCCCCACCGTGTGTTTTTGGAGGCGGGGGCGGTGCGCCATTGGTTGCCGATCTTCTGGTCCCGCCGATGTCTACCGTGTTTTGTGTGGCTTGCTCGTCCCTCCACCGGGGAATCCGCCGTGGGGGTCACCGTCGGTAGGATCTTCCGAGCCTACCGGCAGGAAGGGCTGGAAAATCCTGTTCGTTATTTCAAATCCATTTCCTTGTTTGGGGAATACAACTAGAAAACCATTTTGGTAGCTTAAATAAACTGAGCCTTGCACCACTATGCCAATAGATGCATTTGTATCATTCTCCTCTCTTTTGTAAATTACGGAATTGAGTCCATTGAATAAAAATACAGATATATTCCCGACGAATAGTTTGTAAATGCATTGGGTCCGATTTTACCTTTGTGCAGTGGTTGGCTTTTGAATAGGTTAAAATTGGGCCCATTGTTTCAAACTGTTACACAATGTATAATACATAGAACATAGATTAATCATAGATTATCATTGAATTTATAGTGCAGAACGAGGCCATTCGGCCCCCTGAGTCTGCACCGGCTCTTGGAAAGAGCACCCTCCCCAAACTCAACACCTCCACCCAACACCAAGGGCAATTTTGGACACTAAGGGCAATTTATCATGGCCAATCCACCTACCCTGCACATCTTTGGACTGTGGGAGGAAACCGGAGCACCTGGAGGAAACCCACGCAGACACGGGGAGGACGTGCAGACTCCGCACAGACAGTGACCCAAGCCGGAATCGAACCTGGGACCCTGGAGCTGTGAAGCAATTGTGCTATCCACAATCCTACCGTGCTGCCCTTAAGAACAAATAAATCTACACTATATCATTTTACCGTAATCCATGTACCTATCCAATAGCTGCTTGAAGGTCCCTAATGTTTCCGACTCAACTACTTCCACAGGCAGTGCATTCCATGCCCCCACTACTCTCTGGGTAAAGAACCTACCTCTGATATCCCTCCTATATCTTCCACCTTTCACCTTAAATTTATGTCCCCTTGTAATGGTTTGTTCCACCCGGGGAAAAAGTCTCTGACTGTCTACTCTATCTATTCCCCTGATCATCTTATAAACCTCTATCAAGTCGCCCCTCATCCTTCTCCGTTCTAATGAGAAAAGGCCTGGCACCCTCAACCTTTCCTCGTAAGACCTACTCTCCATTCCAGGTAACATCCTGGTAAATCTTCTTTGCACCTTTTCCAAAGCTTCCACATCCTTCCTAAAATGAAGTGACCAGAACTGCACACAGTACTCCAAATGTGGCCTTACCAAAGTTTTGTACAGCTGCATCATCACCTCACGGCTCTTAAATTCAATCCCTCTGTTAATGAACGTGAGCACGCCATAGGCCTTCTTCACAGCTCTATCCACTTGAGTGGCAACTTTCAAAGATGTATGAACATAGACCTCAAGATCTCTCTGCTCCTCCACATTGCCAAGAACTCTACCGTTAACCCTGTATTCCGCATTCATATTTGTCCTTCCAAAATGGACAACCTCACACTTTTCAGGGTTAAACTCCATCTGCCACTTCTCAGCCCAGCTCTGCATCCTATCCATGTCTCTTTGCAGCCGACAACAGCCCTCCTTACTATCCACAACTCCACCAATCTTCGTATTGTCTGCAAATTTACAATGGCTGGAATTCTCCGGCTGGCGGTGGGAATCGCCGGTCCTGCTGGCAGCGTACTATCTCCCACGGGTTTCCGGGCGGCGTGAGGTAGCTTCCATGGGAATTCCCATTGCCGGTGGTGGGACCAGAGAATTGTGCCGCCAGGAAAACGCAGCCAGGAGGCCGGAGAATCTCGCCCAATATATAAAAGAAACTTCATGCATCCAACTTGTAGTGAGCACTGCAAAGAAGCTCAAAAATAGTGTGTTGTTTTAAAAATTGAGTACTACAAATAAAGACACTGTAGGCCAGTTGGAAGGCTTGATTGATGTTCAACTTCAACAACAAATTCTGCCATCAGTGGCCACCATGTGTGATGTCTATAAGAATCATTGCAGCCACTCGCTAAGGCTTCTTCGCCAGCACCTCCCAAACACATGGCCTCCACCACCTAACAGGTCAAGGCTAATGAAGGAACACCATCAGCTCCAGAATCCCATCCAGGTCACATGTCGTCAAGATGTGACATGGCACTATTCCTGTATGGTTGTCCAGCCAAACTCCTGAGCATCCAGACCTAACAGCATTAGGGGAGTACCTTCACCACATAGACTGCAACAGTTCAAGAAGGTGGCTCACTACCAATTTCTATGTTCCCTTGCCAGTGATGCCTACATCCGCAGAATTAATTTTTTAAAATCTAAATGCGTCAAACACAATGATGCATGGTCATTATATTTTGCGCCCTTTTCTGTCACTAGGGATTCATAAGGATTCATGTAAACCTCAATTTCTGTACAAATAGGGTGTAATGATGCACCAATAATATTTTTTAGATACATTTGTTCTAGTTTATTTTTCTGCCTTTAATGCTTTGGCATTATACTATGAACGACTGAAGCATCTATTGGATTTGTACAATCATCTCGAGTTGAAGAGCCTGAAGCAATAACCTAGTATTGTTGCTTTAATTATGAGGAAATATTATGCTGTACTCATTGATCCACAGCAAAGCCACAGTTAGAAGGAGCACATTTTTTGTTTCTCTACGTGTTCTTGGAGTGTGGGTGTCACATTCTTATTTGCCTTTGAAAGTGGCTCCTTGGCCTTTTCAGAGGATAGTGAAGAGTCAACCACACTGCTGTAGGTCTGGAGTCATATGTAAGGCAAGGATGGCAGATTTCCTTTCCTAAAGGACATTAGTGAACCTTACAACAATTAAAGTTTTACAGTCAATTATTAATTTAATTTAAATTCCACAAGCTGCCATGGTGTGATTTTAACCCATGTCCCCAGAGCACAGCCTGGGCTATTAATCCAGTAACAGTACCACTGCGCCGTTACACGCTATGACTTGCACCCGTCCTGCCTCCCAAGAACAGTTATGCATTCTAAGTGTGGGACTACTAAATTTGTCTTATACTAGCTAAAACAAAATCAGAGAAGGATGTCAAATTTGAAATAGTTTGTTCTATTTTTAAGAAAAGTAGAGTTTAAGAAAATAGAGTAGAAACAAAACTAAATCTGAATTAACTCAAAATTAACAAAGGAACAGAAAAATAGATCACTTAGTTTCTCGAGTCTGCTCCACCATTCTATTGGATTATGGCTGATCTGTACTTCAACTACCTAATTTTTCTCCATAGCCTTACCTAATAAAAATGTATCAATCTCAGTCTTAGCATTGATGCACGATCAATAACTGCAAAGACGAGGTTAAAGCATAACTGAAGGCTTTAATAGACTAGAACTGTTCCCCAGCAGCTCAGGTACAGAATGAGGGCTGCTGGGAAGGCACCGACTCTTATACCCCATCTATTAGGGCGGAGCTGCATACTATACAGCCAATGGTAAACCCCCAGGTTTAACCAATGGACTTCAGCCTCTCGGGTGAAAAAATGAAATGAAATGAAAATGAAAATCGCTTATTGTCACAAGTAGGCTTCAAGTGAAGTTACTGTGAAAAGCCCCTAGTCGCCACATTCCGGCGCCTGTTCGGGGAGGCTGTTACGGGAATTGAACCGTGCTGCTGGCCTGCCATGGTCTGCTTTCAAAGCCAGCGATTTAGCCCTGTGCTAAACAGCCCCATGCTGCAATACCTGATAATACCACATTCACCCCCTGTTAAAAAAGAGTCCGGTGGGGGTGGTGGCCAGCGGCTACAACTATATTCAACAAGGTATGATCAGATATGGAGATACCGTGATACCTCCTTACAGTGTTTAGAGGATGTTTACAGTCATGGCAGATATATACCGTCAGTGTTTATTATTTACAGTTACAGATTGGTTAAGGTGAAGCAATCAGTCGGTCGGGTGCCCTGATCGTCCTCTGGATCGTCTGAGCCTCGGTGGCGATTCCGGTGGGGGTCCAGGCGTCTCCGACTCCGGGAGCGTGGCTTCGGCCTCCATGGCAGCTTCGTCACTCCTAGACGGTGCTAGTGGGGAAAGCGGTTGACCTGGGAGGGGAGCGCCTGTTGGTGGGTGGGAGGGCCCAGGCCTGAGCGGCGGGAGGACTGACCCTCCTGTGAGGTGCTGCGGAGGAGGGGGGTGGGGGGAGTGGTTGGGGTGCGCGTGGGGTTCCGGCGGGCGCCAGGTCCCGTAGGGAGACCGTATCTTGTCGGCCGTCAGGGAACGCCACGTAGGCGTACTGGGGGTTAGCGTGCAGCAGATGGACCCTCTCGACCAATGGGTCCGACTTGTGCTTCCGCACGTTTTCGGAGCAGGATGGGTCCAGGTGTCGCTAGTCAGGTCGGGAGCGCGGTCCCGGAGGAGGACTTCCTGGGGAAGACAAGGAGACTTCATGAGGTGTCTGATTGGTGGTTGTACAGAGCAATGACCGGATGGAGTGGAGGGCTTCCTGGAGGATTCTTCCCAGCGGGAGACTGGGAGGTTCCTGGACCATAGGCCCAGTGGGACGGTCTTCCAGACCGTTCCGTTCTCCCTCTCTCCCTGCCCATTTCCCCGGGGGTTGTAACTGGTTGTCCTGCTCGAGGCGATGCCCTTGCTGAGCAGGGATTGACGCAGTTCATCGCTCATAAAGGAGGACCCCCTATCACTGTGTCTGTAAGCAGGGAAACCGAACAGTGCAAAGATACCCTGGAGGGCCTTGATGACGTTGGTTGCGGTCATGTCTGGGCAGGGGATGGTGAAGGGGAACCGGGAGTACGCGTCAATCACGTTTAGGAAGTACATGTTGCGGTCGGTGGAGCGGAGGGGGCCTTTGAAGTCCATGCTGAGCATTCAAAGGGACGGGAAGCCTTAATCAGGTGCACCCTCGCTGGCTGGTAGGTGCGGTTTGCACTCCACACAGATTTGGCAGTCCCTGGTGGCTGTCCTGACCTCCTCGATGGAGTAGGGCAGGTTGCGGGTCTCAATGAAGTAGAAAAGGCGAGTGACCCCCGGGTGGCAGAGGTCCTCGTGGAGGGCTCGGTGGCGGTCCACTTGTGCGGTGGCACATGTGCCGCGGGACAGGGCGTCAGGAGGCTCGTTTAGCTTTGCGGGACGATACAAGATCTCGTAGTTGTAGGTGGAGAGTTCTATCCTCCACCGCAAGATCTTGTCGGTTTTTTATCTTGCCCCGCTGTGCATTATCGAACATGAACGCCACCGACCATTGGTCCGTGAGGAGAGTGAATCTCCTGCCGGCCAGGTAATGCCTCCAGTGTCGCACAGCTTCTACTATGGCTTGGGCCTCCTTTTCGACTGAGGAGTGGCGGATTTCGGAAGCATGGAGGGTACGGGGGAAGAAGGTCATAGGTCTGCCCGCTTGGTTGAGGGTGGCGGCCAGAGCTACGTCGGACGCATCGCTCTCGACCTGGAAGGGGAGGTACTCGTCGATGGCATGCATCGTGGCCTTTGCAATGTCTGCTTTGATGCAGCTGAAGGCCTGGCGGGCCTCCATTGACAGGGGAAAGGTTGTGGACTGGATCAGGGGACGGGCTTTGTCTGCGTAGTTAGGGACCCACTGGGTGTAGTAACTAAAAAACCCGAGGCAGCGCTTGAGGGCCTTGGGGCAGTGAGGGAGGGGGAACTCCATGAGGGGGCGCATGCGTTCAGGGTCGGGGCCTATAACTCCATTTCGCACTACGTAGCCGAGAATGGCTAGACGGTCGGTGCTAAATACGCATTTATCCTTATTGTACGTTATGTTAAGGATTTTAGCGGTCTGGAGAAATTTTCAGAGGTCGGCATCCTGGTCCTGCTGGTCATGGCCGCAGATGGTGACGTTATCGAGATACGGAAACGTTGTGCGCAAGCCGTGCCGGTCAACCATTCGGTCCATTTCACGTTGGAAGACCGAGACCCCGTTAGTGACACCGAAGGGAACCCTTAAAAAATGATAGAGCCGCCCATCTGCCTCGAAGGCAGTGTATTTGTGGTCGCTCGTGCGGAGGGGTAGCTGGTGGTGGGCGGACTTGAGATCCACCGTGGAGAAGACCTTATAATGCGCAATCCTGTTTACCAGGTCGGATATTATCATAGATTATCATAGAATTTACAGTGCAGAAGGAGGCCATTCGGCCCATCGAGTCTGCACAGTCTCTTGGAAAGAGCACCTTACCCAAGGTCAACACCTTCACTCTATTTGGGGCAGCACGGTAGCATTGTGGATAGCACAATTGCTTCACAGCTCCAGGATCCCAGGTTCAATTCTGGCTTGGGTCACTGTCTGTGCGGAGTCTGCACATCCTCCCCGTATATGCGTGGGTTTCCTCCGGGTGCTCCGGTTTCCTCCCACAGTCCAAAGATGTGCAGGTTAGGTGGATTGGCCATGATAAATTGCCCTTAGTGTCCAAAATTTCCCTTAGTGTTGGGTGGGGTTGCTGGGTTATGGGGATAGGGTGGAAGTGTTGACCTTGGGTGGGGTGCTCTTTTCAAGAGCCGGTGCAGACTCGATGGGCCGAATGGCCTCCTTCTGCACTGTAAATTCTATGATTCTATCCACATAACCGAGTAACCCCACCCAACACTAAGGGCAATTTTGGACACTAAGAGCAATTTATCATGGCCAATCCACCTAACCTGCACATCTTTGGACTGTGGGAGGAAACCGGAGCACCCGGAGGAAACCCACGCACACACGGGGAGGATGTGCAGACTCCGCACAGACAGTGACCCAAGCCGGACCTGGGACCCTGGAGCTGTGAAGCAATTGTGCTATCCACAATGCTACCGTGCTGCCCTAAATGCTTCACTTTAACCAAGTGCTGTTACACTGCCTGCCTCTCTAGTCCCCAGCAAAGAATTGCAAAGACAGGGTGGGATTCTCCATCCCGCCAACTCTGTTTTCCGGCATGGTGCACCTCTGCCGGCAGCAGGGTTCTCCATTCCTGCAGCTGACTAATGGGGTTTCCCATTGTGGGCCACCCCATGCAGGCGGGAAATGCGCGGGCTGCCGGCGGGGCGGAAGATCCCGCAGAGGGGTTGGGTAACAATGTTAACTTGACCACAAAAAGGTAGTCGATATGCGGGGGAGAGGGTACGCGTCCAGCTGCGTAAACCTGTTGATGGTCTGACTGTAGTCAGTGACCATCCTATGTTTCTCACCGGTCTTTACCACCACTACTTGGGCTCTCCAGGGGCTGTTACTGGCTTCAATGACCCCTTCCCTCAGTAGCCTTTGGACCTCCCACCTAATGAAGGTCCGGTCCTGGGCACTGTACCGTCTGCTCATGGTGGTGACGGATTTGCAATCCGGGTTAAGGTTCGCAAACAGGGAAGGCGGGTCGACCTTAAGGGTCGCGAGGCCGCATGCCGTAAGGGGGGGTATAGGGCCGCCAAATTTGAAGGTCAGACTTTGCAGGTTACATTGGAAGTCCAACCCCAGGAGTGTAGCCGCGCAGAGGTGCGGAAGAACATAAAGACGGAAAATGTTGAATTTCCTTCCTTGACTGTGAGGTTTGCTGGACAGAACCCCTTAATCTCCACTGAGTGGGAACCGGAGGCCAGGGAGATTCTTTGATTTACAGGGTGGGTAAAAAGTGAACAGCGCCTTACCGTGTCGGGGTGTATAAAGCTCTCCGTGCTCCCAGAGTCGATTAGGCAGGACGTCTCGTGGCCGTTGATGAAGACCGTCGTCGTTGCTGTTGAGAGTGTTCGAGGTCGATCGAGGCCAGACACAGGAGTTGTGAATTTTGATCGGGCAGTGTGTGGTCAGCCGGGGTGGGGTCCTGGGGCCCCATCCAAGATGGCGTCTCCCATGGGTCGCACATGGTGGTCGGGGAGGAACAGAATGGCGGCGCTCATCCGTCCAGCGTGGTGTCCGTGGAACAAGATGGCGGCGCCCGTGGGCTGCACGGGGCCCTAGGATACGGCGGTGGCGGTGATTGCTGGCCCCTTGGGGCCAAGGAGAAGTTCCCTGAGGCAGTCCGGAGCCATCGTTGGAGACCCCGGCCACCGCTCGTGCCTGGCAGACCCCCACAAAATGGCCCTTTTTGCCGCACCCGTTGCAGGTGGAGATGCGGGCCGGGCAGCTCTGACGGGGGTGCTTTGCCTGCCCGCAGAAGAAACAGCGGGCCCAGCGAAGTTGGCGGTCCGCCTTACAGCGCAGGCCTGCGGGGACACGGGGAAATTCTGTGGGGCTGCCGCTGCGGGATTCCACACTGCCCAGGGGGCCGCCGCACGGTTGGGCACATAGGATTGTGCGTTCCTGGAGGCAACGTCCATGGACCCTGCCAGGGCCCGTGCCTCTCTAAGTCCCAGGGTGTCTTTCTCTAAAAGACGCTGGTGGATCTCTGAGGAGCTCATACCTGCTACGAAGGCATCCCGGACTAGAAGTTCCGTGTGCTCGCTCGCCGAAACTTGCGGGCAGCCACAGCTTCTGCCCAGCACCAGTAGCGCGCGGTAAAACTCCTCCAACGATTCCCCGGGGCTTTGTCGTCTCGTTGCAAGCAGGTGACGTGCGTAGACCGGATTTAAAAGTTCGATTGCTGCATCAAAGGCTTCCGCCTCCTCGATGAGGGTGTAGATCCCAGGGCTTACCCTTGAGTGCAGGAGATGCAGTTTCTGCTCCCCCGAGGGTGTTCCTCCAACCGTCTCAAGGTAGCCTTTGAAACATGCCAGCCAGTGCTTGAAAATCGCTGCTGAGTTTGCCGCGTGGGGACTGAGTTGCAGACACTCTGGCTTGATTCGGAGATCCATCCTTTCAACTTAAGTTGTAGTCTATTAAATTGATGCACGATCAATAACTGCAAAGATGAGGTTAAAGCATAACTGAAGGCTTTAATAGACTAGAACTATTCCCCAGCAGCTCAGGTACAGAATGAGGGCTGCTGGGATGGCACTGACTCTTATACCCCGCCTATCAGGGCGGAGCTACATACTACACAGCCAATGGTAAACCGCCAGGTTTAACCAATGGACTTCAGCCTCCCGGGTGCTGCAATACCTGATAATACCACAAGCATCTATATTGAATATCCCTCCAAAGTTAGAGATAGCAGGTGTTGAAGGCAATTCTTTTTGTCCCTAGTTTCGTTGGAAATGAAAAATCTCCACCCAGGGCTTCCTGTTTTAATTTCTTGTCACAATATGTGAAGAAAATGATGGTGCTTTTATTCTTTGCAGTCTGGTAAGGAAGACCTTCAATTAAGAGGTTTTTAAAAAATTCTAATTTGCTGTCTTAAATATTAAATAAATCACTTGATCTATTGCAAGTTATTATTTTTTCCTCACTTGAAGAAAGGTGGTATTAAGACCAAGTGTGCAGCAGAAATCAAAGTCCCCCCTTACCCCTGCAACAATAGTTCCAGTAGTGCTATATACCATTATCAAAATTATATTTACTTGTCGACATCAAGCTTAGAACCATAGAACTGTAAGAATGCCATTCATCTGGATTTTTAAAAGATAACAATGTCAAATAGTGATGCATCCAAAGGAAGTATATTTACATGATCAAAGGAAGAGAAATCAGTCTACTCTAACTTGTGGAACATGTCTTCACTGATTCTGGTGTAGTCATTTTATCAACTTTACAATCTCAATCGTTGTTACACACAAAATAATATCCATTACAATATCATTTGATAGCTCCCAAACCTAGACAAAGGTTCTTGATCTGCAAAGATTTGCTTTTTCATAAATTGCACATGTTCAATACTTAGAGAGTCTTACTGTTAAATATTTTTCAGGCAATGCATATTCCAATGTGAATTAAGCAAATCCTGGCCTTCTATATCTATATAGATGATACTTGTGGTCAATAAAACAGGAGTTCACAGTGATCTTGGATGAGGGAACTGTAGCGGTCACCTGTAGCTAATGTGGTTAAATAAATTGTTGAAATTTGAGGAACTAAGCACACGGAGGAACAGACATTCCAGTTTAGACACGAGTACGAGGAGAAAATCTCTCAAATGGAGGTATCTTCCACAGGCTGGACATAGAGGAACATACGAATAATGGATGTTGTACTTTCACTGCTCCACCATAATCCAAGAGTTTGAAGATAAGAAGGTATAGTCCAATATGCCAAAGGATAGTTAAACAGGGAGACTTTGTTGCATAGGCTCAACCACAAAAACTGAAACAAGTAGATTGCAATGTTTTGCAATGTCACAAAGCGTGGTTGTCTCAGAAGGTCAACTGTCCAATTGAAATGCTGCATGTCATTGTGAAAATCCAGTAGTTCTCCTCTTTATCATGCCAAGATGTTGCCATGTATATCTTCAACTGAAGGTTACCTTCAGAAAAATGTAGGGGAACCATCCAGTGGCACTCTAGTCGATGTGCCATTCATCCTGAAAATGATCCTGTGGAGGGTATCTCCAATGAAGATTTCTCCCAAAGTCCACAGATAGGTGCAAGTGTAATCTGTAAATAAGAAAGCATGGAATGAGAAAAGGCCCTTCAGGCCATCAACGTTTTTTTCCCCCACAATCCATTATATCATGGATACCACCAAATGTATTTATTTGCTTCAGGGAATGTTCGGCAAAATCTTTCCCTGACCGCCAGTAAATCGAGGAAAACTCCACAAAATCTAATTCTGTCCACACATCCCCCACAGCCGTCAATTCAACTTCCAACCAGACATTTACTCTGCATTTTTTGAGAAGCTAATTGTTATTACATTAACTACTTTAATAGTAATCTATTCCACAGATCCATTGTGCTGTGGGAATTTTGTTTAATTTAGTATTTGCTGTGATCGTAGTCTAAGTTAAACAACTTGCTTACATCTATATTACTCATACTTGCTAACGTTTTGAGGGCTTGTACATGAACAATCTTCTTTTCTGTGATTAAAACAATTCTGCATGCTGCAATCATCAAAGAACAAAGAAAACAGCACAGGAACAGGCCTTTCAGCCCTCCAATTCTGGACCAGTCATGATACCAACCTTGGCCAAAACCCTCAGCACTTTTGCGCTGTATCCCTCTATACCCATCCTATCCTATCGTTGTTACTCTTCTTGCAACTCTCCCCAGTGCATCAATTCTACTTCAAGACACTATGATCTCAATAACTAAAGAGTTCAAATAATTTAATAACCAACAATAGCATCTCAACTCTTGATTATACTACTGGTAAGTTACCATTGCAGGAAACGGTTAACAATCACACCTAAATATATTTTACGAATGGAAACAAATTAACGTGCCCATTTCATGTTTCTTGTTCTCCAATGTTCATTACGTCTAATCACATAAAATCTAGCTACCATTCCTTAGACAGTCACCTAATTTACTCCAGTTCCATGATAACAATCACCTACTTCAGTCATATATTAACAACACTAGGTGCATAAAAGCACAAAAGTTGCAAACAGCAGTATTGTAGATCAAATAAATCAAGTAGTGATCAGATGATGGCAAAATTGGATTGCAGAACCATGTAGATTGGGCAATGAGAAGACTAAGGGAGATAAGGAATTCTGATGTCTTGAAAAGCTACGAAATCGAACAAATGATTAAATAAGTTTCAAATCCAACAGAGTGAGTGTGTTGCTTCAAAGAAAGCCTCTTGCAGAGATACCAGTATAAATAGGATGATTGTTTGTTCGTGCAATTTTGCTTAAATTCTAACAAGAAATCTGGCAAGTGTTACATTCGTATGATGAGATATGCGAGCAGTATTCCAGTCTTGGATAAATTAAGGTTTTATTGGGTGTTGGTAGTTGGTGCGGGGAAAATAAATATTTAGCATACAAGTTTCTTGCAGGCAACTAGATCAATAGAGGTTATCTGGGAGTTCTAGTTGAGATTGTTGCATATGGAAGAGCATAAATGGAAATAGCAGCACTAAACTGGATTCTCAAGAGGCATAAAAACACTGCCTTTTTGGAGATCTGAAAGGAGATTTTCAAGAGCTATTGAAAGACATGGAGCTGCCCAAGATGTATTGCAAGAATGTTTCAAATGGGGTCATGAAATCTGAAGAAAGCGGATGAAGACTTTGAGTGAGATGATTAGGAAAATAGTGGGTAGCATTGGATAGAGAATATAAAAGATATCTAATAAGAAAAAGAAACAAAATGAGTTTACACAGCCAAACCATTGAGAACATCAAAAATGATGAGCATCGATATGATGAGCAATCAACTAAAGCACAGATTTGTGAAGAACCTGCCAACCATGAATGGAACTTTGGTAAAAGACCTTACGGTAACTTTTTAAAAAGCAGATGATGCCAGATTGCCAAAGGTTTTAGATCTGTTGATGGTGCTGACTAGTGATCATCTGAAGTTCTAGAGATAAGCAAATTAGGAATAATGATCCAAAATCTAAATATAATTTCAAAAATCATTGTAATCACACTATATTCAACATGTAGCTTGTCCTTGAATATGTACTTCCCAGGTCCTTGCCATTTCTGCCAGAACTTCCTGATTGAATCATTCCACCCTGCCACAATGCTGAAATGTTCCAAACCAAAATCATGAAAAATATTTTCGGGGACTGTGGTTACGGTATATTATCATTCTCATGTATCTCAGATCTCTGTAGTCTTTGACATAGTCGATCAACTATTCTCCTCCAAACGTTTTGCCAGCGTTGTCCAGCTTAGAGTAAATACCTTCATTAGAATTCAATCATAGAATCTCTAGCAGTGGTTCTGTTCACACGCTGTCTCATGGAGAGTCCCCCAAGGATCCTCCTTGGAACTGGCTTCTTCCTCATCTACATGTTGTTCTTTGGCAACATCTCTGCAGATATGGTGTAGTTTCCATGGTGTGCTTGTTGATGACACCCAGCCCTATCTTTTTTCACCTTTTACCTAGTTGTTTGGCATCCAGTTTTTGGTGAGTCATAATTTCCTACAGATAAACATAATGGGAAGACTAAACCCATCAGCTTTGTTGCTCGTTACAAACTCCATACCCTTGACCCAACTTCAATCCCCCTTCTCACCTACTAAACATGACAACATACTGTTTGACCTGAACTAAGCTTCAAATCTCATTCTTTCTATCACAGTCTGACTACTCCTACCTCTAACATTAGCCTCTTTATACCAACCCCAGCCCATCTGATATTGAACCCTCAACATGCCCATATCACCTTAAGTCCCTCAACTATTCTAATGCTCACCTAGATGGGCATTCATAAACTTCAGCTCATCCAACAATCTGTTGTTCGAATGCTATTCTGCACCAAGTACCAACCCCCATCAGTCCTGTCCATGATTTTTCCCAGCTACCTCCAAGTTAAGGCTCTCATCCTCGTGTCTAAATCCTTCTCCTGCCTCAATGATCCCTCTAGCAAATAAATACATTCCTCTACTCTGTTTCTTTGGCTCACTCCTCTTCCTGCATCCTCCCATATCTCACCTTTGGCACCCATATCAGGCACCTGGAACCCAGCTTCTGAAAAGGCTTCTCTGAACTTGTCAACCTCTCCAGTTCCATATTTAAATCCATCAATAAAATACACCAATTTGACCAAGCTTTTGTTCACCTCATCTAATATCTTCTAATTTGGCTCAAGTACCCACTTTTTCCTTATATTTCCGTGAAGTTCCTTGGGATGCTCTTGATGTTAAAGGTGCTATTATAGCTAGCTCAAATCACCCGAGAGCCTACTTATAAGGAAAAGAAGACCATGATCCACTTTACTTTTATGTCCCATGGTACCACTTTGTGGAGAATCCTTCAGTGAAGCTAATCAAAGTTAGGAAGTCATAGTTTGATTTGTGTTCATGAAGATTAATAATGGACATTTATATGATGATAGTACTGCTTCATCAGCTCTGTGAATCATTTCCACATTCACGTCGTATTAACCACAATATGGCAGCCAGTCTACAAAGAAAAATATATTTTTCTCTGACATATTTAATCATTGCAAGTTACTACAACATATTGTCATGAAGATAAACAAGTAATACTGCTTAGTTTGCCATTCAATGCTGTTGCTTTACTTACTTGTAATATTTTTGGCTGGGAAATTACATTCTATCCATTCTGTTTTCAGTATTCTCTTTTCACCCCCTTCCATGTCACTTTACCCTCACCTTCAGTATTTGATTGTCTTTGAAATATGCAATGTGCATGTGCATGTGCACTTGGTGCTCTTTCATCTTATAGATCCTGATGATATGAATGTACTCACACCAAATGTATCTTTGTACATGCCTGTCACACTATAATATGCTGTATCTGCTCTAAAATAATGATTTTGCATTTATATCTATGTATGTATTCAGAAAAATATACTAACATTATATTATACACAGGTTCATTGCAGTGTGTCCAAAACCACTGGACTTTATACAATATACCTCGACAGCTGCCAGCATAGTTGATGCAACATTGATTTTTTTTAACCATTAGAGTAAATTTCATTATTTAACATCAAGCGCACGTCAGATAATTGTTTAGAAATTGTAATATTATTAAATTTAATGGAGTACATTTCAGATAGTCAATAACTGGCCAGACCAACGGGCCACAAATTGCTGGATAATGATGATGCATTAATGATGATCTCCATTATTGGTAAAAAGAAACTCGCAATTTGCAGAAAAATAGATACGTATTGAATTCCAATTTTCCACAAATTGCTAAATCATTTGAACCGTTATAATTGTCAAAGCCGATAAACCTCCCTTCCCACTGTGAGACTCTGCATTGGAGTTAATGTTTTTCATGAAATTGCCCGTTTTATGATGTTAAAATAAATCTGCCAGAAACAAAGAAAAGGCATTAAGGATTGCTACATGGACTGGCAAAAGGTGGGAAATAGCATTTCACATGGATCAATGCTGACATCAGTGTTGCTCATAATATTGTGAGCATGATTCAATGGAATTGTTTCTAAGTGTAGTAGCAAGCGGGACCTGCCGCGAGCTTCCGGAGCTCAGGCCGGCAAGGCCGTCACCGTTATCCAGCGTTAATTGGTCCACTTAAGGAGGCTCCACAGGCGTCACGCCACAAATCAATGTTCGTCAGCCGATTTGATGGGACCACGCTCGCCAGCCCCCTGCTAAGAAGGTAGATCAGCACATAAACTGCTCCTGCACAGCCAACCCGACACAGCTCGCAGCCGTGGCACCGAGGCAACTGGCCCCATGAGGCTCCTAGAGGTGTTTGAGGCCAGGAGGGATGTACAGTTCCCAATGGGATTCATGAAGGGTAAGTCACAAGGCATCCAGTGCCGCCTGGGAGGATGTCGCAGCGGCTGTCAGCTCGGGCTGTGTCACCAGGAGGACTGGCACCCAGTGCCGCAAGAAGGTAAACGACCTATACCAGGTGGGATGGGTAAGTTGGCACAGGCCGTCCACATGGGAATAACCCTGGCACCGCTCCCACCCAGCACCGTGCCCTGGGCCACCCATGCCACACCCTCTTCAACACTCCTCCCCCCAAAACTTCTTCTCTTCACTTCCCCCCCCCCCCGCCCCTCTGGTGAACCACACGTGGAGCTAACAATGTCCTCTGTATCCCTGCAGGAGAAGTAGAACGAGGACCCAGACGGGCGGCCGGGGTGCCAGACATCAGGATCCTCACCACCTTCGAGGAATGGGCCCTGGAGGTTACGAGGGTGGCAGTGGACAGAGCAGTCATCGATGCGGAGGTCAGCGTATGGTACAAAATGGAATTAAGCTCTTCACCTTAATTCATGCAAACTCACCTACCCCTGCCATTTCACATGGCTTCTTTACTCTCATCCTTCAATCACAGCTAAGGCTAATTATTTCCCTCAAATGCTTTACCACTCACATTCTCCTTCCAGTCCTACTTGGTTTTGTATCCACTCTCAGAAAATATCCCTCCCTTAAAATGGCAAACATGTGCTTAAAATCCTCTTCCCTACTCCCTTCCAACCTACTAAAATCTCAAGTGCAACGAGCTCATAGACTTCTTTATCACCAAGATTAAAAACATACATTCAAATGCCACTGCCACACCCCTCCCTTCCCCTAGCCAACAAACCAAATGTCCCCCAAAGCATCCCCTTGCACTAGTCATAAACTTGCACCTTTCTCTAGTTTCTCTCCTATCTCCCAATACGCTCTCAAAGTTCATCTTGTCCATTGAAACACCACTTACTCTTTCGACTCAATTCCTACTAAACCACTGACCATCCTACTTGCCTTCCTGGCATCCATGCTATTTGATATTGTAAGCAGCTCCCTAACCTCTGGTACCATTCCCCACCCAATATCAGTTGTCAGCATTCCCTCCTCATAAATGTCATCCTTGACTCCTTTGTCCCTTCAAATGACTGCTCCATTCCAACTTTCCTATCTTTTGCAAAGTTCTTGAATAAGTTGTCACTTCTAAGTCCATGTCTGTCTTGCCTGCAACACAATATTTGAACATCCCCAAACAGGTTCCAGCCCTGTCATAGCACAGAAATGGTCCTAATGAAAGTTACAACTGACTTCCATTGTAACTATAAAATCTCATTCTTCTCAACCAGTCTGCTGCCTTTGACATTGCTCACTACAGCATCATCCTCCAATGCCTCAACTTTCATTGCCCGGTTGAATGGAACGACCATCGCCTGGTTTCACTCTGATCTATCCAGTCATAGTCAGACAATCTCCCTCAAAGCCTTTTCTGCATGGTTACATCTGGACCCCTGCCTCCAAGGATCTGCCAATGATTCTCTCCTACTTCACATCTACATACTGTCCCTCAGAATCATCTGAAAACATAATGTCAGTTTCCGCATGCACAGTAAGGACATCCAGTACTACCTCATCACCATCTGGCTAGGTCATAGAAGGCAGAGAGTAGCAATGGAAGGATGCTTTTCTAATTGGAGGGCTGTGACCAGTGGTGTTCCACAGGGATCAGTGCTGGGACCTTTGCTGTTTGTAGTATATATAAATGATTTGGAGGAAAATGTAACTGGTCTGATTAGTAAGTTTGCAGACGACACAAAGGTTGGTGGAATTGCGGATAGCGAAGAGGACTGTCAGAGGATACAGCAGGATTTAGATTGTTTGGAGACTTGGGCGGAAAGATGGCAGATGGAGTTTAATCCGGACAAATGTGAGGTAATGCATTTTGGAAGGTCTAATGCAGGTAGGGAATATACAGTGAATGGTAGAACCCTCAAGAGTATTGAAAGTCAGAGAGATCTAGGTGTACAGGTCCACAGGTCACTGAAAGGGGCAACACAGGTGGAGAAGGTAGTCAAGAAGGCATACGGCATGCTTGCCTTCATTGGCCGGGGCATTGAGTATAAGAATTGGCAAGTCATGTTGCAGCTGTATAGAACCTTAGTTAGGCCACACTTGGAGTATAGTGTTCAATTCTGGTCGCCACACTACCAGAAGGATGTGGAGGCTTTAGAGAGGGTGCAGAAGAGATTTACCAGAATGTTGCCTGGTATGGAGGGCATTAGCTATGAGGAGCGGTTGAATAAACTCGGTTTGTTCTCACTGGAACGAAGGAGGTTGAGGGGCGACCTGATAGAGGTCTACAAAATTATGAGGGGCATAGACAGAGTGGATAGTCAGAGGCTTTTCCCCGGGGTAGAGGGGTCAATTACTAGGGGGCATAGGTTTAAGGTGAGAGGGGCAAGGTTTAGAGTAGATGTACGAGGCAAGTTTTTTACGCAGAGGGTAGTGGGTGCCTGGAACTCGCTACCGGAGGAGGTGATGGAAGCAGGGACGATAGTGACATTTAAGGGGCATCTTGACAAATACATGAATAGGATGGGAATAGAGGGATACGGACCCAGGAAGTGTAGAAGATTGTAGTTTAGTCGGGCAACATGGTCGGCACGGGCTTGGAGGGCTGAAGGGCCTGTTCCTGTGCTGTACATTTCTTTGTTCTTTGTTCTTTTTATCTGTCCTTACAAATTGTAACTATAAAACCTCATTGTGGATTTTCCACATTTCACAACCTCATTGTTATCAGGTTGATAATCGCTCTTGCATGAGAAGTGATTTGCTCGAATTCAACACTGAGAAGGCCAAAGCTATTGTCTGCAAACTCCACTCCTAAGCCATGGATTCCACACCTCACTGGGTCAGTCTCAACCCAATTTTCACAAACGGGAGCCTTAGTTTGACCGAGTTTCTGAATGCACATTTGTCTCTATCACCAAGAACACCTATTTCCACCTCCATAACATTGCCCGTGTCTGCCTATGCCTCAGCTAATCTGCTGCTGAAATGCTTACCAATGTTTTTGCTGCCTCCAATCTTGATTATTCAATGTATTTTTGGCTCATCTTCCATCTTTCATTCTCCACATACACGAATGTAGAATCCACAATAAGCAGAACGCAGCGACAATGGTAGAAATTAAAGACCACCGCATATTCCAATACAATTCCAATACTCCTCCACTCCCTTAAGGGTCTCCTTACCCAACCTGCACCTAGGCTGGTATTTTTGTACAGCTTCGGCTTTCCTTGTAAAGGGGAAACCCCGCCCCTTAAAGGGGACGTCCTGCCTCCCTTAAAAAGAGGAAGTTCATATCCCGGGGAGATCATGGGAAATCGTATGGTCCTGATCCTGGGACCTCAATTGGGTTATTACACTCCTTTCCCCCTCCCCCCACAAAACAATATGGAGCAACGTCCACATACATGGGTATGTGCGCTGGGCCTTTCGGCCGTTTCTCCTGCAGACAGCATTCAGGTGCAGACCTTGCGGTGTCAGGAGGTGTATATCAGACCGGGAGTAGTGTTACTGATGCGTGATCAATTATACTCAAGACGAAGTGATTTCATAACTGAAGGCTTTAATCTACTAGAACTTGTTCCCCAGCAGCTTCGGTACAGAAAGTGAAGGCTGCTGGGACGGCACCATTTCTTATACTCCGCCTGTCAGGGCGGAGCTACGTACAACAGCCAATGGTAGACTCCTGGGTCTAACCAATGGTCATCAGCCTCTTAGGTACCGCAATACCTGGTACTACCGCATTCACCCCTTGTTAAAAAAGAGTCCGGCGGGGGATGTGGCCAGTGGTAACAGTCGCCTTTAGCATGGTATGACCATGTATGGAGGTACCGTGGTGTCGAGGATATTTACAAAGGGTTCACAGTGAAGCAATCAGTCGATCGGGCGGCCTGGTCATCCTTCGGGAGCGTCTGGGCTTCGGTGGTGATTCTGGTGGGGGTCCCGGTGGTTGCGACTCCGGGAGTATGGTTTCGGCCTCCCTGGCAGCTTCGTCACCCCTAGGCGGCGCTGTTGGGGCAAACGGTTGACACGGGGGGGGGGGGGGGGCGCGCCTGTAGGGGGCGTCGGTGGGTGGGCGGGCCTAGGCAGGAGCAGCGCGAGTACTGATCCCTCCCACTGCTGTGGGGGTGGGGGTGGGGGTAGTGGTAATGGTTCGGATGCGCGTGGGGTTCCGGCGGGCGCCAGGTCCCGAAGTGAGACTGTATCTTGCCGGCCATCAGGGAACGCCACGTAGGCGTACTGTGGGTTAGCGTGCAGCAGGTGGACCCTCTCGACCAACGGGTCCGACTTGTGCGCCCGCACGTGCTTCTGAAGCAGGATGGGTTCAGATGTCGCTAGCCAGGTTGGGAGCGAGGTCCAGGAGGAGGACTTCCTGGGGAAAACGAGGAGACGTTCATGAGGTGTCTGATTTGTGGTTGTACAGAGCAGCAACCGGATGGCGTGGAGGGCCATCGGGAGGACTTCTTGCCAGCGGGAGACTGGGAGATTCCTGGATCGTAGGGCCAGTAGGACAGTCTTCCAGACCGTTCCATTCTCCCTCTCTACCTGTCCGTTTCCCTGGGGGTTGTAACTGGTCGTCCTGCTCGAGGCGATGCCCTTGCTGAGCAGGAATTGATGCAGTTCGTCACTCATAAAGGAGGACCCCCTATCACTGTGTATGTACGCGGGGAAACCGAACAGTGTAAAGATACCCTGGAGGGCCTTGACGACGGCGGTTGTGGCCATGTCTGGGCAGGGGATGAAGAATGGGAACCGGGAGTACTCGTCAATCACGTTCAGGAAGTACGTGTTGCGGTCGGTGGAGGGGAGGGGGCCTTATGAAATCCATGCTGAGGCGTTAAAAGGGACGGGAAGCCTTTATCAGGTGCGCCCTCTCTGGCCGGTAGAAGTGCGGTTTGCACTCTGCGCAGATTTGGCAGTCCCTGGTGACGGACCTGACCTCCTCGATGGAGTAGGGCAGGTTGCGGGTCTTGACAAAATGGAAAAGGCGAGTGACCCCCGGGTGGCAGAGGTCCTCGTGGAGGGCTTGGAGGCGGTCCGCTTGTGCAGTGGCACAAGTGCTGCGGGACAGGGCATCAGGAGGCTCGTTTAGCTTCCCCGGATGGTACAAGATCTCGTAGTTGAAGGTGGAGAGTTCTATCCTCCACCGCAAGATCTTGTCGGTTTTAATCTTGCCCCGCTGTGCATTATTGAACATGAAGGCAACCGACCGTTGGTCCGTGAGGAGAGTGAATCTCCTGCCGGCCAGGTAATGCCTCCAATGTCTCAGACCTTCTACTATGGCTTGTGCCTCTTTTTCGACCGAGGAATGGTGAATTTCGGAAGCATGGAGATTATGGGAGAAGAAAGCCACGTGTCTACCCGCTTGATTGAGGGTGGCCGCCAGAGCTACGTCGGACGGATTGCTCTCGACCTGGAAGGGGAGGGACTCGTCGACGGCGCGCATCGTGGCCTTTGCAATGTCTGCTTTGATGCAGCTGAAGGCCTGGCGGGGCTCCGTCGACAGGTGGAAGGTTGTGGACTGGATCAGGGGTCGGGCTTTGTCCGCGTAGTTGGGGACCCACTGTGCGTAATAGCTGAAAAACCCGAGGTAGCGCTTCAGGGCCTTGGGGCAGTGAGGGAGGGGGAACTCCATAAGGGGCATATGTATTCAGGGTCGGGGCCTATAACTCCATTTCGCACTACGTAGCCTAGAATGGCTAGATGGTCGGTGCTAAACACGCATTTATCCTTATTGTATGTCAGGTTAAGGATTTTCGCGGTCTGGAGAAATTTGCGGAGGTTGGTGTCATGGTCCTGCCGGTCATGGCCGCAGATGGTGACGTTATCCAGATACGGGAACGTTGCGCATAAGCCGTACCGGTCAACCATTCGGTCCATCTCTCGCTGGAAGACCGAGACCCCATTAGTGACACCAAAGGGAACTCTTAAAAATTGATAGAGCCGCCCATCTGCTTCGAAGGCAGTGTACTTGCAGTCACTATTACGGAGGGGTGGCTGGTGATAGGCGGACTTGAGATCCACCATGGAGAAAACATTGTATTGTGAGATCCTGTTTACCAGGTCGGCTATACGGGGGAGAGGGTACGCTTCCAGCTGCGTAAACCTGTTGATGGTCTGGCTGTAGTCAATGACCATCCTATGCTTCTCCCCAGTCTTTACCACCATTACTTGAGCTCTCCAGGGACTATTGCTCGCTACGATGACCCCTTCCCCCAGCAGCCTTTGGACCTCTGACCTGATGAAGGTCTGGTCCTGGGCACTGTACCGCCTGCTCCTGGTGGCGGTGGGTTTGCAATCCGGGGTGAGGTTCGTAAACAGGGAAGGCGGGTCGACCTTAAGGGTCACGAGGCCGCAGACAGTAAGGGGAGGTATAGGGCCGCCGAATTTAAAGGTCAGGCTTTGCAAATGGCATTGGAAGTCCAGCCCCAGGAGGGTAGCCGCGTAGAGGTGCGGCAGGACATACAGGCGGAAATTGTCGAATTTCCTGCCTTGGACAGTGAGGTTCGTTCGGCAGAACCCCTTTATCTCCACCGAGTGCAACCCGGAGGCCACGGAGACCCTTTGGTTTACAGGGTGGGTTACAAGTGAACAGCGCCTTACCGTGTCGGGGTGAACAAAGCTTTCCGTGCTCCCAGAGTCAATCAGGCAAGACGTCTCGTGGCCGTTGATGAAGACCGTCGTTGTAGCTGTTGCGAGTGTCCGTGGTCGACTTTGGTCCAGTGTCACCGAGGCCAGATGAAGCAGTTGCGAGTTCTGATCGGGCAGCGTGTCGTCGGCCTTGCTGGGGGCCTGGGGCCCCATCCAAGATGGCGTCACCAATGGGTCGCACATGGTGTCCGGGGATGAACAAGATGACTGCGGCGATGGACAAAATGGCGGTGCCCATCCGTCCAGCATGGTGTCCGGGGGGCAAGATGGCCACGCTCGTGGGTCGCACGTGGCCCTAGGATAGGGGGGTGGCGGTGAGCGCGGGCCGGTCGGGGCCTGAAGGGGGGGGGGGGGTCCCGCGGCACTCCGGAGTTGCTGGAGACCACGGCCACGGCGCGGGTCAGGCAGACCCCCACAAAGTGGCCCTTCTTGCTGCACCCTTTGCAGGTGGAGGTGCGGGCCGGGCAGCGCGGATGATTCGCCTGCCCGCAGAAGAAACAGCGGGACCCGGCGGCGTTAGCAGGCCGTCTCGTAGCGCAGGCCTGCGGGGTCAGGGGGAAGGTCTGTGGGGCTGCCGCTGCCACGCAGCCCAAGGGGCCGTTGCGCAGTCAGGCGCATAGGACTGCGCATTTTTGTAGGCAACGTCCATGGACCCTGCCAGGGCCCGTACCTCTCGAAGTCCCAGGGTGTCCCTTTCTAGGAGTCTTCGGCGGATATCTGAGGAGCTCATACCTGCTACGAAAGCATCCCTGATTAAAAGTTCCGTGTGCTCGCTCCCCGAAACTTGCGGGCAGCCACAGTTTTGGCCCAGCACCAGTAGCGCCGTTAGAAATCTTCCAACGATTTCCCCGGGGCTTTGCCGTCTAGTTGCAAGCAGGTGACGTGCGTAGACCTGATTTATAGGGCGGATATAATGTCCTTCTAGCAGTTCGATCGCGGCATCATAGTTCTCCGCCTCCTCGATAAGGGGGTAGATCCCAGGGCTGACCCTTGAGCGCAGGAGATGCATTTTCTGTCCTTCTGTGGGGGTGCCTCCGGCCGTCTCGAGGTAGCCTTTAAAGCACGCCAGCCAGTGTATAAATATTGCAGCCGAGTTCTCCGCGTGGGGGCTGAGTTGAAGGCACTCCGGTTTGATTTGGAGATCCATCCTTCCAGCTTAAGTCTAGTAGATTAAATTGATGCGCGATCAATTACACTCAAGACAAAGTGATTTCATAACTGAAGGCTTTAATCTACTAGAACTTGTTCCCCAGCAGCTTCGATACAGAAAGTGAAGGCTGCTGGGACGGCACCTGTCAGGGCGGAGCTACGTACAACAGCCAATGGTAGACTCCTGGATCTAACCAATGGTCATCAGCCTCTTAGGTACCACAATACCTAGTACTACCACAGTTACGTGATGAGCATCTGGGGGCGGCGCCAACCCTGGTGTGGTCATAAGAGCTGGCACAGGCGCCTCCTGCGGTGGCAGAATGTCCATCTCGGTCTCTGAATTGGAGCTAGGTGTTTTTTTTGTTCGACATCTCGGTGCCTTCAAAAATTACCACCGGATCCTCGACAACTGGTGGAGCCAGGAACAAGGGCGGTTGGGCAGCGGTAAAGGCAGCGGAGCTGGGAGGCCTGAATCAATGGCCGAGATTGTCCATGTGGCGATTAGACTCACGGCCCTGTGTTCGTATTTGGTAAGAAACTAGACCCGTATTCGCCAACACGACGCTCGGGATCCAAGCAGCCCTGTCTCTGAAGTTCTCGACATGTACTCCATCTCCCGGTGCAAACTCGCGCAGTGGCCTGTAGTGACCTGTGTCCGCCTCGGTTCGGTCTCACAAACGCTCTCACTTGCATGTTCCTAAAAGCATTCCCGGGAGGTAACCCAAATTTCTCCCCGAGGCTCGCAAAAGTCCCATCGATGAATAGGTCCCCCATTCTTTTAATCCCTGCCCGATGCCAGCTCAGAAACCCCCCATCCATCCTACCCGGAAGAAACCTGTGGTTCTCTCGTATCGGGGACCAGACCGAGGCCCCCACCTTGCCCTTATGTCGCCTCCACTGCCCCCAGATCTTCAGTCACCGCCACCACCGGACTTGTGGTGTACCTTGTCGGCGGAAGCGGCAACGGTGCCATCACCAGCGCCCCCAGACTCGTACCCACACAAGACGCCACCTCTAGTCTCTTCCACACCGCCCCCTCTCCCTCCATTACCCCCTTACGGATCATCGCCACATTAGCTGCCCAGTAATAGTGTGGTGGTATGTATTAGGGGTAATACGGTACACCATGAATGCCGAGGAGCTATTGGAGGTCAGATGCTGGGTCCCGATTGGATTTGCCACCTACTGGGCTCCACCCAGATAGGCGGGGTATAAGAACCCGTTTTACTCCCCGTAGCTGCATTCTGTGACTGAGCTGCTGGGGAACAAGTCTGCTCAATAAAGCCTCGATTGAAGTTCTTTACGTCTCGCCTCGTGTGTGATCGATGGTGCTACAAATAGCCACATAGATTCGGCAGCGCCAGCCCCCCCACCCCGCCCTCCCCCCTGTCTCTGCCACGGTCCAAAAACACCCTCTTCACGCTTGGGGTCTTATTCGCCCATACGAATCCCATAATACTCCTGCTTACCCGTTTAAAAAAAGCCTTGGGGATTAGGATGGACAGGCACTGAAACACAAACAGGAACCTCGGGAGGACCATCATCTTGACTGACTGCACCCTACCCGCCAGGGAGAGTGGCAGCATATCTCATCTCTTGAAATCCTCCTCCATCTGTTCCACCAACCGTGTCAAATTAAGAACATAAGAACTAGGAACAGGAGTAGGCCATCTGGCCCCTCGAGCCTGCTCTGCCATTTAATGAGATCATGGCTGATCTTTGTGGACTCAGCTCCACTCTCCGGCCCGTACACCATATCCCCGAATCCCTTTATTCTTTAGAAAGGCATCTATCTTTTTCTTAAAAACGTTTAAAGAAGGCGCCTCAACTGCTTCACTGGGCAAGGAATTCCAGAGATTCACAACCCTTTGGGTGAAGAAGTTCCTCCTACACTCCGTCCTAAATCTACCTCCCCTTATTTTGAGGCTATGCCCCCTAGTTCTGCTTTCCCCGACCAGTGGAAACAACCTGCCCGCATCTATCCTATCTATTCCCTTCATAATTTTATATGTCTCAATAAGATCCCCCCGCATCCTTCTAAACTCCAATGAGTACAGTCCCAGTCTACTCAACCTCTCGTCAGAATCTAATCCCCTCAACTCTGGGATCAACCTAGTGAATCTCCTCTGCACTCCCTCCAGTGCCAATATGTCCTTTCTCAGGTAAGGAGACCAAAACTGAACACAATACTCCAGATGCGGCCTCACCAACATCCTATATAATTGCAGCATAACCTCACTAGTCTTGAACTCCATCCCTCTAGCAATGAAAGACAAAACTCGATTAGCCTTCTTAATCACCTGTTGCACCTGCACACCAACTTTTTGCGACTCGTGCACCAGCACACCCAGGTCCCTCTGCACAGCAGCATGTTTTAACATCTTACCATTTAAATAATAATCCATTCTGCTGTTATTCCTCCCAAAATGGATAGCCTCACACTTGGCAACATTGAATTCCATCTGCCAGACCCTAGCCCATTCACCTAACCTATCCAAATCCTTCTGCAGACTTCCGGTATCCTCTGCCCTTTTTGCTTTACCACTCATCTTAGTGTCGTCTGCAAACTTTGACACATTGCACATGGTCCCCAACTCCAAATCGTCTATGTAAATTGTGAACAACTGCGGGCCCAACACTGATCCTTGAGGGACCCCACTAGTTACAGGTTGCCAACCAGAAAAACACCCATTTATCCCCACTCTCTGCTTTCTGTTAGTTAACCAATCCTCTACCCATGCTACCACTTTACCCTCAATGCCATGCATCTTTAGTTTATGCAGCAACCTTTTGTGTGGCACCTTGTCAAAGCTTTCTGGAAATCCAGATATACCACATCCATTGGCTCCCCGTTATCTACTGCACTGGTAACGTCCTCAAAAAATTCTACCAAATTAGTCAGACACGACCTACCCTTTGTGAACCCATGCTGCGTCTGCCCAATGGGACAATTTCCCTCCAGGTACCCAGCTATTTCCTCCTTAATGATAGATTCCAGCATTTTCCCTACAACCGAAGTTAAGCTTACCGGCCTATAATTACCCGCTTTCTGCCGACCTCCTTTTTTAAACAGTGGTGTCACGTTTGCTACTTTCCAATCCTCTGGGACCACCCCAGAGTCTAGTGAATTTTGATAAATTATCACTAGTGCGTTTACAATTTCCCTAGCCATCTTTTTTACCACTCTGGGATGCATCCCATCAGGGCCAGGAGACTTGTCTACCTTTAGCCCCATTAGCTTGCCCAATACTGTCTCCTTAGTGATTACAATCATCGCAAGGTCCTCACCTATCATATCCTTATTTCCATCAGTCACTGGCCTGTTATTTGTGTCCTCCACTGTGAAGACTGACCCAAAAAATTGAGCTTGTGCAGGGCCCCCCAGCTCCTAGCTACCTGGATCCCCAGGTATCGGAAGCTCCTCTCCGCCCTCTTCAGCAGTAGCTCGTCTATCCCCCTTCCCTGGTTCCCTGCATGCGCCACAAAGAGCTCACTCTTCCCCACGTTGAGCTTATAGCCCGAGAAGTCTCCAAACTCCCTAAGGATCCGCATAACCTCCACCATCCCCTCCACTGGGTCAGCAACATATATCAATAGGTCATCAGCATATAATGACACCCGGTGTCCCCCCCCCCCCCCCCCCCCCCCCCCCCGGACCAATCCCCTCCATTTCCTGGACTCCCTCGGTGCCATGGCCAGCGTCTCAATTGCCAGTGCAAACAACAAGGGGGATAAGGGACACCCCTGCCTCATCCCCCTGTACAACCTAAAGTACTCCGACCTCCGTCGGTTCATAGTCACACTCGCCACTGGGGCCCTATATAACAACCTGACCCATCTTATGAACCCTTCCCCGAACCCAAACCTCCCAAGCACTTCCCAGAGATACTCCCACTCCACCCGATCAAATGCCTTCTCCACGTCCATAGCCACCACTACCTCCGCTTCCCCCTCCACCAAGGGCATCATGATCACATTTAAGAGCCTCCGCACATTCGTGTTTAACTGCCTGCCCTTCACAAATCCCGTCTGGTCCTCATGGATCACCCCCGGGACACAGTCCTCAATCCTCGTAGCCAGAACCTTCGCCAACAACTTGGCGTCTACATTGAGGAGCGAAATCGGCCTATACGATCCACATTGCAATGGATCCTTGGTCCGCTTCAAAATCAACGAGATCAGCCCCCGGGACATTGTCAGGGACAGGGTCCCCTGCTCCCTCGCTTCATTGAAAGTTCTCACCAGCAGCGGGCCCAGCAGGTCCACATACTTTCTGTAAAATTCAACCGGGGACCCGTCTGGTCCCGGGGCCTTCCCCGCCTGCATGCTCCCCAATCCTTTAACCAGCTCCTCCAGCCCAATCAGCGCCCCCAAACCAGCCACCTGCTCCTCCTCCACCCTCGGGAACCTCAGTTGGTCCAAGAATCGCCGCATCCCCTCCCCCCTCTCCGGGGGCTCAGACCTATACAGATCCCCATAGAAGTCCCTGTGGTAGTATGCATTAGGGGTCATGTGGGACTGTGAAGCCGTGATGTCATTGGCTGACAGATCCCGGGTCCTGGCTGGCTGTTGATCTCTAGCTCGGCCCTGAAGGCGGAGTATAAGAACCAGGAGTTCTCCCCCGCAGGCCAGTCTGTTGCTGAACTGCGGGGAACAAGTCACGCTTAATAAAGCCTCATCGACTTCATCTCTATTCGTCTCTCGTGAGTCTTTGTGCGCTACAATTTATTAAGCGTGCTTAAAGGACTATGGAGCTCAGGATCATCCTGGAATGCCTGAGGATCAGCCCCCACGCAGTGAACTCAGCAGCAGTTTTTAAACACTGGCAGACTTGTTTCGAAGCATACCTCCGAACGGCCCCCGGCCGGGTCACAGAAGACCAGAAACTACAGGTCCTGCATTCGAGGGTAAGCCCGGAAATTTTCCCTCTCATAGAAGACGCAGAGGATTTCCAGACGGCGTTCGCAGCACTAAAGAGCATCTATGTTCGCCCAGTGAACCAGATCTTCGCACGCTACCAACTCGCAATGAGACGGCAAAGTCCCGGAGAATCGCTAGACGAATTCTACGCCGCGCTACTAATTTTGGGACGGGCCTGCAGCTGCCCGCCGGTAAACGCGATTGAACACACGGACATGTTAATTCGCGATGCTTTTGTGGCAGGTATGAACTCTCCCCAAATCCGCCAAAGACTTTTAGAAAAAGAGTCGCTAGGACTCTCAGAGGCACGGGCCCTTGCAGCCTCACTAGATGTGGCCGCGCGAAACGCCCGCGCGAACGGCCCCGACCGCGCGGCAGCCCCTTGGGCTCCGTGGACCCCCGTCGCGACAAACCCCCCCCCCCCCCACCCCACAGGCTTGCGCGGTTCAGACGCCAAGTCGTCCCGGGGGAGCCCGCTATTTCTGCGGCCAGGCGAAACACCCCCGGCAGCGCTGCCCGGCCCACGCAGCGATTTGCAAGAGCTGCGGGAAAAAGGGCCATTTCGCGGCTGTGTGCCGGTCCCGGGAGGTCGCCGCTGTCCCCGGAGAAGAAGGAGTTCTGCGCGTTTCTAACGCTCCCCAACCCCCCCAGCGCCCCATGTACGACCCGCAGGCGCAGCCATTTTGGGTCCCGGCCACCGCTGTCCCCGGAGAACAAGGAGTCCTGCGCCTTTCAAACTCTCCCCAACCCCCCCAGCGCCCCATGTGCGACCCGCAGGCGCCGCCATTTTGGGTCCCGGCCACCACGAGGTGAGGAGGGGTGCCGCCATCTTGGGACCCCCCAGCCCTGTGCGACGCATGGGGGCGCCATTTTGTCCACCCCCGCCGCCATCTTGTGACCCCCCAGCCATGTGTGATGCATGGGGGCGGCCATTTTGTTCAACCCCGCCGTCATCTTGGACGGCAACAATGGACCCCAGCATCGACGGCTCAACGGGGTTCGAGGAAGACGCTGAAGCACTACGACCACGTCTGGCCTCAATGACGCTGGACCAAGCACGGCCCCGGACGCTCCAGACGACGACAACAACGGTGCTGATCAACGGGCACGAGACACCATGCCTGGTCAACCCCGGGAGCACAGATAGCTTCATCCACCCCGACACGGTAAGACGCTGGTTTTTGACCATCCATCCCAGTGCGCAAAAGATTTCCCTAGCTGCAGGATCCCACTCCGTACAGATCAAAGGCTTCTGCATAGTGACCCTAACGGTGCAAGGGAGGGAGTTAAAAACTACAGGCTCTATGTCCTTCCCCAACTCTGCGCGCCCACATTACTGGGATTAGACTTCCAGTGCAATCTGCAGAGCCTAACCTTCCAATTCGGCAGCCCAATACCCCCACTCACTATCTGCGGCCTCGCAACCCTCAAGGTTGAGCCCCATCCTTGTTTGCAAACCTCACCCCGGATTGCAAACCCGTCGCCACTAGGAGCAGACGGTACAGCGCCCAGGACCGGACATTCATTCGGTCCGAAGTCCAGCGGCTACTGAAGGAAGGCATAATCCAGGCCAGCAATAGTCCCTGGAGAGCACAGGTGGTAGTAGTAAAGACAGGGGAAAAGCAAAGGATGGTCATAGACTATAGCCAGACCATCAACAGGTACACACAGCTAGATGCGTACCCTCTCCCCCGCATATCCGACATGGTCAATCGGATTGCCCAATATAAGGTCTTCTCCACCGTGGACCTCAAGTCCGCCTACCATCAGCTCCCCATCCGCCCAAGTGACCGCAAGTACACAGCCTTCGAGGCAGACGGGCGATTATACCACTTCCTAAGGGTCCCATTTGGCGTCACAAACGGGGTCTCGGTCTTCCAACGAGAGACGGACCGAATGATCAACACGGGTTGCAGGCCACGTTCCCGTATCTCGACAACGTAACCATCTGCGGCCACGATCAGCAGGACCACGACGCCAACCTCCAAAAATTCCTCCAGACCGCTAAAGCCTTGAACCTCACATACAACGAGGACAAGTGCGTTTTTAGCACAAACCGGCTCGCCATCTTGGGATATGTAGTGCGCAATGGGATAATAGGCCCCGACCCCGAACGTATGCGCCCCCTCATGGAATTTCCCCTGCCTCACTGCTCAAAAGCCCTAAAACGCTGCCTGGGGTTCTTTTCATATTACGCCCAGTGGGTCCCCCAGTACGCAGACAAGGCCCGCCCCCTAATACAGACCACAACCTTCCCTCTGTCGACAGAGGCTTGCCAGGCCTTCAGCCGCATCAAAGCGGATATCGCAAAGGCCACGATGCGCGCCATCGACGAGTCCCTCCCCTTCCAGGTCGAGAGCGACGCCTCCGATGTAGCTCTAGCGGCCACCCTTAACCAAGCGGGCAGACCCGTGGCCTTTTTCTCCCGAACCCTCCACGCCTCAGAAATCCGCCACTCCTCAGTGGAAAGGGAAGCCCAAGCCATAGTGGAAGCTGTGCGACATTGGAGGCATTACCTGGCCGGCAGGAGATTCACTCTCCTCACTGACCAGCGGTCAGTAGCTTTCATGTTCGATAATGCACAGCGGGGCAAAATTAAAAATGACAAGATCTTAAGGTGGAGGATCGAGCTCTCCACCTTCAACTATGAGATCTTGTACCGTCCCGGAAAGCTGAACGTGCCGTCCGATGCCCTATCCCGCGGCACATGTGCCAACGCACAAATTAACCGTCTCCAAATCCTCCACGAGGACCTCTGCCACCCGGGGGGTCACTCGGTTCTACCATTTTATAAAGTCCCGCAACCTCCCCTACTCCGTGGAGGAGGTCCGTACAGTCACAAGGAACTGCCACATCTGCGCAGAGTGCAAACCGCATTTTTTCAGGCCGGATAGTGCGCACCTGATCAAGGCCTCCCGTCCCTTTGAACGCCTCAGTCTGGATTTCAAAGGGCCCCTCCCCTCCACCGACCACAACACATACTTCCTGAACGTGGTGGACGAGTACTCCCATTTCCCCTTCGCCATCCCCTGCCCTGACATGACAGCGGCCAGAGTCATTAAAGCCCTTAACACCATATTCACACTGTTCGGTTGCCCCGCATACGTCCATAGCGACAGGGGGTCCTCCTTCATGAGTGACGAGCTGCGCCAGTTCCTGCTCAGCAAGGGTATAGCCTCGAGCAGGACGACCAGCTACAACCCCCGGGGGAACGGGCAAGTAGAGAGGGAGAACGGCACGGTCTGGAAGACCGTCCTACTGGCCCTACGGTCCAGGGATCTCCCAGTTTCACGGTGGCAGGAGGTCCTCCCGGACGCCCTCCACTCCATCCGGTCGCTACTGTGTACCACCACTAACCAAACGCCTCATGAGCGCCTCCTTGTCTTCCCCAGGAAGTCCTCCTCTGGAACGTCGCTGCCGACCTGGCTGGCGGCCCTAGGACCCATCTTGCTCCGGAAACATGTGCGGGCGCACAAGTCGGACCCATTGGTCGAGAGGGTTCACCTACTCCACGCGAACCCGCAGTACGCCTACGTGGCGTACCCCGACGGCCGACAGGACACGGTCTCCCTGCGAGATCTGGCGCCCGCCGGCAACACGCACACCCCCTCGACACCAATCACCCCCTCCCTGCCACCGGCGCACCCCGCGACAGCCCCCTTCCCGGGAGGATCGGTCCTCCTCCCAGGTCCGACCAGAAGTGAAGCTGAAGCAGAAACCGTAAAGCTCCCGGAGACGACAACACTGGAACAAGCACCACCACCACCAGGGCTGAGGCGATCGACAAGGACGACCAGACCGCCCGACCGACTTGTGGCATCGGTGTAACACTAGAATGTTGTGGACTTTAACGAGAATTTTTTTCCCTTTTTCCCTCTTACGAATACTGTAAATAGTTCAAAACAAAAAACCCTGTACATAGCCCAGTGTAGGGCACTGTGATGACATGCAAAAGTTTTTTTTCCTCCCAGGACCAGCCTTGTAAACCCCTACCACCATGCGAAGCACCACCCCGCCGGGTTCATTTTTAACAAGGGGTGAATGTGGTAGTATGCATTAGGGGTCATGTGGGACTGTGAAGCCGTGATGTCATTGGCTGACAGATCCCGGGTCCTGGCTGGCTGTTGATCTCTAGCTCGGCCCTGAAGGCGGAGTATAAGAACCAGGAGTTCTCCCCCGCAGGCCAGTCTGTTGCTGAACTGCGGGGAACAAGTCACGCTTAATAAAGCCTCATCGACTTCATCTCTATTCGTCTCTCGTGAGTCTTTGTGCGCTACAGTCCCTAAATACCTTGTTTATTCTCACTGCACTCCGCACTGTATTCCCCCTCTATCTCTAATTCCACCAATCTCCCTCGCTGCCTCCCTCTTACGAAGCTGATGTGCCAGCATCCGGCTCGCCTTCTCCCCATACTCATACGCGCCCCCTTCATTTTCCTCCACTGCGCCTCTGCTTTTCCCGTGGTCAATAGATCAAATTCCATTTGGAGGTTTTGTCGCTCCCTAAGAAGCCCCTCCTCGGGGGCCTCGGCATAGCTCCTGTCCACCCTTAATATCTCCCCCATCAACCTCTCCCTCTCCCTCTCTTCTCCCTATGCGCCCTAATGGAAATTAGCTCTCCTCTAACCACCGCCTTCAGAGCCTCCCAGACTACCCCCACCTGCACCTCCCCATTGTCGTTGGCCTCCATGTATCTTTGAATACAGCCCCTGATCCGCCCGCACACCTCCTCATCTGCCAACAGTCCCACATCGAGGCGCCACAACGGTCGCTGGTCCCTCTCCTCCCCCAACTTCAGCTCCACCCAATGCAGGGCGTGGTCCAAGATGGCTATAGCCGAATATATCCCGTTCGCTCCACTTTTGGGATTAGTGCCCTACTCATTATAAAGAAATCTATCCGGGAATAGGCTTTATGGACGTGGGAGAAAAAAAAAATTTCTCTGGCCACCGGCCTAGCAAACCTCCACGGATCCACTCCCCCCCATCTGGTCCATAAACCCCCTGAGCACCTTGGCCGCAGCCGGCCTCTTAACCGTCCTGGACCTGGAACAGTCCAGTGCATGGTCCAGCACCGTGTTGAAGTCCCACCCCATTATCAAGCTCCCTGCCTCCAGATCCGGGGTCCGACCCAACATACGTTTCATAAATCTCCTGGAGTGTGTCTCCTGGAGCATGACCACATCTGCCTTCAGTCCCTTTAAGTGCGCGAACATCCTGGTCCTCTTGACCGGCCCATTCAGGCCCCTCACATTCCATGTTATCAGCCGAATCAGGGGGCTACTAGCGCCCCCCCCACCCCTGCCGACTAGCCATCCCCTTTTTTAGGCCAGCCACGTGCCCGCGCCTCCCACACCCTCCAGTCCAGTGTGGGAATCCCCCTGCCTCCCCTGTCGATCAATGTGCGCTCTCCTCCAGCACCACTCTTCCACCCAGGCCCTGCCCGTCCCTTCCTTAGCGCGGGAAAAAGCCCCGCTTTCCATCCGAGCTGGCCCCGCCCCCTATTGCGCAGCTCTTTTTTGTGCGACCTTGCCCAGCTCCCCAACACCGGGCTTCCAAACCCCCTTCATCAGCAGGGACCTGCTCCTACAGTACTGGCGCCCACACTCTCCCACAGTCCCCACATCATATCCACTCACCCCTTCCCATTTCCCCTCTTCCCAACCTGAAACCAGAAGAAGAACACCCCCAAAATACAGCAAACACCCCCCCACAACAAACCCTCAGTTCGAGTCCAGCTTTTCAGTCTGAATAAAGGTCCATACCTCATATGGCGTCTCAAAATAGTGGTGACGGTCCTGAAACGTGACCCACAATCGTGCTGGCTGCAGCATTCCAAACTTCACCCCCTTCCTATGGAGAACCGCCTTGGTCAGATTAAAACCAGCCCTCTTCTTGGCCACCTCCGCACTCCAGTCCTGGTAGACACGGATCTCCGTATTCTCCCAACTTCTGCTCCGTTCTTTCTTCGCCCATCTCAGGACGCACTCTCTGTCCATAAAGCGGTGGAACCTCACCACTACAGCCCTTGGTGACTCGGTGGCTTTAGGCCTCCTTGCCAGGACTCGAAGAGCCCCATCCAGCTCCAGAGGCCTCGGGAAAGCTCCCACACCCATCAGCGTGTTGAGCATTGTAACTACATAGGCCCCAGCATCGGACCCCTCCACTCCTTCAGGGAGACCCATAATCCGAAGATTCTTCCTCCTCGACCTGTTGTCCAGCTCCTCAAACTTCTGCCACTTCTTGTGCAGAGCCGCGTGCATCTCCACCTTCACCGCCAGGCCCCAAAACTCATCCTCGTTCTCTGAGGCCTTCTGCTGCACCTCTCGAATTGCGGCCCCTTGGGCCTTCTGGGTATCCACCAGCTTTTCGATCGACGCCTTCATTGGCGCCAGCATTTCTGCTCTCAGCTCCGCAAAGCAGTTTTTAAGGAACTCTTGCTGCTGCCGCAACCACGCTGCTTGATCTCCACCCGCCGCCATCTTGCTTTTCCTCCCCCGCTCTATTCGCTGCTCCAAAAACACTTTTTTGATTGCTCCACTCCTAGTCCACTCCATACAGTGCTGGGGGAACCTTACTATCACTTTCCCACACTGGGAACCGTCGTACAAGTTCTGCTGGGGCTCCTCAAAAGGGCCCAAAAGTCCGTTCTTGGCGGGAGCTGCCGAACGTGCGACCTACCTAGGCATAGCCGCAACTGGAAGTTCCGACCTGGCCATCTCCACAGGTAGAGCGTGGCTACACGAGGCAACTTTTGGTCCGCCTGACAGTGGACGTAGTGCTGGGCCACTCGCTCAATGCCTGCATCGATGCTGGGCCAGCAAACGTAGCTTTGAGCTAACATTTTCATGTTGGGCATGCCAAGGTGTCTATTGTGGAGGTCCATCAGCAACGGGCCACGAGCATGCAATCCTCCATGCTAAGCTCCTGCATCTTTGTGGTGTAGGCCTTCAGGTCCTGTGGTAAAGCCCTGTGCTGAGTCTCGTGGACGCGGGATAGCTGAGAGTCAGCCTGGGTACACCTGCGGGATGCCATGACTGGTAGCGAGTGCATCAAATGGAGGTCAGCAATGACCTCGCCGGCCGCCGCAGGTGTAGGTGGCCTGATTGGCAAGGGCAGACGCTTAACCTGTCGACGTGGGGAATGTTGGCCGCAGAGTGGTGCTCCAAAACAGTCATATGCTGCGAGCAGCAATGCCGATTGTTGGATTTGGGCAAAAGCAACGGGGTGGGGGAAATAAACAAATTTTAAAAATCGCTCAATCCTCCTTGAAGGGCCCTAGGAGGGGCTTCTAGTCCATGAGAATGGTGAAGCGATGTCCATAGACAGATTGATGCAATTTTGTGACCCCGAACCTGACAGCCAAACCCTCCTTCTCAATCTGGGCATATCGCTTCTCTGTGTTGGCCGACGCTCTTGAGGTGAAGGTGATGGGACAGATCTGTCATCCATGGCGTGGGCCAGCATGGCCCCGACGTCATACAGAGAAGAGTCGCAGGTCAAAAGGATTGTTCGGGATGGGTCGAAGTGGCTTAGCAGCCTTGATGAGGAGAGTTGTTGTTTCGCCTTGACAAAAGCTGCTTGCTGCTCTCGGCCCCACTTCACGTGTTGCCCCTTTTTCAACAGACGGTGGAGGGGGCTAGTGGTGGTCAGGTTTGGGAGGAACTTTCCAGGGTAGTTTTACAAGCCCAGGAATGAACAGAGGTCCGTTGGGTCACCTGGTCTAGGAGCCTGCTGAATTGCTTGTACCTTCTCTTCCATTGGGTGCAAGTATGGTGGTCTACGCAGTAGCCAAGGTACGTTACTTCAGCGGCGTTGAATACACATTTCTCCAGCCAGGTGCAGACGCCGACTTCCTCAAAATGCCTCGGCCTTTGGGCCAGGTTTTGTTTGTGCTCCTAGTCGGACCATGATCAGAATGTCATCTAGAGAGACGGCCGCCTGAGGTATGCCTCGCAGGATATCCGCCATTACTCGCTTCTCCATTATTGCACACACGGAGGAAACCCCAAAGAGCAGGCGGGTGTATTCATATAGCCCCCTGTGTGTGTTCACGGTTACAAAGTGTCTTGACTCGGGGGCCAGGACCACTGGAGGTAAGCGTGACTCATGTTGATTTTCGTAAACATACGCCTACGCTTCCCAGTCAGATAACTGTACCAGGTGTATGATGCCCAAATTCCCCATTGATGAAGATGAACATCTTGACAAGGTTATCCTCACACCCCCACTACTTGCCTTCAAATAACCCCGCAACCTCAAACAAACCATTGTTTGCAGCAAACTACCCAGCCTTCAGAACAGCGACCACGACACCCCACACCCTGCCATGGCAATCTCTGCAAGACGTGCCAGATCATCGACATGGATACCACCATTACACGTGAGAACACCACCCACCAGGCACGCGGTACATACTCGTGCGACTCGGCCAACGTTGTCTACCTCATACGCTGCAGGAAAGGATGTTCCGAAGCGTGGTACATTGGCGAGACCATGCAGACGCTGCGACAACGAATGAATGGACATCGCGCGACATTCACCAGGCAGGAATGTTCCCTTCCAGTCGGGGGACACTTCAGCAGTCAAGGGCATTCAGCCTCTGATCTTCGGGTAAGCGTTCTCCAAGGCGGCCTTCAGGATGCGCGGCAACGCAGAATCGCTGAGCAGAAACTTATAGCCAAGTTCCGCACACATGAGTGCGGCCTCAACCGGGACCTGGGATTCATGTCGCATTACATTCACCCCCCACCATCTGGCCTGGGCTTGCGAAATCCTACCAACTGTCCTGGCGTGAGACAATTCACACCTCTTTAACCTGGGGTTACCCCTATCTCTGGATCTGTAAACACTTAATTTACTGCAAATGCTTGCATTCTAAGCATTGTCTTGCATCTTTGTGTTGTAAGACCTCTTACAGTGTCAATGATAGAAGGCCAGACCGAATGCAGTCGAATGTATGGTGACTGACTAGCGACATTGCTGCCCCAGTGTTGAGTTCCATGCAGATTGGGTATCCATTAATTTGCAGGGAGATCCAAGATGGCGCTACGCTGTAACGGCTGGTAGGGGTGATGCACTATCAATTACGACGAGACGAGGGTAGAGAATAATCGAGGCTTTATTACGCAGAGATGTGTAGCCTCCCGCAGCTGCTGCCGAATAGCTGCAGCTCGGAGAGCCCACACATTTATACTCCGCCTACTGGGCGGAGCCAGCAGGCAGGGATCTACCCCCGTACCTGTAGTACAGGGGCCTTACCGTAATACCCTCATATGCAGTCTATACAATACAACAGTGATGACTACCACATTCACCCCCTGTTAAAAAAAGAGTCCAGCGGGGGTGGTGGAAAACTATTTACATACAGGTTGTTTTAAATTTTAGAAAGAGTTTACAAATTTAGACGGTTGGGTGCCTTGATCCGTCATTGCGAGCGCCGCAGTTCTGGTGGCGTTTCAGGCGTCGGTTCAGTCGTCGCTGACTCCGGGAGCGTGTCGACCTCATCTTCATCCCCGGGTGGGACCAAGGGGAGGACGGATCATCCTGGAGCGGTGGCTGTGGTGGGGTGCGCTGGGGGGTGGGGGTGTGGCGCCGGCAGTTCCCTGAAGGAGACTGTGTCTTGGCAGACGTCGGGATACGCTACGTAGGCATACTGCGGGTTTGCGTGGAGTAGCTGTGCCCTCTCAACCAACGGGTCCGCCTTGTGAAGCCGCATGTGCTTGTGGAGAACGGGTCCTGGAGCTGCCAGCCACGTTGGGAGCGAAACCCCGGAGGTGGACTTCCTGGGGAAGGCAAAGAGGCGTTCATGGGGAGTTTCGTTAGTCGCAGTGCACAGGAGCGACCGAATTGAGTGGTGGGCATCGGGGAAGACCTCCTGCCAGCGGGAGGCCGGGAGATGTTTGGACCGTAGGGCCAGCTGGACGGCCTTCCAGACCGTCCCATTCTCCCGCTGTTTCCCCGGGGGTTGTAGCTGGTCCTCCTGCTCGAGGCAATGTGCCTGTTGAGCAAGTACTGGCGCAGCTCATCGCTCATAAATGAGGATCCCTGGTCGCTGTGGACATAGGCGGGGAAACCGAACAAAGTGAAGGTGGTGTTGAGGGCTTTGATGACGGTGGCAGACGTCATATCGGGGCATGGGAAGGCGAAGGGGGATCTGGAATATTCGTCGACCACATTAAGAAAGTACGTGTTGCGGTCAGTGGAGGGGAGGGGCCCTTTGAAGTCCACGCTGAGGCGTTCAAAGGGGCGGGAGGCCTTCACCAGGCGTGCACGGTCTGGCCGGTAGAAGTGCGGTTTACGCTCCGTGCAGACCTGGCAGTCTCTGGTGATAGCCCTGACTTCCTCGGTGGAGTAGAGCAGATTGCGGGCCTTTATGAAATGATAAAAGCGGGTGATCCCTGGGTGACAGAGATCGTCGTACAGGGTCCGGAGTCTTGTGCGCTGGCACATGTACCTCGGGATAGGGCATCGGGGGGCTCGTTGAGCTTACCGAGGCGATACAAAATCTCGTAATTGTTCTCGTAGGTGGAGAGCTCGACCCTTCACCTCAAGATCTTATCATTTTTGATCTTACCCCGCTGTGTGTTGTTAAACATGAAGTCAACTGACCGTTGGGCAGTGAGGAGAGTGAATCTCCTGCCGGCCAGGTAATGCCTCCAATGCCGCACAGCTTCAACGATAGCTTGGGCCTCCTTTTCGACAGAGGAGTGCTGAATTTCAGAGGCATGGAGGGTGCGGGTAAAGAATGTCATGGGCCTGCCTGCCTGGTTGAGGGTGGCGACCAGAGCGACGCCTGATGCATCGCTCTCGACTTGGAAGGGGAGCGTCTTGTCGACCGCGTTGTCGCAGCCTTGGCGATGTCAGTCTTGAAACGGTTGAAGGCCTGGTGAGCCTCAGCCGTCAGTGGGAAAACGGTGGAGTGGATGAGCGGGCGGGCCTTGTCCGCATAGTTAGGGACCCACTGGGCGTAGTACGAGAAAAACCCCAGGCATCATTTGAGGGCCTTGGGGCAGTGGGGAAGGGGGAGTTCCATGAGGGGGCGCATGCGATCGGGGTCGGGCCCTAGAACTCCATTCTGAACCACATAGCCGAGGATGGCTAATTGGTTTGTGCTTAATACGCACTTCTCCTTGCTGTAGGTTAGGTTGAGGAGTTTGGCGGTGTGGAGGAATTTGGAAAGTTAGCGGCGTGGTCCTGCTGGTCGTGGCCGCAGATGGTGACGTTATCCAGGCACGGGAAAGTGGCCCACAGTCCGTACTGGTCAACCATTCGGTCCATCTCCCGTCGGAAGACCGAGACCCCGTTAGTGACGCCGAAGGGAACCCTAAGGAAGTGGTAAAGGCAGCCGTCCGCTTCAAACACGGTGTACTGGCGGTCCGCCTTGCGAATGGAGAGCTGGTGGTAGGCAGATTTCAGGTCCACTGTCGAAAAGACCCGGTACTGTGCAATCTGATTGACCATATCAGATATGCGTGGGAGGGGGTACACGTCGAGCTGCGTGTACCGATTGATGGTCTAACTGGAGTCAACGACCATCCTGTTTTTCTCCCCAGTTTTCACCACTACCACTTGGGCTCTCCAGGGGCTGTTGCTGGCCTCGATAATACCTTTCCGCAGCAGCCGCTGGATCTCTGATGAAGGTCCTGTCCTGGGCACTGTACCGTCGGCTCCTGGTGGCGACGGGTTTGCAATCCGAGGTGAGGTTCGCAAACAGGGAAGGTAGGTCGACTTTAAGGGTCGTGAGACCGCAGACAGTAAGGGGTGGTAGGGGCCTGCCAGATTTCAGGGTTAGGCTCTGGAGGTTGCACTGGAAGTCCAGGCCGAGTAGCAAGGCAGCGCAGAGGTTGGGGAGGACGTAGAGCCGGAAGACGCTGATCTCTACGCCCTGGATGGTGAGCATGGCAGTGCAATATCTCCGGATCGCCACGGAGTGGGATCCGGAGGCCAGGGAGATTCTCTGGTTGATGGAGTGTACCGTGAGGGAGCAGCGCCTTACCGTATTGGGGTGGTTGAAGCTCTCAGTGCTCTCGGAGTCCAGAAGGCAGGATATCTAGTGCCCGTCGACCTTCACTGTCGTCGAAGCGGTCGCGAGGTTGTGCGGTCGGGACTGGTCAATTGCGATGGTGGCCAGACGTGGCTTGTCGGCGGTGTTTGCAGGCGATGAGCGGCCCGATGAGGTGCCCGACGAGCAAGGGTCCTGAGGCGGGGAAGATGGCAGCGCCCACGGGCTGCACGTGTTGTGATGCGAGCAAGATGGCGGCACCCACGGGCCACACGTGTTGTGAGGGGAGCAAGATGACTGCGCCTACGGGCCGCACGTGATCTGAGGCGAGGAAGATGGCGGCGCCCACAGGTCGCACGTGGGAGGTGCAGGGACAATAGCGGTGATCGAGCGGGCCTGGCACACAGCAACGAAATGTCCTTTCTTCCCACAGAGCGCGCTCCGTGTCGGGCAGCGCTGCCGGGAGTGTTTTGACTGTCCGCAGAAGTAGCACTTGGGTCCCCCGGGGTTGGTTGGCTGCCGAGCGGCACAGGCCTGGGGTTGGCTGGGGGAGGTCGCTGATGGGGTCCACGGTGGGGTGTTCGCTGGTGGGGTCCATGATGCGCAGGAGGAGTGGCCGTGCGTTCGGGGGCATACACCTGTATATTGCATGCGGCGATTGTGAGCGAGAGCGCTAGTTTCTTGGTCGCCGCGAGGTCGAAGGTAGCTCCTTCTAAGAGGCGCTGGCGGATGTAGGCCGACCCTATGCCCATAAGGAACGCGTCTCTAAGTAGCAGGTCAGAACATTCAGCGGCTGAAACGGCCTGGCAATCGCAGTCTCTCACCAGGACGTGCAGGGCACGCCAGAAATCTTCCACAGACTCACCGGGGAGTTGATGCCGCGTGGACAGGAGATGCCTGGACTAGATTTTGTTAGTCTGCTGAGTGTAGTTCTCCTTCAGTAGCACCATGGCCTCAGCGTAGGTCGGCGCGTCCCGGATGAGGAGATAAATATCGGAGCTCAGCCACGTGTCGAGGATCTGGAGCTTCTGTGCCTCTGGGGGTGGTTCAGTCGCAGATCCAATGTGCGAAGGCCGACTTGGCGTTGTCTGCTTGAGGGTGCAGCTGCAGGCGATCTGGCTTGATGCGGAGGTCCATCGTTGTAAAATCTCTGCATAATAAATTGATGCACTATCAATTACGACGAGACGAGAGTAGGGAGTAATCGAGGCTTTATTATGCAGAGATGTGGAGCCTCCCGCAGCTGCTGCCGAAATGGCTGCAGCTCGGAGAGCCCACACATTTATACTCCGCCTACTGGCCAGAGCCAGCAGGCAGGGATCTACCCCCGTACCTGTAGTACAGGGCCTTACCGTAATACCCTTGTATGCAGTATATACAATACAACTGGTGACTACCACAAGGGGCTGTTGCCATCTTCCACGTAGTAAGCCCTGTCACATGGTGGGTGGTCGCGCTTAGCAGGTAGATCCTCATGGGGCCTCGGTTTCTCTGGTTTTTGCGGCCTGTCATGGCCCCCATTGGCTTGTGGTCATATTCCTGTTCCTCCTGGTCCGGGGAGAACGTCCGGCAGCATTCCCGGCCTCTATTTTGGCGGTCCGCATTCCTCCGGTCGGTGTCCCATTGTAGGGGGCCGGCCTCGTCAGTTCTAGCCGAGTGTGATCGGCGTCCCAGACTGAGCACTGCCATTCACTGGAGTTCGTGGACCCCTTATTCGGCGCTCTCTCTGGAAATAGCTATCTCCACAGCGTGTTGCAGTTCCAGGCCTCAGCTAGCAATTTCCATCGTGTGGCCACATTGCGAGTCCGCATACCAAATGGTCCCGGAAGGTCTCATTCAATGTCGCTCCGAATTCGCAAGTCTCAGACAGTTTTCGGAGGTAGGCCGGGAAGTCACTCACCGACTCCACCTGAGCCTGAGCAGCCATGTGGAACTGGAAACGACGTATGATGACATGTGGTTTTGGGTTGAAATGTTCCCTCACCAGGGCCACCAGGGTAGGGAACGACCCGGAATATAATATAACAGTTTGTCTTTCATCGCTGGTGATCGCATTTTTCAGAGAAAATGGTTCACGTATTCCACATATTTCCCCCAATTGTTTGTACCTGCGTTAAAAGGTTTCACCGTTCTATGAGCGGCATTTCGGCAGCTAATAGTGGGGCCTGTCGAAGCCTAAATTAGGTGGGCCGGTGCGTAGTAACCGGTGTCGACGGAGCTCCATTGAATCATTGTCGCCACTGTTGAATCCACGATAAGCAGAATGCACAGATGATGGTAGAAATTACGAACAAGGTTTATTCCAATACAATTGCAATACTCCTCCACTCCCCTAAGAGTCTCCTTCCCCGGCCTGCACCAAAATCGGCATTTACATATCATTAGTGCGTTTCTCGCAGTTTGCTCCAGGCCTCCCGCCCTCTAAGGCGGATGTCACGGGTTACAAGTATTTACAAACAGAGACTCGATGCCATGGCAGCTGAGGGGGAAAGAAAATGTCAGCAAAAGTTTGAAGTGTTTAAAATTGTAGCGCTTGCTTGGGGGGGGGGGGGGGGGGGGGGAGAGGATAACAGAATAAACAAAGGACACATGCACCGTGGCCTTTGGCACCCTCCTTGGCACACTGCCCCTCTCAAGGCAGAGGCCTCACCAGTGACACTATCAGCTAGCCTACCCCTCAGGATCTCCAACTGTCTCCAAGGCCTGCCTGCCCACTGCGCCCCTGCTTCCATCCATCTTTTCACGGTCAGGTTGTCATGACCTGTGCATCTCACCCAGGACCCACATCTACTTAAGCTCCCAGCAGACGCCCACTTCTGTCACTTACCCCCATCTGTAGGACCTGCCCACACACAAACCTCTAAGCATAGAGGTGATTGGTGGCACACAGAGGCCCTCTCCACAGCACAACCAGGTGCCACCCTGCTGGTGGCATAACACATGGCCAAACCAATGAGGACACCCACAGTAGATCAAACTGGGAAACAGGACAGGGGCCACCGAGCCTATCGCTAACACAGGTTGTAGCAGCCACCAGTACCCCAGTTGACAGGAACGGGTGGTGAGGATAGAGGCTCCCTGATGCCACTCACTGCTGAGGATGGGGTGCAGCTGGGGACGGGGTGCAGTGCGGAAGGCAGATTTTTGAGGGGGGTTCGACCTCAGGGTGAGGTGGGATTGGGAGGGACATGTGGAGGGTGAAGCTGGAATGCAACTTAGGAGTCACCATGTAGCCTGTTGGATCTGGATGGGCAAGAGAATACTCATCTTCTTAACATGTTTTCTCTTTTCCATCCCTGCAGAGAATAAATTTCAGAGTAGGGCCAGGAATGCTCACTATCTGCCTGGCCCCAGCTGCCGTTGCGGATGTACGAAGGCTGGACGCACAGGGCCTGCTTGGGGAGGACCCTGCACAAGAAGAGCCTGCTCCAGAAGAGCAGGGGCCAGCCAGTGATGCTGGAGAGTCGGCCGTCCAACAGGCTGAGGAGGAGGTATGAAGGAGGTGCTGCAACAGGCCATGTGAATTCCATCAGCGCCTGTCCTTCAAGGACTTGCCGGACCGTGTGTGCCGTAGAAGACTCTGGCTAACCAGGGAGACCATGCATCATCTGTGCCAGATGATGGAGCACCTGGCATCTCAGGGATTTGGAGGAGGACACCCTGTTCCTGGTGGCCGTCAAGGTGACGGTCGCCCTGAACATTTTTGCCACTGGATCTTTCCGGGGGCCAAGCGGGGAGTTGGCTGGGACTGGATAGACTTCTGCCCACAGGTTTATCAATGCTGGGATGGATGCCCTATGTACACAGGAGGAGGACTATATAACCTTCAGTCTGGGCCAGGCCCACCAGGATTGCCCACAGTGCTGGCAAGCCCCAGGTCCAGGGCGTGATAGATAGAATACATGTCCCTCTACGAGCACCGGCTCATCATGGGGTGCCCTTCATCAATAGGAAGGGCTTCCACTCCCTGAATGTGCAGTTGGGTGTGACTGCTGCACATCATGCCCGTCTGCGCCGATAACCTGGTAGCATGCAAATCGTCGGTTTTTGGCACCTTCGAGATGCTCCCTCAGGTGAGGAGTTGGCTCCTTCGTGACAAGGGTTACCCTCTGAGGTCTTGACTGATGACACCTGTCCAGAGGCCCCAAACAGACGTCTATGCAGCAACCAGGAGCATCACTGAGTGGTGTATCAACTTAAGGAAGATGTACTTCCGATGCCTGGACTGCTCTGGTGGGGTTCTCCAATATAGCCCGGGAGGGTCTCGAACATCGTGATGGCCTTCTGCATAACACCGTACAGCAGAGGGTGGAATGAAGTGAAATGAAAATTGCTTATTGTTACAAATAGGTTTCAAATGAAGTTACTGTGAAAAGCCCCTAGTTGCCACATTCCGGCACCTATTCGGGGAGGCTGGTACGGGAATTGAACCCGCGCTGCTGGCCTGGTCTGTTTTACAAGCCAGCTATATAGCCCACTGTGCTTAATCAGCCCCAGAATGCTGGAGGAGGAAGAAGCCAGGCCTCATCTAATGAGGAGGACGGCCAGGAAGAAGAGCATGGACCCCAAGCTGGCATGGCAGCCCATCCAATGTGTGCTCCAGGGCCGCCACACACTGGACAACTTCATCACCTCCTGATTTCCAACTAGGAGGCCAGGCCACAGGCTGCTCCTCCACCCTGACTCACCTCTCCATACTTTTCCCCTCAACCCCTTCCAAGTGGTACCCCCTTACCCATAGATGCTCACATCTTACCCTGTCCCTCCACCCTTTTCTCCATCCCACCACCCTCTCCCCCCTCCGCGGGTCCTACCAGCATCACTACAGGATGTTGGCCTTTGGCTGGCAATATCAGCAGGTCTTGTCCACGGGACAGAGGGTGATGACTCGCTGTGAGATGAGCTCTGGTACTCCTCATCGTTTGACAAAGTCTACTCCTGCTTTCAGGATCACATTCCATGTCCTCTTCTGTGATCCCTACATGTGTGATGGATGTTCCGTCTCCTGGGTCCGTACAATCCTTTGAGGGTTGTGGGACTGGGTGCGGTTATGGAGATGGTGAGCAGTGATGGGTTATTAATTAGGTAAGCCGTCCAACAAGGTAGCCTCACACTTCTGGACCCATTCCCTGCCGCCTTAGGGTGACCCCAGGTGGAATGTCCAATTGTCCTGAGGGCCCTGCTCCGTGCCATCTTCCAACACCAACACCACCAACCCCCCCATCGGGCACACTCTCTACACCTAGCCCAGCCCAACCCTCACATCCTTCAGACAGAGGATTGAGGCAGGTCAGAATGTTGATGAAAAGGTGTTTTATAGTGACCCCTAACTCTAACCTATGTGTTGCACCCCTGCCAACTCAACTGGTGTCCATCTTCTTTATCTTATGTGGCCTACTGTTCCTTCTAGGTATGACCCCAGACAGCACATCAGGCTTGGAGGCGACCTGCTCCGTATCTAGCCCTGTGACCTCAGATGCCTTTGGCGGCTGTCTTCTGCAGGGCCTGGACCTGGTTGGGCCCGGCCGACTTTCAGGTGTCACAGGTGACGAGGTACCAACTGTTCTGTCTGCTGCCCATGAGATGAGCCAGTGTCAGTTGGGAGATTCAGAAGCGCTGAGGTGTTCCAGCATCTACCCTGCGGGAGGCACCAGCCCCATCACTTCCTTCTCCCTCGGGGTGCTCAATGGCCCCGGGCTACTCCGTGGGGCGGAGATGAGGCCAGAGTGAGCTCCGGATGCTGCACCATCACCTAGCACTGCCAGTCCTGGAAGCCCGCTCTTGTCTCAACCAGGGTCTCGATGCCCTCAACCATGGAGCACAGAGACTGGGCCACGTCTCTCAGTGAGTGAGACATGTCCCTCTGCCCGTTGGTCATGTCTCTCTGCATCTCGGTCGTGTCCCTCTGGGACTGTGCCACATCCCTCTGTGCCTGGCCCAGGTCAATCAGCATCCGGCCAATGCTCTCGATGCCCTCAGCCATGACCCTTTGTGACTGGGCCAAACTCTGGAGTGCCGCAGCAATGTCCATGTAGGCCCGCTACATGGCTGCCTGTGACTGAGCTCCCCTCTCTTGAGCCTCAGGCATCAACCGCACAGTGTGCCAAACTTTGGACATCTTGACCCATGGCTGTAACCTTTTGACCCAAAGCTTCCACAGTGGACGTCACCCGTTCAGTGTTGGCCTGGGTACCACACAGCGTTGGTACTGTCTCATTCGCCTGAAGGTGGTTGGACTCCTCCAGCTGCACTTGCAGGCGCTGGAAGGTTGCTGACACCCCCTCCTATAGATCCTGGGCAGAATTCTCCCCGCCCACGCCGGGTGGGAGAATCGCCCGGGCGCCGCGCGAGTCCCGCCATGCTGTCCCGACGCCCGCACGCGATTCTCCCACCCCCCCAAACCGGCGCGGTGCGAATCACAGCTGGCCGCTGGTAATGGGCGAGCAGCGATTCTCGGATCGGTGGGCCGGCCTGTCTGAAGGAGGACCTCCTTTCCTCCGCTGCCCCGCAAGATCGATCCGCCATCTTCTTGCGGGGCGGCCGCGGGGAGGACGGCAACCGCGCATGCGCGGGTGACGTCATTTACATGGCGCCGGTTGCTTCATTTATGCGGCGCCGCTTTTACGTGGCGCCAAGGCCCGGCGCACGTAAATGACGCGGCGCTGCTCCTAGCCCCCTGAGGGCGGGAGAGTAGGGTGATGGGAACGGCCTCCGACGCCGGAGTGAAACACTCCAGTTTTCACTCCAGCGTCGGGACTTAGCCTCCCGATGGGAGAATTGCGCCCCCTAGCTCTGCGTCTGCATCTCCACCAGTGATGGAATCATAGAATTACAGAATTTCTACAGTGCAGAAGGAGGCCATTTTGCCCATGAGTCTGCATGATCCTCTGAAATAGCATCCTCCTTAGTCCACTCCCCCGCCGTATTATCGTAATGTAACCTCTATATCCCTCGACACTAAGGGGCAATTTGGCACGGCTAATCCACCTAACCTGCACATTTTTGGACTGTGGGAGGAAACCCGAGCACCTAGGGGAAGCCCACGCAGACACAGGGAGAATGTGCAAACTTCACACAGTTACCCAAATCAGGAATTGAGACCGGGAACCGGGACCCTGGCACTGAGGCAGCAGTGCTAACCGTGCTCCATGGAATCATTCATAGAATCATAGAATTTACAGTGCTGAAGGAGGTCATTCGGCCCATCGAGTCTGCACCGGCCCTTGGCAAGAGCACCCCACTTAAGCCCACACCTCCACTTTATCCCCGTAACCCAGTAGCCCCACCTAACCTGCACATCTTTGGACTGTGGTAGGAAACCATAGAACCCGGAGGAAACCCACGCAGACACGGGGAGAATGTGCAGACTTCGCAGAGACAGTGACCCAAGCCAGAAATCAGACCTGGGACCCTGGAGTTGTGAAGCAACAGTGCTAACCACTGTGCTGCCAAGCCGCCCCTTCCAGAGGTGTCACACCTGACCAGACTACAGCTGGTTCCTGGGGTCAGGCAGCTGTCCGACCGTCCACTCCCTCAGGAGTCCCTGCCACCACCTGATCTGCTGCAGCATGTGTGACGTACACTCCAGAGGTGACTCAGGAGCCTCTTCACTAAAATGGATAATGAACAAACGCCAACAATATAGAACCCCTCATTTACCCCCCTCAATGCAAACTCACTTTTTCTAAGGTCAAAAATTGCAGCAGGCAACCCCCCGCCCCCTCTCTCGACAGGATGTGCGAGCGATCAGCAAAACAAAGGCTACAAATTCTGCCCGCCCCAACCGCCTGCAGCTCCGGCTCGTCCGACACCCGAATGCGGCTTCCGGGGGACGGGTCTCCATATCCACATGCCGAGATTGTACTGAACACCGTCCTTCAAAACCTTTCCAGCTTCGGCAGGATCACACTCCACCGGATCCTTGTCCTTCTTTAACAATAACAAGATAGAAGTCTGCCCCATTTCCAGCGGCAAGACATCCCTATCCATCGCATCCTCAAACATTCCCACTATCAAGGCGCCAACTTGTCCTTAAATGTTTTATAAAATTTGACCGGAAGCCTTAGCGTTCCGTCGCCTTCCCTGTCTGCATCTTCCCAATCGCCACCTTCACCTCCTACTCCCCCACCGGCTCCTCCAACCCTGTCCACTCTTCCTCGCCCAGCCTCGGACACTCCAGCCCATCTAGAAACGTTCTCATCTCCCGCTGCTTCTCCGGTGGCCCTGACCTATACAAGCTCCTATAAAATTCCTCGAATCTGCTCCGGAGCCATCATCAACTCCCTATCTCCCTCCCTGCGGCCTCCCTCCGGAGCTGATCGGCCAACATATATCCTGCCTTTTCCCCATACGCGTAGACAGCCCCCTCGCCGTTCTCAACTGGTGCACCGTTTTCCCCGTGGACAATAGTTCGAAACTCATCTGGGACTCCTTCCTCTTTGACAGGAGACTGGGTCTGGGTCCTCCGTGTACCACCCATCCACCTCCAGTATCTCTTCTAACAGTTGTTGGTGTTCCTCCCTCCCCTCCTTATTCACCTTAGCCTGAAATGAGATCACCTTATCCTTCACTACCGCCTTCAGAGCCTCCCAGACCACCGACCGTGAGACCTCCCCATGCAATTAAACCCCACATACTCCTCGATCACCGTCCCAATCTTGTCATAGAAGCTCTGGTCCGTTAATAACTTAACATCCATTCTCCACCCCGGCCTTTGGGCTAGCCCCTCATCACAACGCCCCCCCCCTCCCTACCATCAAATCCCGAGTGAAACACCTGATTCACCCATCCCTTCGTAAGCTTCACCTGATCTTCACCCTCAAATAGGTCTCCTGCAGCATCACCAAATCAGCCTTTAAACTTTTGATCTCTTCACTGGTCCCCCTTAACCCCCTCACATTCCACGTCAATATTCTGACCGGGGGGGTCTCTCACCCCCCTCAGCCCTTTCTATCTGCCATCATAACCCCGTTCTGCCTTTCTGGCCAGGCCCGCCCCATCTTATTTTTAAATGCATTTTATTCCAAACTTATATAAAAGTTTACAAAACTTAAACAATTCGAGGAGAAAACTCCCCAACACACTATACAGTTCGTACAAATTTTTCCCTTTTTCACCTCCTTCCGGGCGAAACTGTGGTATAGTGGTCAGCACTGCTGCCTACAGCGCTGAGGACCCAGGTTCAATCCCAGCCCCAGGTCACTGTCTGTGTGGAGTTTACACATTCTCCCCGTGTCTGCGTGAAAGATGTGCAGATTAGGTGGATTGGCCAGGCTAATTTGACCCTTAATTGGAAAAAAATAATTGGGTACTCTGAATTTAAAAAAAAAGTTCACCCCCCTGTCCCTCCCCCCACCCCTTGCGACGAACAGGTCCTCAAACATGGCCACAAACATCCCCCACCTTCCCTCGAAGCCCACCGCTGAACCTTTTCACTCAAACTTCATCTTTTTCAGCCAAAGTCATATGAGTCCCCCAGCCAGGCCACCACCCCTGGCGGCGTTGCTGACCGTCACTTCAGCAGAATTCTTCGCCGGGCAATCAGAGAGGCAAAGGCCATGACGTCAGCCTTCCTCCTCTCCATCAGCTCCGGCTTCTCTGATATCCGACTATTGCCCCCAAACGGTCCGGTTTTTCGCAGCCCCAGAATATATGTGCGTGATTCACTGGTCCCCACCCATACTTCTCACACTCGTCTGCCACTCCCTGGAAGAACCCACTCATTCTTGCCCGAGTCATATCTTTTGAATGGAGAAGTGTAGTTTATCTTTGTCCACGTGTGTATTGGGTTTTTGGGTTTAAGTCTTTTTTCTGGGTGGCGGTTTTGCACTGTTCTTTGACCTTGTGTATGACCTTGAACTGTATCAAGCTCATCCTTGCGCACAAGGTCATATTTAACTTTTGTAGCGCCTCACTCCATACACACCAGTTTATCTCCCCTCCCAGCTCCCCCTTACACTTCTCCTTAATCTTCACCACCGGCTCATCTCCCTGCTCGCCCCATCCTTTTGTTACCCTCGAACTCTTCCCCCCATCCACCCAGCCCCTCCTGTCTGCCATCAGCATAACCCCGGGCCCTGCCTCATCCTTTTGTTACTGTCGAACCATTCCCCCCCCCGCCCACCCAGAATCCCCCCATCCACTTCCTCTTGCAAACACCTATCCTTGTATCGTTCCCCCCCCCCCCCCCCCACCCCACCTTTCACACTTCTTAGGCCTGTCGAAACCTGCACAATAGGCTCCAACGACTGCGGCCCTTCCCCCCCACCACATTCCCGTTCACCAGCCAATCTTCTCTTGCTAGTGCGGAGACCCCTGCCAAACCCACTCTCCTCCAATTCCCCTCCTCAGAAACCTAGCCCACATACCCAACAATCCCCCACTTCCCTTATATTAAAGAACAGTGCAAAACGGTCCCCCCCAAAAAAGACTTAAACCCAAAAACCCCAATACACACGTGGACAACAATAAACAAAGATAAACTACACTTCTCCATTCAAAAGATAGAACAATCAAAAAACGCCCCCATCCAATGCAAAGAGAAACTCCTCCATACGAAAAATCACAATCCCCAACCCCTCAAACCACGCTCCAGTCCCAACTCTCATTTCAGTCCCAGTGTTTCAGCCTTCACGAACGCCTCCGCCGCCTCGAAATAGAAATCCCTCGAGTTGTGCATCACTCTCAACTTTGCAGGGTAGACCACTCCAACCCTCACACCATTGCTATACAGTGCCACCTTCACCTGTTTCAAAGGCCACTCAACTTCTCGCCAATTCTGCCGACACGTCCTGGTATATTCATATACTAACACCTTCCCACCTCACCTATCGCCTCACCTTCTCCTTCGCATGGAACTTTTAAAAGCGGATTATGACCGGCTTGGTGGCTCATTTGCTTTCGGCTTCAGCCTGAGTGATCAATGTGCCCTGTGCAACTCGTAGCAAGAGGGATCGTCCCCCTCCCCATCAACTCTGCCAGCATCTTAACAAAGTACTCGGTCGGCCTCAGGTTCTCCACCACCACAGGCAGGCCTACGATCCACAGATTTTGCCTTCTTGACCTGTTCTCCATACCCTCCACCTTAGCTCTGAGCCCTTTGTTGGCTTCTGCCACGCTCTGCAGCTCCTCACCCATTGAGGTGAACTGGTCGCTGTGCTGAGACAATGCCTTCTCCACCCCCTTCAACTTCTCTCCTTGGTGATGAACACTGGCATCTTTACGGGGCAATCGCCTCCTCCACCTACTTTTTCGTCGCACCCATCATCTCCCGTCACAGCACCTCTATGTGCTTGGTGAACTGCCTCTCAAACTCCTCCGCCATCACCTCGGTCAGAGATTCCGCTGATGGAATTGGTCCCATCCAGTGACCCAGCCTCTGCCTTTCTTATTGCCGGACTCGCCAAATCATTCGATGGCGGACTTTCGCTCGCCCCCTTCTTTCCAGTGCCCTTCTTCTGGGCCTTCGACATCTCCCACCTTCCTTATACCTTCCCACACCAACTCATTTACAAACTACTCCTGAAACCGGGTATAAAAGTCCAAAAACTAGAGACTCCAGCAGGAGCCACCTAGCGTGTGACCTCCACCTACATGCCGCCACCGGAAGTCCACTCCGCATGGTGAGGCTCGCAGCATTGACTACCTCTGCCACCTTCACCCAGGTCTGGTTGAAATCCTGTCCACCCTGGGGAAAAGGGTATCCCGTCTCTCCTCCATTGTGTCTAACATTCTGTACAGCTCAGCATCCGCAAATCAGGGGACATCTCTTCTCTGGGCCATCTTCTTAGTTGGAATGAGAGTGTGTGTGGGGTGGAGAGCTTATTAGCAGCACCAGCTTGTGAAAGTCTCCAGTGCCAATTCTGGCCCTAGCGAATCTGCTGCTGGTGGGCATGAGAATTGATGTAGATTCATGTGGGCAGAGTGCTGGCCCATTAGCATGTCATGAATTCCTCTGGAAACAGTGCCCCCAATGGGAATGCAGACCTCACGCAATTTAGTCCTAGCGTCAACACTTAATCTCGTATATATAGAGACATAGAAGATAGGAGCAGGAGGAGATCTTTTGGCCCTTCGAGCCTGCTCCGCCATTCGTCACGATCATGGCTGATCATCCAACTCAATAGTTTAATCCTGCTTTCTCCCCATAGCCTTTGATCCCTTTCTCCTCAAGTGCTATGTCTAGCTGCCTCTTCAAAGTTTTAGCATCAATTACTTCCTGTGGTAATGAATTCCACAGGCTCACCACTCTTTGTGTGAAGAAATGTCTCCTTATCTCTGTCCGAAATGGTTTACCCTGAATCCTCAGACTGTGACCCCTGATTCTGGACACACCCATCATTGGTAACATCTTCCCTGCATCTACCCTGGCTTGTCCCATTAAAATTTTATAAGTCTCTATGAGATCCCTCCTAATTCTTCTGAACTCCAGTGAGAACAATCCCAACCTAGTTAATCTCTCCTCACATGACAGTCCCGCCATCCCTGGAATAAGTCTGGTAAACCTTCGCTGCATTCCCTCGAGAGCAAGAACATCCTTCCTCAGAGAAGGAGACCTAAACTGCACACAATACTCTAGGTGTTGCCTCACCAAGGCCCTGTATAATTACAGCAACGCATCCCTGCTTCTATACTCAAAACTTCTCGCAATGAAGGCCAACATACCATTAGCCTTCTTTACTGCCTGCTGCACCTGCATGCTTACCTTCAGCGACTTGTGCACAAGGACACTCAGGTCCCGCTGCACACTCCCCTCCCCCAATTTACAACCATTCAGGTAGTAATCTGCCTTCCTGTTTTTGCTTCCAAAGTGAATAACCTCACACTTATCCAAATTAGACTGCATCTGCCATTGATTTGCCCACTCGCCCAACCTGTCCAGATCATAGAACATAGAACATAGAACAATACAGCGCAGTACAGGCCCTTCGGCCCACGATGTTGCACCGAAACAAAAGCCATCTAACCTACACTATAGAACATAGAACAATACAGCGCAGTACAGGCCCTTCGGCCCACGATGTTGCACCGAAACAAAAGCCATCTAACCTACACTATAGAACATAGAACAACACTATAGAACATAGAACAAAGGTACATCAACAAATAGTGATCGGTTACAGTGCGAAACAAGGGCCAAACAAGAGCAGCATAGGGCGTCGTGAATCGTGTTCTTAGAACAGATTAGTCCAAGGGAGAGTCATTGAGGAGTCTGGTAGTGTGTGGAAGAAGCTGTTCCTATGTCTGGATGTGCGAGTCTTCAGACTTTTGTATCTTCTGCCTGATGGAAGGGTCTGGAAGAGGGCAAAGTCTGGGTGTGAGGGTGTGTTCAACGAATCATGCTTTAGGATCCCTGCATCCTCATCACAATTCACCCTCCCATACGGAGAATGTCAACCCACCTTATGTTCAGCTTTTACTGGCCACAGAGGAGATCAATTTGCTTGTATTTATCATTAACCTCTGTGTATCACTGTGTTTTTATATTCATTCAAAAATATTTCACATAGAATTGTTGATAAATGGAATGCTTTGCCTGATTTTGTTGTGAATGCTGAAAATGTGGACCTGCATAGCGTGGTGAACTCAGCCCAACGCATCACACAAGCTTGCCATCCTCCCATTGATTCTGTATACACCTCCCGCTGCCTCGGGAAGGCAGACAGCATTGTCAGAGACCCCTCACACCCAGACTTTGCCCTCTTCCAGACCCTTCCATCAGGCAGAAGATACAAAAGTCTGAAGACTCGCACATCCAGACATAGGAACAGCTTCTTCCACACACTACCAGACTCCTCAATGACTCTCCCTTGGACTAATCTGTTCTAAGAACACGATTCACGACGCCCTATGCTGCTCTTGTTTGGCCCTTGTTTCGCACTGTAACCGATCACTATTTGTTGATGTACCATTGTCAATGTACTCTGTCGATTATTCTTTTGTCTACTATATACGTACTGTGTACGTTCCCTTGGCCGCAGAAAAATACTTTTCACTGTACTTCGGTACATGTGACAATAAATTTCAACGAATCAATCAAATGTTGTGACTTTTGGAAGACTTCTTACAAACATAGGGCAACCGCATTTGCCTGCCGACCGGAGAATCCCGCCCAAGGTCAATGGAGTTATCCATTGTCCGCCTCTCACCCATGGCGTTCTTGCAGCGGGCGGGAGGGAAGAATCCAGTCCGTAGTGTGATTTCTATGTATGTATTGTGTCTGGTTTTTTGTTGATCTTGGTTTTAGTTCTGGACCTATGGGCTTCACACTGGATGACAATAAAAATTAATAAATCACATTCACAATAAATAAAGCTCAGTAAGAGTATACTAGTAGATAAACATTGAATTCCTGGAATATTTCTTTGAAACTTTCAATTTAAATTATACACCCTTTCTTTCAATCTTTTAAATCTATCAATTTATAATTCTTTAGCTCGGAAGCAAGGAAGTACATTCACATGGTGGCTCAGCTGGGTACAAATGTGTCGAAGAACAAGCAGAGGGTTAGGTCTCCACAGCTATCATTTCACCAGAGGGTAGGGGTTGCATACTCCCTCTTGCAAAGGTCTCAGATACAGACTTCTAGCCTCCCAAAGAAGGCTCTTGAATACACCAGGAAATATAGGTGTGCAGCCTGATAGACTCCTTGTGCACAATATCATGCAACATGGAGTTCAGATTTAAAACGGATTTGAGAAAAACCTTTTCACCCAGAGGGTGGTGGGAATCTGGAACTCACTGTTAGAAAGGCTGGTAGAGGTGGGAACCCTCACAACATTTAAGAAGCAATTAGATGAGCACTTGAAACATCATTGCATATTAGGCTATGGACCAAGTGCTAGAAAACAATAGGTGCTTCGATGGCCGAAGGGCCTCTTTCTGTGCTGTAAAGTTTTGACTCTATGAGCACTAAGGAAATCTGCCATCCTTATCTCTTCTGGTCTAAATGTAACCCTCAATCTTTAATACACAGACTCAGTTCAAGCTGATCTAATGTCAATGAGATCTCACAGTTCTCAGTTCAAGATGTGTGTCAGGGAGGTCACCAGTAGAAACACCTCTATTCTTCTCCCTATTCACAGGGCTAAGCAAAATGGGAAAGCACAAGGTTTCGCGTACATTGATATGCTTCTCCAAGGTGTCAGGACTGCAGCCATATTTCGTATTGACCACTAACTAGCCTTGCAGTTTTATCAATCCAAAGGGATTCCACTTTCTCAAATCCCCTTTAAATCTCCTGCCCCTTACCTTAAATCTATCCCTCTGGTTATTGACCCTTCTACTAACGGCAAAAGTTTCTTCCTATCTACAACATCCATGTGCCTCATAATTTTGTACACGTCAATCAGGTCCCCCCTCAGCCTTCTCTGTTCTAAGAAAAACAACCCCAGCCTAGCCAGCCTCCCCATATAGCTGAAACACTCCAGCCCAGGCAATATCCTGATGAATCCCCTCTGCACCCTCTCTAGTGCAATCACATTTTCTGATTATTAGGGCGGCATGGTGGCCCAGTGGTTAGCACTGCTTCCTCACAGCACCAGGGACCCGGGTTCAATTCCGACCGCAGGTGACTGCCTGTGTGGAGGTTGCACTTTCTCCCTGTGTCTGTGGGGTGTCCTCACACAGTTCAAAGTTGTGCTGGTCAGGTGGATTGGCCATGTTAAATTGCCCCTTTGTGTACAAAAAGTTAGGTGGGGCTACTGGATTACGGGGATAGGGTGGCGAAGTGCGCCTCAGCTAATAAAGGCAAGTATCCAATATACCTTCTTAACCACCATACCTATCTCTCCTGCTGACTTCAGAGATCTTTGGTATGCACCCACGGTTCCTCTGGTCCTCTGTACTTCCTAGCTCTGTACTGTTCATTCCTTTGCCTTGATAGTCCTCCCAAAAGGCATTACCTCACACTTTTTAGGGTAAAATTCCATTTGCCACTGTTTTGTCCATCTGACCAGCCCGTCAAAACCTTCTGTAATCTATGGCTTTCTTACGTGCTATTTACCACTACAAATTTTCATGTCATCTGCGAACTTAACTGATTATGCCTCTCACATTCAAGTCTAGATCATTAATGTACACCACAAACAGAATTTTGCCCTAAAAAATGTGAGGTAATGTCTTTTGGGAGGACTAACAGCAAGGGACCCAGCACCAATCCCTGAGGTGCATCACAAGACTCAGGCTTCCAGTCACAAAAACAACCTGTGACCATCAGCCTCCTGCCACTAAACTAATTTTGAATCCCATTTGGCAAATTGTTTTGGATCCTATGGGTGCTTCCCTTCTTGATCAGTCTTTCACCTTGTCAAATGCTTAACTGAAGTCCACGTAGACCAGTGTTCTTCAAAGTCGGGGCGCTACCCACATGGTGGGTCGCGGGCGGGTGTCGGCCGGGTCATGGAGCCGTTGTCCGCGGCGCTCCCGATCGCGCAAATCCTCACGCAGCAGCCAGCTTTTCATAACGCCGGCTGCAAGCGGCCGCGAACATGTTAAAAAAAAAAAATCGGCCGCATTGCGCATGCGCGCACGATAATTTTTTTATAAGTTCGGGGGAGGAGTTTATTCATTTAAAAATTTTTTTTTTACAAGTTCGAGGGGGTTTTATTCATTTTTTTCATTTATTTTACTCATTTTTGTTTTTTACAAGTTCGGGGGGGTTTTATTTGATAAAAGTTTACAGGAAAAAAATTCAGAACTTTGGACAGATGGAGACTCCATACTTTCCGACACCAGAAGGCTTCACCTTCATCCAACAGGTCCCATTGGAGGAGCGTGTACGAGGGCCAAAGGGACCCAAAACCATTTCCTCCATTTTTGTCAGCAGCAAACAAGGTAAGAGAAAATGGTGGGTCACGCAGGTCGGCCGGCGTGGGTCGCGAAGGTCGGCCGGCATGGGTCGCGAAGGTCAGTCAGGTTGGGTCCCGAAGGTTGGCCGGTTGGTAAAAATGTGGCCCCGGAAAAAAAGTTTGAAGAACACTGACGTAAACTACATCACCTGCATTGGCCTCATCTACACACCTAGCAACCTCCTTGAAAAATTTAAATTTGTTGGACGCATGGGTATTTACACCAAGCAATGGGTTTACGATCATCATTAGACTTTAAATTCCAAATTTTTACTGAATTCAAATTTCACAATCTACCGTGGCAGGATCTGAACCCAGAGACTACTAGTCCACTCTGCCATTGCCTCCCCATCACCTTACCACAAACATAAATGACCAAAGACTTTCTTTTCTATGCTTCCACAGGCTAAGTAGCTGATGGTGTCTCTTTGTAAATATTAAGCATCATTTCATCCAAACAATAACCCTCAAAAGTTAATTCAAATAGCCATGGTTTTGGGTTCTAAAGTCACAGACTACCCAAAAAGACGGTGAGCTTAAGAGTTAGATTACGGTATTTATTAAGTAAATTATTAAGAAACAACAGTTTAAATATTATGGTTAAGTAAATAGACAGGAAAAGCATACAACCGTGACAGGTGAGGACAGTTTACTGGCCCCAAAAGATAAACAGATGGATGAAGCCAATTTCATGCAGCAGGAGGCAGTGGTCTCTTGTCTGAAATGTTCTTCTCCTTTGTGCTCTGTCTTTTTGAACTAACCAAGGTTTTAAAAAGCTTTTTTCCTCGTCTTTCTCCATTTATAGAAGGCAGCTGTCTGACAAGGAATTCCCACTCAACCCCCGGGCACCCGTTAATCTATTTTTTCAGAAGAGAAAAAATATAACCTTCCAAGGTTTTTTCAATTCAGGAACCATGGGCGAGATTCTCCGTTTCCCGACGCCGACTAAGAGCGGGGAATCCATTTTTACGACGGAATCGGGGGCGGCGCTTGTTTTACGCAGGTTTTGCTTGCTCTGTCCCCTCCAAAATCAGGGCGTGCATGCCGCACGCCATTGGGACGGCCTCAGGATGTCACCTGAAGGTCCTCCCCCGATGGGCCAAGTTCATGACGGCGTGGGGGATGTGTGGTCCCAGCCGCGCGGGAACCCGGCATGACGGCTGTGGACGGTGTCCAGCGCCATCACAGTCGGGCGGGAGCAATGCTGCTGGCCAGGGGGGCTTCCGTGAGGGCTGAGGGGTGATCAGGAGTGGCGAGGGGGTGTCCAGGGGGGCACTATTTGGCAGGCCGGGTCTGCGCACTCGGGCGTCATGTTGTACGACGCGACCGCTGCAGGTCGGCGCCATGCGCATGCGTGGCCACGGACACGGCAATTATCCGACTGTATATTTCGTGGAGGCCGGACATTTTACGTGGTGCAGCTGCTAGCCCCTCACCATTCGCCTGCACCGGTGAGGGGGCGCTGCCGATTGTTTTAATGTAAAACGCCATGGATCCTTGCACTTGGCCTCAGAATCGGAGAATCTGGCCCCATTTCTTTGGAAAACTGTCTATTTCACAGTTATTTAAGAAAAATTATCAAAGGATAACAGGAAATTATAGTTCAGCTGGCCTTACGTTTTCTATTTGGGAAAATAATTGCTTGTCTCTAATAAAGGATAGGGTGACTGAACACTTTAAATTTTCTGTTGATCAAATAGAGCCAGCATGTATTTCTAAATGCCTGTCATGTCAAATCTGATTGAGTTTCTGAAGAGGTGACTAAAATAATGGACAGGTGATTGTTAACAGATGATATTTATGTGGACTTCCCAAAAGCATGGATTGTACAGACTGTGAAATAAAGTTGAAGTTCGTGGAATTGAAAACAAACTATAGACCTGGCTCGGAAATTGGCTCCATGCAAGAAGCCAGAGAGTAGGGATAAAGGGCAGGCACCCCAATTGACAGGATGTGACTAGTGGTGTTCCACAAGGATTTGTCTTGGGGCCTATTCCATCATTCAATTAGACCTCAACTTAATTTAAACACCTGTGCGCCATATCCCTTAATATCTTGACTAAACAAAAATTAATCAATCCAGATCTTGAACAGCTTAATGGAACAAGATTTTCACTGCCCTTTGTTTGAAAAAGCTTTTTATAATTGTAAGATTACGTCCTCTTGTTCTGCACTCTCTTGTTCTGTCTTCCCAATATTTAAGGCAGTTTTGAATAATTATTCTGCTCAAATGGAGTGAAATGTCACCAGAGTCTATTGTGTAACTTATTCGGAACCTGCTGTTGTCTTGTTCCATATTAAATTTTATAAATGACACAAAAGATAGAAGACCAAGGGCTTGCATTTGTGGAGCATCATTGATAACCTCAGGCCAACCCAAGGTGCTTCACAGGAATGGATGGACTTTTGAAGTGTAGCTTCTATTGCAGTGAAGGCAAATGCAGCAACCAATTTGTACAGAGCAAGGTCCCACAGGATAAATGAACAGATAATCTGTTTTACTGACATTAGTTAAGGATTAAGTGTTGGCTAGGACAGTCATTTTCAAAGTCAGGGTCGCGAACTGCGGGTGGGTCGTGAGGCCATGAGTCGCAGCGTTACCGATTGCAGGAAGTTGTGCTCAACGGCCGCGACTGGCTTTTAAAAATGCCAGCTGCAACCCCTTCAGCAGTGCGCAGGCCCACAGCCCAGTGGGACAGACCACCTCCTCCTGACGTCAAGCAGAGGTTTTATTTAACACGAATATAGTTTTTTTTAAAATCAATGGAGTCATCCTGCTTGCGGCAGGGAGCAGGTACACTGATGTAACGTGCTCTGGGCGCGAGAGAAATTCCTCCATTTTGTTGCTGCTAGCAGTGCTGGTGTGAACTCCAGGGCCTCTGAAATGAAATGAAAAAATGAAATGAAAATCGCTTATTGTCACAAGTAGGCTTCAAATGAAGTTACTGTGAAAAGCCCCTAGTCACCACATTCCGGCCCCTGTTCGGGGAGGCTGGTATGGGAATTGAACCGTGCTGCTGGCCTGCCTTGGTATGCTTTCAAAGCCAGCGATTTAGCCCTGTGCTAAACTAGCCCCATGGTGAACCAGCCATGAAGAAGCAGCTGAAAACAGGAACAAATCAGCAAAACGATGATTTCTTGAGATATGGGTTTAATTGTGCCACTGCAAATCAGGATGCAAAGTTGATGTGTGTTATATGCAGGGAAGTACTGGCAAATGAAAGATTAAAACCCTCAAAACCATTTCAAGATTAAGCATGGCGAATTCGAGGATAAACCACTTGATCTTTTTCAACGGATGCAGTGAGATCTTAAATCATCAGCTGAAGTCCTTCGCAGAAATGTAACATTGAATGACAAAGCAGTGAGGTCCTGAGGACCAAGCTGGTTCACGTCACATTAAAGGTAAACAAAAATAGAGGGTCGTGAAGATCGGGTGGCGTGGGTTCCGAAGGTCGGCTGGCATGGGTTCTGAAGGATGGCAGGTTGGTAAAAGTGGTTCGCGAGCAAAAAGGTTTGAAAAACGCTAGGTTAGGACATTGGGCAAATCCTTAGCTCATCTTCAAATAGTATAGATTGGTATTTGATGGTCGGCATAGACATGGTGAGCCGAAGGGCCTGTTTCTGTGCCATATGACTCTATGAACTCATTTCTGTATTTATCCTATTAAATCCCTTAACCATTTAAAAAACTTGAAGAAATCACTTCAGACCATTCTAAACTCAAGGAAATATAAACCAAGTTTACGTAACATGGCTTCATAAATTATTTTATGAGTGGACCCGTTGGTGGAGGCTGAATGCTAACTCTCTCACTTTCTCCCATCTTCCTCTGAATACCTAGCCACCATTTTCCAGATCATCACTGACCAACCTGCTCTGGAGATCTTCCTTCACCCACAGGCTCCACCCTACAACAACAACTTAGAACAATTGACATTTATATATCACCTTTAGCATGGCAAACAAAATGGCCCAAGGCATTTCCTCAGAACATATTCATCAAAATTTGACACCAAGGTACAGAAAGAGATATCAGGACAGATTATCAAATGTTTGTCCAAAGATTTAGGTTTCAAAGAGCATGTAAAAGGAGAAAGAAACAGAGAGGCGGAGAGGGTTAGGGAGTGAATTTAAGGGCCTCAGTGATAATATGGGGACCAGTAGTGTAGTGACTAAAATTGGAGAGGCACCAGGTGCTAGACTTGGAGGAGGGCTGTAATCTTGATGGGTGGAGGAACTGGAGGAAGATACAGATATAAGGAGGGGATTTGAAAAGATGGATTAAAATTAAAATTTCTACATGAAGGCTTTTCCAGAAAGGGTACCACCATGTAGGTCAGCAAAAACAGCAGTAAGGGGATGGATGGGACTTGGTGCAAGTTAAAAGCGGGACAGCCGGTTATTGGGTGAGCTCAGGTTTATATAGAGAGGAAGACTGAAGGAAAACCGGGAGATCATAGGGGTGGTCAAGTCGATGAGAGTTTCAACAGCAGGTGAGTTGAGGCAGGAATGGTGTTCAGCAATGCTATGGAGTCGCCACTCTTGACAATGAAGATCTATGGTCACAAACTCATCTTGGTGCCTCTGTTCAGTCCTAAAGTGTGGCCCTGAGCTTCTACTCTCTTGCCATTTTAATTCTCTATAACACTCATATTCTTGCCTCTCCATCTTCAGACTCTTACAATGTTCCAACAAAGCTCAATGGAAACTTAAGGGATAGAGCCTCATCTTCCAATTAGACTCTTTAGATCCTGGGAGTCACAGACGTATTACCAGCACGGGAAGAGCATGTTCAACTTATTGAGTCCGTGCCGCCTCTCTGCAGAACAAACCAGTCAGTTCAATTCCCTTACTTTATCCCTGTAGACTTATAATACTAAAATGCATGAGAAGTAACACATAGACAGCATGCCTTCAAGGATGTACACTGAGTTCAACAATTTCAGGTCACAACTCTGTTATCACCATTGTGGGTCTTATCTTGGGTTGTCCTTGGTCAGGATCAATTGAGGCTGAGAACGAGGGCACTGTTCAGTGAGAATATTGAGGGCCACCATGCCCTCTTCATTCTTTCTCCGTTTTTGAGTAGCTGTGCTACAACTTATGTGTCCTATAAACTGCACCGTGTCAGTCATTTTTCTTCACAAAATCCAGTAGTCACCGCGCATGAATTAACGATTTTGCTTTGCCCCTTCTGCACAGTCTTTGATAACGTTAAATCCTCTCCTGACTGTACAAAATCTGATAAAATCTCCTCTAAGACTCCTACAACAATGCAATCCTGAATTAATTTGTCTTTTAGGGCTCCAAATTCGCAATTCTAAGCAAATCGATATAAATCATGAATGGAGGAACCTATGCTCCCTCCCAGTCTTTGGGTATGCCTATTGAACTTTCTACAATTGTGTCCTTTCTAAGATCAAATGATGTGTCAAAAGCTTTTATAACAGGAGCGGCACGTGGCACAGTGGTTAGCACTGTGACTGTGGTGCTGAGGACCCGGGTTCGAATCACGGCCCTGGGTCACTGCCATGTGGAGTTTGCACATTCTCCCAGTGTCTGCGTGGATTTAACCCCCACAACCCAAAGATGTGCAGGTTAGGTGGATTGGCCACGTTAAATTGCCCCTTAATTAGGAAAAAAAAAAGTAATTGGGTACTCTAAATTTTTTTTAAAAACTTATATAACATCTTTGTATGTTTCCTCAGAGTGCCCTGTTCGGCCAATACATCATCACTACTGCCTATAGCGTAGAGAAGGGTACTGACCTGTTGCTTGCCAGACTTCTCTGCTAATCCCAAAGTGGTTCTTCATCAGGGAAAGCTATGCGGCAGTTTATCCCGCTTGATCCGAGCCTTCCATGTGTTCGGGACACTCTGGCAAGGGCAGGATTTTCTCCATGGCTTTTCTTCACGTCAGCCTTTCTTCGAGTTCTATTGCTGTTTTTCCTGAATTGCCCTTCCCTCACGGTAATTTTGCTTACTGCTGGACTTTTTTTGCCCCTGTCTGCAGAAATCTTGGGATTTTTACTCGGTGCTTTCTCCATTGTCTTTACTGTGGCCACCATCAGTTACCATTGTTGGGGTCTTGGCTTAGGTTGTCTTCAGTCAGGATTGATAGAGGCTGCTGGAGGCAAGGCTGCTGATAAACATTACCTTTTATTAAGCATTCCTCTAACTATATAGAGGACAGGGCTTAGTACGATGTTTCAAGCAGAACCATTCCACAGTATGCTCGTTTTGTGAGGGCCACAAAGAATCCAGCACGAGTTTCACAGATACAAAGAAATAACATTTATTTACAATAACTTATTTACAATAACATATATATACACAACAGCAGCAACCTCACTTGCTGCTTACTCCTTCCTGCTGGTTCCAAACTGGCCAGCTTTATTTATACAGAGAGTCTGCTAATGATTTCTCTGCCCCCCTCATTGGGGAAGCTCATACTCCCACAGGATTGTGGGATTGTCATTAGTCCCCAGCCAATGGTAAGCAGGCAGGTTGTAACATCCCTCCCCCCCCAAAGTCCAAGGAATCCACCGAAGACCCTGGCGAAGGAGGGCGTCGGACTCGTTTTGCCGCAGGCCGGACACCATTTGCTGGATCGGGCGGCGTGTAACGAGACGGAGAACGGCGCTTCCGTGATGAACGGCGTAACGGTTGTACATCCACGGCCCGTGGGCCCGAGGATTCCCCCTCTGATGCGTCCTGTGTCTCCATTTCGGAGTCAGAGTCTGCTGCCTCTGTCATCTCGGCGTCTCCATCTCCGCGTGGTTCTGTAACGACCTGCGCAGGCTTTGAGTGGCACCAGAGGAAGATTGTGAGGACTACTTTCCATTATCTCTGGTATCTGTGGCTCTAGAAATGAGCTCCGGGGGCAGGGAATCTTTGGAAGGGATAGTCTTCCGGACCGAACGTGGTCTACATGTTTGCGCTGGAGACGACCCTTGGCTTGCACCTGGTACGATATAGGGCCCATTTGGTGAAAGATTACGCCAGGGACCCACTGGGCGCCACCAGCAAAATTGCGAACGAACACTGGGTCACCGGGCGCAAACTGCCGAATTGGCCGATGCCGAGAAAAACCCTGTCCCTGCCGTTCTTGTGTGCGGTGTACGTTTGCGCCAATGTCCAGGAAAACCATACTAAGGCGGGTGCAAAGTCTCCGGCCCATTAGGAGTTCTGCGGGAGCTACCCCAGTCACCGCATGGGGGGTGGTCCTATACGTAAACAAAAAGCGAGCCAGTCTCGTGCCCATTGACCCGGAAGACTGCTTCTTTAGGCCTCGTTTGAATGTCTGCACTGCGCGCTCCACCAACCCATTTGAAGCCGGGCGGTAAGGGACAGTGCGGATATGGCGTATGCCATTCATCTTCATGAACTCCGCAAACTCCTCACTGGTGAATGGAGTGCCGTTATCCGTGACCAGCACCTCGGGGAGGCCATGTGTACTAAAAGACAAACGCATCTTCTCAATTGTTGCGCAGGACGTTGTGCCTAGCATGTATGCACCTCTAGCCATTTAGACTGGGCGTCGATTAATAAAAGGAACATGGATCCTTGAAAAGGGCCGGCGAAATCCACATGCAAGCGCGCCCAAGGCCGCCCTGGCCATTCCAAGTGATGTAGGGGCGCGGCCGGCGGAAGCTTCTGACAAATGGAGCAGTTTTGGGCCACCTTCTCAATGTCGGCGTCGAGACCTGGCCACCAAACATAACTCCGGGCCAACATTTTGATTTTGGTCACACCTGGATGCCCATTGTGCAAGTCTCTTAGTATCAGCTCCTGTCCTTTCTCCGGGACAATCACACGCGACCCCCACAAGAGGATGCCGTCTTCCACGCTGAATTCTGACAGCTTGGAGGAAAATGCCCGCAACTCGCCTGGGAGCTGTCTATGTTGCCCACCATACAGGACTATGTGTCGAACCTTTGACAGGACTGACTCCGTCTGGGTCCACTCACGGATCTGTGATGCCGTGACAGGCAAGCTGTCCATAAAATTTAGGGTTGCAACCACCTCACCGGACGTGGGGGTCGACAAGGGGCCGGACAATAAAGGCAATCGGCTCAGTGCGTCGGCATTCATTATCTGGGTTCCTGGTTTGTGCTCCAGAGAATACTCTAATGCAGCGAGCAACAAAGCCCAGCGCTGGATCCGTGCGGAAGCAATGGGCGGTATTGGCTTATCCTCTCTGAAAAGTCCCAGCAGAGGCTTATGATCAGTCACGATAGTGAAGTGGCGGCCATACACGTACTGGTGGAAACGTTTCACCGCAAAGACCACTGCCAGGCCCTCCTTCTCGATCTGCGCGTACTTTTTTTCCGCTGCAGTCAATGTGCGGGAGGCGAAAGCTATCGGCCGCTTGGCCCCGTTCTCATTCTTGTGGGACAGGACGGCCCCAATACCATACGGGGATGCATCACATGTGACGAGCAAAGGCATTCCAGGATCATAGTGGGTTAGTAACCCAGACAACGACAATTGTTGTTTTACCTGTGCAGTTTTGGTGTCCTTATCTCAGGAAGGATGTTCTTGCTATGGTGCAGCAAAGATTTATCACGCTGATTCCTGGTGGAAGAATGAGAGGGGATTGCATAGAAACATATACATTTCTAACAGGATTAGACAGGGTAGATTCGGAAAGAATGTTCCCGATGGTGGGGGAGTCCAAAACGAGAGGTCATAGTTTGAGGATGAGGAGTAAACCTTTAGGACTGAGGTGAGGAGAAATTTCTTCACCCAGAGAGTGGTGAATCTGTGAAATTCACTACCACAGAAAGTAGTTGAGGCCAAAATGTTACGTAATTTCAAGAAGGAATTAGGTATAGCTTTTGGTGCTAAAGGGACTAAGGGATATGGGGAGAAGACAGGATCAGGGTATTAAACTTGATGATCAGCCATGATCATAATCAATGGCGGAGCAGGTTCAAAGAGCTGAATGGCCTCCTCATGCTTCTATTTTCTCTGTATGTCGATGTATTGTAACAGGCACATACATACCCTAACACAGGCTTTTAACCATTACGGCACCTGGTACATATAATACAATATATATACCAATTTCTTATATTCGTCACAGGTTCTGCTGATGCCATTTAAACATTTGCATCTTTACTTGTCCCATCACTGCCCCTTTTACCACCATCCCTTTTGAATCACTCTTTCCTTCTACCCTATCAAAGACTTTCCTTGTTGCTCTTTCCTCCCGTCCACATCCCTCACCTTCCCTGGTCTCTGCAACTGCTTAAAAACTTGCTACCTCTCTAATTCCTCCCGTTCTGATGAAAGGTCATCAATTAACTCCGTTTCTTCTTCCACAGATGCTGTATTCAGATGCTGCTGCTTTCCACCTTCCGATATATCTTCCTAATTCCTGAACCAAGGACTCCCTTTCACTGTGGTTGACCTGCCTTTTGACGATGTCTGTCCCATTTCCTGCACTTCTGATCTACTCTCCTTCCCTGAACACAATAGGATTCCATTTGTCCTCACCTTCCAACCACCTGCACTTCCTGTCTTTTATATTTTTCCTACTGCTGGAACTGAACATGGTCTGACCAACTGAAGTATTACTTTTCCATTTTTTGTATTCTTGTTTCTTTCACTTAAAGGCCAAAAATCCATGAGCCTGGTTAAATATTTTTTATATTAGAACACTAGCTTTTAGCAATGGTGCACCTTTGCCTCATCACATTAATTATTACTTACTTCTTTTGCTCCATTTAAAGATTTTTGATCTTGTTTAAAGGGGGTAGTTTGAAGAATATAAAAGCAAACGCCTTGCATTCTTAAGTGCATTGAACAGTCTTCCCATGAACAAAAAAAAAATTATACAGGAATATATAAAAATAATTTGTTTGAAACTGTTCACTTAACTCTCGTCTTTCAATTTTTAAAGTTGTAAACATGCAGCTCCTCAGCTTCAGAATAATATCTGCTTTGTGTTCAGGTACAAAAATAGTCATAATTTCTGGAAAAGCTAGTAGAACAATTGAAATCTTCAAGGAAAGATCACCCTAATTATCTCAATTGTTCTACAAAGCTTGTATTTCCTGTAGCATAGTGGTTAGCACTATGACTTCACAGCGCCAGTCTCAGGTTTGATTCCCGGCTTGGGTCACTGTTTGTGCGGAGTCTGCACATTCTCCCTGTGTCTGCGTGGATTTCCTCTGGGTTTCCTTCCACAAGTCCTGAAAGACATGCTGTTAGGTAATTTGGAAATTCTGAATTCTCCCTCTGTGTACACGAACAGGCGGCAGAATGTGGCGACGGGGGCTTTTCACAGCAACTTCATTGCAGTGTTAATGTAAGCCTACTTGTGACAATAAAGATTATTATATTATAATAAATGGAGCCTTGTTTGGAAGACAGAAGGAAACAAAGTTCTCCAGCTCAGTACAATTGAAAGCCATTAAGATTAAAATACCAGGCAGTGATGGCTTACTTCCATTCAGTTTTTGGTAAAGATCATTACAACAAAAATCCAATACCATTATCAACTGAGCAAGACTTCCATTCTTAAATAGGAAATAGAAAACTTGTGAGCTGCACCTTGATGTTTCACATCACTTCAAAATGTTTGAGGACAATAGTAACAGAATGTAACCAAACCAAACTCCTTTCTTATATAGACGGCCTTCACCTCCTTAAAGGCCACTCGTTTCCTCACCAGCTCAGCCCCCACATTCTGGTAAATCCTCACGAGGTGTCCTTCCCACTTTGAGTCACAGTGTTCTTTGGACCACTTCAGGACCCTCTCCCTCTCCCTAAAGCTGTGGAATCGAATAATGATCGCTCGAGGTGGCTCGTTCAGCTGAGGCTTCTGCCAAAGTGTCCAACGGGCCCTGTCCAGTTCTGGAGGGACATGAGAATATCCTCACCCATCATCTTCCCAAACATCCGTGATAGATATTCCATGGGTTTCAGGTCCTCCACAACCTCCGGCAACCCCACGGCTCTGAGGTTCTGCCTCCTTGACTGATTTTTGAGATCATCGGCCTCAGCCTTTAATCCCTAATTCTCATTGGCCACCACTACCAGCTCAGCTCCCAAAGACGCAAGCTGCTCACCGTGGCTCGTTAACGCCCTCTCCACACATTCTAGTACCTCGCCCAGGACCTTTGCTGCCTCAGGGATCTTATCAGGTTTCACCCAGACAGGGCTCAGCACTACCTCAATCGATTTTCATAGACTCTCCCAACACTAACCTCCACTGCTTTCTGAAGTGTTTGTCAAACTTTTTTGTGAACACACCCGAGAGCATGTCTGCTGTTATCGGGGCAGCCGTTGCCAACAATACTGCCATTTCTCTGCTGGCGAACTGCACCAAGCCTCCAAGTCCGCCGAAGAATGACCTTCTATGGGTTCTTTGCTTTCTTCTCCTTTTCTTTTTGGCATTTGTTCGGTGCAGGAACACTATTATCAACAGAATGCTTTACTGCAAAAATTAGCACTGTGGCCTCACGGCACTGAGGTCCCAGGTTCGATCCCGGCTCTGGGTCACTGTCCAAGTGGAGTTTTGCACATTCTCCCCGCATTTGCGTGGGTTTCGCCCCAAACCCCAAAATATGCAAGCTAGGTGGATTGGCCACGCTAAATTGCCCCTTAATTGGAAAAAATGAATTGGGTACTCTAGATTTTTTTTTAAAAATGCAGATCCTGGTTAGAGCTACCTAGTGAACGAACTCCCCTCCCATGCCGCAACCGGAATTCCAAACAGAAGTGTTAAACATTACAGAGAGAAATATGGTTGTAAAAATGCATTAGACCAGAATAAAACTCATTTTTATCAGGTACGGACGTTCAAAAGCATTTGATAAAGTATCACATAACTGACTTACTTGAGAAATAGAAACACATGGAATTAAATGGATAGTGGTAACTTAGGTAAGTAATTGGCTACAAGGTATCAGGGTCATTGCTTTTCATGATAAAAGTCATATAAAACTTGGACTTGGGCAGAGGGGGTACATTTTGAAGTTTACAAGTGATACAAAAAGAAGTTTACAAATGATACAAAATTTGGCAACATGATAACTAGTGAGAAGGATAAGTAGGAGACTTCTGGAATACAGATGGCAGGTCAATGTAGATGAGTGTGAAGCAATTCACTTCGGGAGGGCTCTTTGGGAAAGGCAGTATAATCTAAATGGGACTATTTTGAGAGCTGCAGGAGCTAAAGGGACCTGGGGGTACATAGTCACAAGTTCTGGTGGCAACGCAAGTTGATCTGGCGGTTAAGAAAGTGTGGTAGTCTGTGTTCGAAGGATTGCGGTACCTGGTAATGACGGAATACCATTGGTGGAGAATGTACTTGTTCCCATTGGTTAAGCCTGTACGTTAGCTCCGCCCTGCAAGGCGGGGTGTAAGAGCCCATGCCGCCCCAGCAGCTTTCTTCTGTACCTGTGCTGCTGGGGGAAACGAAGCTGTGCGACATTGGAGGCATTACCTGGCCGGCAGGAGATTCACTCTCCTCACTGACCAACGGTCGGTTGCTTTCATGTTCGATAATGCACAGCGCGGCAAGATAAAAAACGACAAGATCTTGCGGTGGAGGATTGAACTCTCCACCTACAACTATGAGATCTTGTATCGTCCCGGGAAGCTAAACAAGCCTCCTGATGCCCTATCCCGCGGCACATGTGCCAACGCACAAGTGGACCACCTCCGAGCCCTCCACGAGGACTTCTGCCACCTGGGGGTCACTCAATTTTTCCACTTCATCAAGACCCGCAACCTGCCCTACTCCATCGAGGAGGTCAGGACGGCCACCAGGAATTGCCAAATCTGCGCGGAGTGCAAGCCACACTTCTACAGGCCAGAGAAAGCGCACCTGATAAAGGCTTCCCGTCCCTTTGAACGCCTCAGTATGGATTTCAAAGGCCCCCTCCCCTCCACCGACCGCAACACGTACTTCCTGAACATGATTGACGAGTACTCCCGGTTCCCATTCGCCATCCCCTGCCCCGACATGACCGCGACCACAGTCATAAAAGCTCTCCATAGTATCTTTACGCTGTTCGGTTTCCCCGCCTACATACACAGTGATAGGGGGTCCTCCTTTATGAGCGACGAACTGCGTCAGTTCCTGCTCAGCAAGGGCATTGCCTCAAGCAGGATGACCAGTTACAACCCAGGGGAAACGGACAGCTAGAGAGGGAGAACGGAACGGTCTGGAAGACCGTCCTACTGGCCCTGCGGTCCAGGAATCTCCCAGTCTCCCGCTGGCAGGAAGCCCTCCTCTGGGACCTCGCTCCCGACCTGGCTGGCAGCTCCCAGACCCATCCTGCTTCGAAAACACGTGCGGGCGTGAAATCGGACCCATTGTTCGAGAGGGTCCATCTCCTCCACGCTAACCCTCAGTACGCCTACGTGGCGTACCCCGACGGCCAACAGGATACAGTCTCCCTACGGGACCTGGTGCCTGCTGGATCCCCACACACCCTCGCCACCAGTCCCACCCTCCCTCCCACCAGCGCACCCCACAGCTGCCCCCTTCCCAGATGGATCGGATCTTCCACCGGCCCCGTCTAAGCCCACCTGCCCACCCCACAGCCGCCCCCTTCCCAGGTCAGCGGTCCTTCCACCGGCCCCGTCTACGGGTGATGAAGCTGCCACAGAAGCCGAAACCACGCTCCTGGAGTCACAGACGCCCGAACCTCCACCGGCATCACCACCAAAGCTACGATGATCGCAGAGGATGACCAGGGCCCCCGATCGACTGCTTCATTTTGAAATGTACATTACCGTTGTAAATAGTTAAGATGTAATAAGGCAAAATGCTGTACGGAGGTATTACGGTACCTTCATAACTGTAACGTCTACCACTTTACCACATTGTAATATGAAGCCACCACCCCTGCCGGACTCTTTTTTAACAAGGGGTGAATGTGGTATTCTGTGTTAGAAGGATTACGGTACCTGGTAATGCCGGAATACCATTGGTGGAGAATGTACTTGTTCCCATTGGTTAAGCCTGTATGTTAGCTCCGCCCTGCAAGGCAGGGTACAAGAGCCCGTGCCGCCCCAGCAGCTTTCTTCTGTACCTGCGCTGCTGGGGGAAACATCTAGCGTATTAAAGCCTTCAATTGTCTCCAATCTCGCTTCTGCAGTTATTGATCATGCATCAGAAAGCTTATGGGGTTCTTCGGGTTTGAACACAAAAGCAAGTTATGCTAAATTTTATATTGAACATTGGTTAGGCCTCAGCTGAAGTATTGTGCACAATTCTGGGTACCAAAATGTTGTCCATCAAGGATTTGGATTCTCCAGTGGGAGGTGGGAAACAGGAGCTTGCTCTGTTTTTGTATCAGAAATCTGCCTCCTGTGGAAAACAAAACAAAATTTGGATTTCCCAGGGATGAGTCCTAAATTCATAAGGTGATGGGCTTCTTCATATGTCAGTCCTGCCATCCTGGGAAATAGTTTAGTGAACCTTCACTGGGCACCCTCAATAGCAAGAATGACCTTCCTCAAACAAAGAGATCATAACTGCACACAATACTCAAGTGTGGCCTCACCATGGCCCTGTATAACTGCAACGAGACATTCCTGCTCTATACTCAAATCTTCTCACTATGAAGGCCAGCATGCCATTAGCTTTCCTCACCACCTGCTGTACCTGCATGACAACCTTCAGCGACTGTTCCGCTCCAGTCGCCAAGCAGTTTGCAATGCAACCGGCCCGCTCCCGTAGCCGAAATTGGGGCCTTCAATGTCCCCGGCAGATGTTCTCTGGGGGGCTCTGGGGCCAGAAGGCCCCGACTTGCTTGTCAGCGGCACATGCACAGCCGTGCCACCCTGTCCCGTGTGCTGGCTGTGAGATGGGACCTCGTCAGAGGGGTGCAACTCAGGGGAGCTGATGGTCAACATCCCCACTTCATGGGACAGGACCAGGTTGGCATTTAGCGCCCCCTCCTCCTGATCAGTGCCCATAGGGCCCTGGGGTTCATCTTGGGATGGAGGGACCACTGGTTCGAACTCTGGCTGCCCGTGCATCATCTGGCTCTGCCAACCCTGGCGGTTCCCCATGGTCCGCACCATTGTGTTGACGCCCTCAGCGATGCTCCTCAGTGACTGGGACATGCTCTGCACTGCCTCGACAATGCCCACCTGCGACTGACACAAGCTCCGCAACGCCTCGGTCATTCCCATCTGAGAGCAGGACATGTCCCGCAGAACCTCATTAAGGTCAGCATGGTACTGGGTGACATCTCCCAGTGAGGCGGACATTCTGTCGAGACTCTTAGGCATGGCCGTCACCGACTGTGCAATGACTGGGACACCTTCACTAATGGTGCTGATGTCTTGCACCAAGCTCTTCACTGCGGTCCACATCCTAGCAGTGTTGACCTTGGTGCCACGCATTGCCAGTGACATCTCCTGTGCCCATAGCCCTGGGGACTCCTTCAATTGGCTATGGATTTGCAGGAGTGTCGCTGACATCTCTATCTGAATGTCCCGGCCACTCCCTAACGTCTCCACCAGCTCCGGGGCACCCTGTTCCACAGGCTCAACATCAGGCTGGGACCCAGCTGGGGCCTGAAATCCAGCAGACCTCTGACTGCTGTCTTGCCTGGGGGTTCTTGCCTCCACCTGGTGTACATCAGCAGCAGTGTGGTGCTCACCAGAGTGTACCCAAGAAGCCTGACCACTAACATTTCCCACCAAGATGTGTGTATCTGTGCCGGTGGAGGGTGGGGCTGACAGCTGTGCCACGACAACAGTGGCATCCTCAGAGCTCTCCTCTGAGGTGTTCTCCTAGAAAACTGGATTTGGTGCCGCCTGGGATGGGCCATCAGCGTCCGCTGGAGGACCTGTGGGAGAATGGATATGTGGTCAGTAGGAGGGATGGGTCAGTCAGTAAGGCAATAAAAACTCACGTTTGACAGGTCCTACGGGTGGGGCCCGGTGGTTCCTCACCTCTGCGGCATCCTCCAGCCTCCACGCTGGTGACCGCTCTGTCCTCGCCACCCTCATCACCTACAGGGCATGCTCCTCAAAGGTGGCGAAGATTCTGATGTCTGGCAGACCACTGCCAGTCTGGGCCCTCTCCAGTGATTGTGGGAGAGTTTTCCCTGAGGAGACACAGAGGGGACATAGTTAGCCACACGCGTGGTTCACAGAGAGGGTGTGAAGGAAGGGTTGAAGGGGGAGGAGGCAATGGAAGGAAGAGTTGGGGAGGTTGAAGGGGGGTAGATGCTCCCGTGGGGAGGTAGGGGTGTTGGTGTCCATTCGCTCGTGCTGCCTGGTGTAGGTCGTTAACCTTCTTCCTACACTGGAGGCCAGTCCTTCTGGTCACATTCCAGGCGCTCACAACCGCCGCCACCTCATTCCAGGTAGCATTGGCTGCCCTATTCTATGATCTATGATTGATCCTCCTGGACCCTCAGGGGAACAGGACATCCGTCCTGGCCTCCACAACATCTAGCAGCCTCCCCAGCTCACCGTCTCCGAATCTTGGGGCTGGTCTCCTCTGCACCATTGTTTTGAGCTGGCTGGGATTGGTTGAGCAAGTGCAGCTTAAGTGCTGCTTGACCTTGCTAGCGGGGGGCTGCAAGAGCGGTGCTGGCGAATCAGCTAGTGAGCCTTCATTTGCAGCGAGAAGCCCGTGTAACCTCGTTAAGTGGCCCATTTAACATTCAATAGCATTGCCGGCCTTACTGGGCCGAGTGCCAGGAAGCTTGCAGCAAATCCCGCTCGCTACAACTTAGAAATCTTTCCAGAGAATTGCGCCCACAGTCTCCAAAAAGAGAATCTCGCCCTGTATGTGGGTACATACCGATGTGGATCTCAATGAAAAAGCCAGCAAAAAACACCCCGCCAACCTGCCCAAAATGACGCTTAGAATTTTTTCCATTAAATCGCACCCTCTACGTTTTTGATGTGATGTTGGCACAGCACTGCAGCGGCACAGGTTCTGCCATTGTTGATATACTTCACGATTTTTTATTTTAGTTGCACATAAGCATTTGAACCCACAGCAAATTTTGTTTAGGACAATGAAAGTGCATTGATTTAATTGATTATTGACCAGCACCCATGAGGGAGATGAGGAGGGTGCTATTCCTGGAGGGTGAAAGCCATCGCGTCATGCAGAAGGGGCATCCTTCTGTTCAGAGTTAACTTCCTCTGCCTCAAATCCCTCCTCCCTTCTAACCCCAACTCCTTCTCCTCCTTCGATGAGTTGTCTCCTTCCAGGGCCTCGCTATATTTAAGGTCCACACATCTTTGTAGAGCAATGTTATGGAGAGTGCAGCAGACCATTGCTATGACTAAGATCCTTGCAGCAGGATATTTCAGGGCACCACCTGAATGCTCCAAGCACCAGAACCAAGCACCAGAACCATTGTCCTCCGAGCCTGCAATGCTCTATTAGTTGTGAATTTGGTGTGTTGTTTCTTTTAAGGTGTTGGACATATTTCAGTAGGTCTAATTTGTATTTGTAGTTCTAAGAATTTATTAACAAAGAACAAAGAAAGTACAGCACAAGAACAGGCCTTCGACCCTCTAAGCCTGTGCCAATCAAAATGCCCTAACTTAGAAACAAAACCTTCTGCCCTTACTCGGTCTTTTCATGTACCCATCCAGAAGCCTCTTAAATGTTGCTAATGTGCCTGATTCCACCACATCCTCTGGCAGCACGTTGCAGGCACCGACCACTCTCTGCAAGAAAAATTTACCCCGCACATCTCCCTTAAACTTTCCCCCTCTCACTTTGAATCTGTGCCCCTTTGTAATTGACAGTTCCACCCTTGGAAAAAGCCTCTGACTATCCATCCTCTCTATGCCTCACAAAATTTTGTAGACTTCTATCAGGTCTCCCCTCAGCCTCAGTCTTTCCAGTGAAAACAATCCTAGTTTATTCAATATTTTGTCATAGCCAACACCCTCAAGTCCAGGCAATATCCCAGTGAACCTTCTTAGCACTCTCTCCAAAGCTTCCACGTCCTTCTGATAATGTGGTGACCAGAACTGCATGCAATACTCCAAATGCGGCCTAACCAAAGTTTTATATAGCTGCAACATGATTTCCCAACTCCTGTACTCAATGCCCCAGCTGATGATGCAAGCATGCCATATGCCTTCTTAATCATCTTGGCCACCTATGTTGGCATATTTAGGGAATTGTGGACCTGCACACCCAGACCCCTCTGTATGTTAATCCTCGTAAGGGTTCTGCCATTTACAGTATAATTCATACCGAGATTTGATCCTGGAAAATGCATCACCTCGCATTTGTCCGGATAAAATTTTATCTGCCATTTCTGTGTCCAAATCGCAAATCTATCTATATTCTGTTGTATCCTCTGACAATCCTCAAAAATTATCAGCAACTCCGCCAATCTTGCTGTCATCCACAAATTTACTAATCAGACCACCCACATTTTCCTCCAGATCATTTATATATACTACAAACAACAGCGATCCCAGCACTGATCCCTGCGGAACACCACTAAATACAGATCTCCAATCTGATAAACACCCTTCCACCGATAATCTGTCTTCTATAACCAAGCCAGTTATGTATCCATCTAGCCAGCCCACCCCACATCCATGTGATTTTAGTTTTTGTTTCAGTCTGCCATGTGGGACCTTGTCAAAAGCCTTACTAAAATCCATATAAAACTACATCCACAGCCACTCCCTCTTCAATATTCTTTGTCACCTCTTCAAAAAACTCAATCAAGTTGTTGAGACGTGACCGTCCTCATGCAAAACCATGCCGCCTGACAGTAACTAGTCTCTTTTCCTCCAAATGTGCTGTTATAACCTGCCTACTTATGATTGGCTGGGGACTAATGACAATCCTATGGGAGTATGAACTTCCCCAATGAGGGGGGCGGAGAAACTCCTAGTATAAATGAGCTGGCCAGTTCAGGAACCAGCAGGAAGAAGAAGGTAGCAAGGGAAGTTACTGCTACTGTTATGTATATATTGTTATAGTAAATAAACGTTATTATTTTGTATCCTTAAAACTCATGCTGGATTCTTTGTGGCCCTTACAAAACTGGCGAAGAAGGTAAAAGTGAATAGCTGTCTACACTGCTGAAGCCACCTCCCTGGATTTTTGTTGGATACAGGTTGGAAGTTGTTTTCTATTATACCATGCCTCTGTACGGATGTTTGGATGTTTTTGATGCTGCGCTGGAAAGCTGGAACCAGTACACAAAACGGATGCTTTACTATTTCCGGGCAAACAATATCACTGAAAACGAGCGCCAGGTGGTCATATTGCTCACCGCCTGCGGGCCGCATACGTTTGGGGTGATTAGGAGCCTTACGTACCCAGCTGCGCCGGACACCAAAACGTTTGACGAACTTGTGAATATAGTGGGGCAACACTTTAACCCAACCCCGTCCACGATAGTCCAGCGTTACCGGTTTAATACCGCTGAGAGGACCCCTGGAGAATCCCTTGCCGATTTTTTATCCAGGCTACGCGGGATTGCGGAATACTGTGACTATGGTGAGACCTTGTCAGAAATGTTACGCGACCGTTTGGTTTGCGGTATTAACAATGCAGCAACCCAGAGAAAGTTGTTAGCGGAGCCAACATTGACTTTTCAACAGGCAATACAAATAGTCTTGTCCCGAGAGAGCGCAGAGCGAGGAGTACAGGAGCTACAGGGAATGGAAGTGCATGCCTTGGGGCGCAACCCTTTCCGCCCAAAAACGTACCCCCGCACTCCTGCGGTACCTTGGGCGAGGCAACGACCAGACCGACGCCAGTGGCCATCGGACATTCCTCCCCGAAGGGAGCCTTCTCCAGAGCCAATGGATGAGGAGCCATGTCCGTGTCAGACTGGTAGGCGCCGACCCCGTCGCGGACGGCGGTCCTGGGGACGCCAGAGGCGCCGTCGTTCCGACCGAAACTGGGACCAGCCCAGGGGCCGTAACTGGGACCAGCCCAGAGGCCGTACCTTCCATGTGGATGAACCTGCAGCGACCACTCCTGAGGACGTGGAGACGGAAGACAACTGCCTGCAGCTGCATTGTGTGGCAGCGCCCCGTGTGGCCCCCATTAAGGTGACAGTACGGGTCAATGGCCACCCGCTGGAGATGGAGTTGGATACTGGCGCAGCGGTCTCCGTGATCGCCCAGAGGACATTCGACCGCATCAAGCAGGGTATACAGACCCTTACATTAACTGACTCACAGGCCAGGTTGGCCACCTACACGGGGGAACCACTGGACATTGCAGGAACTACAATGACCCCTGTTGTCTATGGACGCCAGGAGGGGCGTTTCCCACTTATCGTAGTGCGTGGCCATGGGCCCAGCCTGTTGGGTCGGGACTGGTTGCGCCATTTGCGGTTGCAATGGCAGCACATCCTCCAAACAGTTTCTGGAGGGTTGACTGAGGTGCTAGGACGATACCCAGAGGTATTCCAGCCTGGTTTGGGGAAAATAAAAGGGCCGTAGCCCGTATCCAAGTTGAACCAGGAGCCACGCCGCGCTATTTCCGGGCGCGCCCAGTGCCTTACGCTTTGCTCGAGAAGGTTGAAGGGGAGCTCACTCGTTTGGAGAGTTTGGGTATTATCAGGCCCGTCCGTTTTGCTGACTGGGCAGCACCAATTGTACCAGTAATGAAGCCAGATGCCACAGTTCGCTTGTGTGGCGACTATAAACTTACAGTGAATACAGTTTCCCGACTCGACCGATACCCAATGCCTCGCATAGAGGATCTCTACGCGAAACTTGCAGGTGGACTCTCATTCATAAAATTAGATATGAGTCACGCCTACCTGCAGTTGGAGCTAGACCCTGCCTCCCGACCATATGTAACAATTAACACACACCGGGGCCTGTATGAATATACACGGTTGCCCTTTGGAGTATCCTCTGCCTGCGCAATTTTTCAACGTGTTATGGAGGGCATTTTGAGAGGTTTAGCACGTGTGGCTGTCTACCTAGATGACGTGTTGATTACAGGGACGTCGGAGCAAGAGCATTTGGAAAATCTGGAGGCTGTCCTTAGACGCCTTTCGGAGGCTGGAGTCCGTTTACGTCACACAAAGTGCGTATTTCAGGCAAAAGAAGTAGTCTACCTAGGTTATCGGGTGGACCGCGAGGGTCTGCACCCCGTCGCAGAGAAGGTGCGTGCAATTCAACATGCCCCCACCCCGACTGACACTTCGCATCTTCGTTCTTTTCTCGGTCTCGTAAACTATTACGGGAAGTTCCTCCCCAATCTGGCAACTACGCTGGCCCCCTTGCACCTGCTGCTAAAGAAAAATCACACCTGGGTTTGGGGTCAGCCGCAAGAAACCGCTTTCCGGCGGGTAAAGCAACAATTGTCGTCGTCTGGGTTACTAACCCACTATGATCCGGGAAAGCCTTTGCTCGTCACATGTGATGCATCCCCGTATGGTATTGGGGCTGTCCTGACCCACAAGATAAAGAACGGGGCCGAGCGACCAATAGCTTTCGCCTCCCGCACATTGACTGCAGCGGAGAAAAAGTACGCGCAGATCGAGGAGGAGGGCCTGGCAGTGGTTTTCGCGGTGAAACGCTTCCACCAGTATGCGTACGGCCGCCATTTCACTATCGTGACTGATCATAAGCCCCTGCTGGGACTCTTCAGAGAGGATAAGCCAATACCGCCCATTGCTTCTGCACGGATCCAGCGCTGGGCTTTGTTGCTTGCTGCATATGAGTATTCTCTGGAGCACAAACCAAGTACGCAGATAGCAGATGCCGACGCACTGAGCCGATTGCCTTTATCGACCGGCCCCATGTCGACCCCCACGACCGGTGAGGTGGTTGCAACCCTAAATTTTATGGACACCTTGCCTGTCACGGCATCACAGATCCGTGAGTGGACCCAGACGGAGCCAGTCTTGTCAAAGGTTCGGCACATAGTCCTGTATGGTGGGCAGCATAGACAGCTCCCAGGCGAGTTGCGGGCATTTTCCTCCAAGCTGTCAGAGTTCAGCATGGAAGACGGCATCCTCTTGTGGGGGACGCGTGTGATTGTCCCAGAAAAAGGCCAGGAGCTGATATTATCAGACTTGCACAATGGGCATCCGGGCGTGACCAAAATGAAAATGTTGGCCCGGAGTTATGTCTGGTGGCCAGGCCTCGACACCGACATTGAGAAGGTGGCCCAAAACTGCTCCATTTGCCAGGAGCATCAGAAGCTTCCGCCGGCCGCGCCCCTACATCACTGGGAATGGCCAGGGCGGCCTTGGGCACGCTTGCATACAGATTTCGCAGGCCCTTTTCAAGGATCCATGTTCCTTCTATTAATTGACGCCCAGTCTAAATGGCTGGAGGTGCATAAGATGCAGGGGACAACGTCCTGCGCAACAATTGAAAAGATGCGTTTATCATTTAGTACGCATGGCCTCCCCGAGGTGCTGGTCACGGATAATGGCACTCCATTCACGAGTGAGGAGTTTGCTAGGTTTACAAAGATGAACGGCATCCGCCATATCCGCACTGCCCCTTACCACCCGGCTTCAAATGGGTTGGCAGAGCGTGCAGTGCAAACATTCAAAAGAGGCCTAAAGAAGCAGTCTTCCGGATCAATGGACACGAGACTGGCTCGCTTTTTGTTTACGTACAGGACCACCCCCCATGCAGTGACTGGGGTAGCTCCCGCAGAACTCCTAATGGGCCGAAGACTTCGCACCCGCCTTAGTATGGTCTTCCCGGACATTGGCACAAAAGTACGCCGCACACAAGAACGGCAGGGACAGGGATTGTCTCGGCATCGTCCGATTCGGCAGTTTGCGCCCGGTGACCCAGTATTTGTGCGGAATTTTGCTGGTGGTGCCCAATGGGTTCCTGGTGTAATCTTTCGCCAAACGGGCCCTATATCTTACCAAGTGCAAGCCCAGGGTCGTCTCCAGCGAAAACACGTAGACCACGTCCGGTCCAGAAGATCATCCCCTCAAAAGATTCCCCGTCCCCGGAGCTCATTTCAACAGCCACAAAGACCAGAGACAAGGGAAGGTAGTCCTCAAAATCTTCCACTGGTGCCTCACTCGAAGCCTGCGCAGGTCGTTACGGGACCGAATGGAGATAGAGACGCTGACATGACGGAGGCAGCAGACTCTGACTCAGAGATGGAGACACAGGATGCATCAGAGGGGGAATCCTCGGGTCCACAGGCCGTGGATGTACAACCGCGCCGTTCATCACGGAAGCGCCAGTCTCCGTCTCGTTACACGCCGCCTGATCCAGCGCTGCGTGCAAATGGCATCCGGCCTGCGGCCAAACGAGTTTGACGCCTTCCTTCGCCAGGGTCTTCGGTGGATTCCTTGGACTTTTGGGGGGGGGGGGGGGGGGGAGGGATGTTATAACCTGCCTACTTACGATTGGCTGGGGACTAATGACTATCCCACAATCCTATGGGAGTATGAACTTCCCCAATGAGGGGGGCGGAGAAACTCCTAGTATAAATAAGCTGGCCAGTTCAGGAACCAGCAGGAAGGAGAAGGTAGCAAGGGAAGTTACTGCTACTGTTATGTATATATTGTTATAGTAAATAAACGTTATTATTTTGTATCCTTAAAACTCGTGCTGGATTCTTCGTGGTCCTTACAAAATGTGCATATATCCTGTCCCTCAGTATCTTTTCCAAAAGCTTCCGCACCACTGATGTCAGGCTCACCGGCCTATAATTTGCTGGATTATCCCTGCTTCCTTTCTTCAACAAGGGAACACCATTGGCTATTCTGGAACCTCACCTGTGGTCAAAGAGGATGTGAGGATATCTGTTAAGGTCACAGCTATTTCTCCCCTTGCCTCTCGCAGTAGCCTGGGATAGGTCCCATCAGCCCCTGGGGACTTGTCTACCTTAATGCAATTTAAGATACTCAACACTTCCTCCTTTGATATATTGAGTGATTTGATTTGATTTATTGTCATATACCGAAATACAGTGAAAAGTATTTTTCTGCGGCCAAGGGAATGTACACAGTACGTACTTAGTAGACAAAAAAAGAATAATCGACAGAGTACATTGACAAATGGTGCATCAACAGTGATTGGTTACAGTGTGGAACAAGGGGCCAAACAAAACAAATAAATGAGCAAGAGCAGCATAGGACGTCGTGAATAGTGTTCTTACAGGGAACAGATCAGTGCGACGGAGAGTCGTCGAGGAGTGTTGTAGCTGTGGGGAAGAAGCTGTTCCTATGTCTGGATGTGCGGGTCTTCAGACTCCTGCATCTTCTGCCTGATGCAAGGGTCTGGAAGATGGCAAAGCCTGGGTGGGAGGGGTCTCTGATAATGCTGTCTGCCTTCCTGAGGCAGCGGGAGGTGTAGACAGAATCAATTGCGGGTGGCAAGCTTGTGTGATGCGTCAGGCTGAGTTCACCACACGCTGCAGTTCTTGCGATCTTAGGCCGAGCAGTTACCATAACAAGCTGTGATGCAGCCGGATAGGATGCTCTCTATGGCACATCTGTCGAAGTTTGTGAGAGTCGATGCAGACATGCCGAATTTCTTCGGAAGTAGAGGCGTTGTAGGGCTTTCCAGACTGTTGCATCAACGCGAGTGGACCAGGACAGACTGTTGGTGACATGCTCAAGAGCGTTCACACACCTATCCCTGACCTCAACATCCGTCATGGCCTTCTCCCTGGTGAATACCGATACAAAGTACTCCTTAAGGATTTCACTCACTTCCTGTGGTTCCATGCATAACTTTGCTCCATTGTCCTGGAGTGAATCTATTCTTTCTCTTGCTACCCTCTTGCTCCTAATATATGCATAAAAAGCCTTGGGATTCTCCTTGACCATGTTTGCTAAAGACATTTCATGGCCTCATTTAGCCCTCCTAATTCCATTTTTAAGTTCATTCCTACTCTCGCTGTACTCAAGGGCACTGTCAGTTTTTAAGATGCTGAGACCTATCGTATGCTTCCTTTTTCTTTTTGACTGAGCTTACAATTTCCCTTGTCATCCATGTTTCCTGAATCCTGCCATTTCTATCCGTCATTTTTGCTGGGACATGCCTGTCCTGCACTTCAATCAACTGGCCTTTAAAAGCCTCTCACATGTCAGATGTGGATTTGCCCTCAAATAGCCACACCCAATCCACATTTCCCAGTTCCTGTCTAATTTGGACGTAATAAGGGGCGGTGCGGTGGCGTAGTGGTTAGCACTGCTGACTCACGGCACTGAGAACCCGGGTTCGATCCTGGCCCCGGGTCACTGTCCGTGGGGGTTTGCAAATTCTCCCCATGTCTGCGTGGGTCTCAACTCCACATGTGCAGGGGAGGTGAACTGGCCACGCTAAATTGCCCCTTAACTGGGAAAAAAGTACTTTAAATTTATTTTAAGAAATAATAATATGGGTGTAATTGGCCCACATCCTATTAAGCACCCTCACCCGCAGGCCACTCTTGTCCTTATCCATGACTACCCAAAATGTTATGGAATTATGGTCGCTAAGCCCAAAATGCTCCCCCATTGAAACATCAGTCACCTAGAGTGGCTCAACTATGTACATAAGGTACTGTAGAAGTCCAAGCTAGATGCTGTCTCTATGATTGCTTCTACCAACAGCTCTGTTAAACACTACTATTATGATCTGGACCAGACCCCACGGTTGCTCGGATCCCAGACAGAACCACCAATGTTTTATTTAATTTGCAAGACTGTGAGGAACGGAAACTTTTCTCCAGGAATGATTCTACGCACAAATAGGGATATAGTATATTAAATCAAGCTGTATTACTAATGTTATAACCCCAATGAGACCTAAGGGGATGAGCCGATTAATCTCCCCGTGAGCCTTGTGCAGTATGAGCTCCCTCAGCGGGCTAGATAACTCAGGACCTTAAAAGCCGGCCTAGGTAGTGGCCAAGCTGCAGAGTAGTTCCGACCGAGACTGGGACTGTTACTTGTAAACACTTTACTTTTGGTAATAAACAATTTGTTTGACTCTCCTTTCCGGACTCCTCTGTGACTACTAAATTGGCGATGAGGATAAAGCAGAACTATAGTCAGCGCTGCTAACCATTCGGGGCACAACCAACTCTCTTTCCGAAAAAATAAGGTTCCCATCATTTTGAAAATTCCACTGTTTGGCAGCCTCGATGCATTCGATGTGGGTGTAGAGGACTGGACTTAGTACATGGAGGGTATGTCCTACTTTTTTAAGGCAAACGCTATCCTTGTGGGTGATCGGCAGATGGTAATTCTTCTGATCGCCTGTGGGATCCCCACTTCCAGCATCATGAAGAGCCTGACGCACTCCACACTCTAAGATGTTTGAAAAGCTAGTGGCGTGCATGGCAAACAACTATGACCCCAAGCCATTAATTATTGTAATGAGGTACGGACTTAATGTGGCCGAGAGGACCCCAGGAGAGTCCATTATCGAGTTTTTGGCACTATTACACACACTGGCAGGGTATAATGACCAATGGCCATTGTAGCCATCTGGGATGGCCACTTCCAGAATACAAAATGGACATTTGCAAAGATTGCAGGGAAATATGGACAATGCTAAGAAAGCAGGCAGGCACAGAGCCTGTCTGCATATTGGAGAAACAGCTCCCAGACGAGACCGAAACTGTAGGCCCATTAGGATATGGATGGCCCATCTCCGGGAACAAAGGAAGATACTTAAGTAACCGATCTGGCCCCAGACCTTGCGGCGCCAGTTCCCCAAACCGAAAGTGTAAACAAAGCAAGGCCAACGACCACATAGGACCCGCCCAGCCAGCAGGGCACCCATCCCTTTATTGGTCAAGATCAATACGAGTGATCAAGATACGGCCCAATTGATTGGCGCCAAGTTCAAGGCCCGGCCAAAAGCACGCGAATCCCCCTTTGGGTATAAGAAGGCCCCAAGAGAGAATCGCTCTCTTGGACTCGGCTCTCAAAGTGGAGAGACCCTTCCACCAGCTACACCAGAAGCAAGTAAGTCCAAGGTCAATGCTCGCTACCAGACAGACGGCCTTAGCTGTTCCCCTCTACCACTTTGATCCCAGCAGCCTCAGAACTGAACAACGACCATTGTTCCTCTGGCTGAGTGGGCGCCCGAAGCTAAGTACAGGCTTTGGCAGTAGTGATAGTTTAGTCTGTAGTATTTCGTGCCTGAGTAGATATTGCTGTGTGTGTAAATAAATAGTATTAACTTTGAACTAACTAACTGGTGTACCGACTCTTTGATCAGTATTCGTGTTTGAACCTTGTGGCGGTATCGAAAGATACCTGGCGACTCTAAAGCAAACGTAATTAGAATTAAGGAAGGCGACCATATTGACCGCCATATTTAAAAACAACCAAAGAGAGCAACACCATCCCTACACAAGATGCTACAGGACCGCCTAGTATCCAGAGTAAATAATATGGCGAACCAGTGGAAATTGCTAGCTGAGACATTGCTGGACCTAAAAAGGGCTGTCAAGTTCTCCTTCTCAGATAGGAGTCTAGGAACTCTGGGGAATGTCAGGGATGGAGGTAAACAGTGTAGGAGCCCCTCCCCCCCCTCTCCCCACATTCTGGTACGCAGCGCCCCCCAGAATTGGGACTCCTAGAACCCTGCACTGGCCCGAACACCATCAGAACCAGGCCCATTGGTCAAGAGTCACTACTGCCAGGTGGGACGCCTCCCTGGAATCAATGGAGGACAATCCAAGGCAGTGCAGCACTTGTGACTGACAAAATCACAGGGATAGGAAACCGCAGGTCAGCCAGAAAACTCGCCGCCCTACCCGAGGGAGAGGCCAGCCCAGAGCCCGGATTCTCCACTTAGACGAATCTGATGAGGAATGTATGCAACTGAATTGTATTGCCACGCCACAAGTTGGCCCATCAGGATTACTGTCCAGATGGAGTTGGGCACGGGGACTGCAGTTTCGCTAATTGGAAGCCAAACCTGCGAGACTGAGTCTGCTGGGCCATGACTGCATGCAATGTTTCCAGTTGGACTGGCAACAGATGTTCTGGATAAGCACCGGAGGACTTGACAAAATATTGGGGAAGTACGCTGAAGTCTTCCAGGAAGGGCTGGGCAAAACTAAGGGCACCGTGGGATATAAGGTGGGGTTGATGTCGGGGGCAGGTGGGGTGTGGTCCTTTATTGTTTATTGAATTGTTCTGTTGTTCTTCTGTTTTTTTTGTGTGAAAATGCCTTGAATAAAATATTTTCTTAAAAAATGGTTTGCTGACTGGGCAGCACCAGCAGTCCCGGTACGAAAATCTGACAAAACCATTGCCCGTGCAGTGATTATACATTGACCGTCAACAATGTCTCCAATCTGGACAGGTACCAATGCTGCGGATAAAAGACCTATACATGAAGTCGGTTGGGGGGGGGGGGGGGGGGGTGGTTGCAGGGAAAAGAGAAGCTGTGGTTCTGGTTCCAGTTTGGGGACTTGGGGGCAATAAGGGGGAATGGAGGAGAGATTAACTGGTTGATGGTTGATCTTGAATATTCTTTGTATTTTTCTGAGGGCGGGGTTGGCTGCCATCTTGGGAGGACCTTTGAGTGATATCTCTTAAAATAATTATTTGTTTGTACCTGACGGTGGAAATGACTGATTCTGGAAAGAGAGAGGTGGGAAAATCCCAATTTGGCTGGTCACCTGGAATGTAAGGGGAATGGGTGGCCCAGTGAAGAGATTAAGAGTTTTGTCTCATCTAAAGAACGTAAACACTGATGTGGCGTTTTTGAAGACCCATTTGCAGGTGAGTGATCTGACCAGTCTCTGGAGGGGGTGGATAGGGCATGTGTTCCACTTGGGCATTGATGGTAGAGCCCGAGGCGCAGCAATTTTGATTAATAAGTGAGTACCCCTATCGGCCATTTATTAAGGGTTTGCTGGCCTCTATCTCTTATTTGGATACACACCGGTTGGTCTTGGTGGGGGTCTTCAATGGTGTCCTGGAACTTAAAGTGGATCGATCGAGGCCTAAATCGTTGACACTCTCGGGGATGGAGAAGGTGTTTCAGACCTTCATGCAGCAGGTGGGGGAGCATGGAGATTCCGGCATCCACACGATCGGGAATCCTCGCTTTCTTCACACATTCATGAGGTCTACTAAAGGATAGCTTATTTTTTGTTGGGCAAGTCCCCGCTCCCGGGGTTCAGAAAGGTGGAATATTCGGCGATAGTAATCTCTGACCATGCTCCACATTCTGTGGGCCTTGAGCTGGGGAAAGACTCCATCCAGCGGGCACCATGGATTAGATCATAGAATTTACAGTGCAGGAGGCCATTCGGCCCATCGAGTCTGCACCGGCTCTTGGAAAGAGCACCCTACCCAAGGTCAACACCTCCACCCTATCCCCATAACCCAGTAACCCCACCCAACACTAAGGGCAATTTTGGACACTAAGGGCAATTTATCATGGCCAATCCACCTAACCTGCACATCTTTGGACTGTGGGAGGAAACCGGAGCACCTGGAGGAAACCCACGCACACACGGGGAGGATTTGCAGACTCCACACGAACAGTGACCCAAGCCGGAATCGAACCTGGGACCCTGGAGCTGTGAAGCAATTATGCTATCCACAATGCTACCGTGCTGCTCCTAGATGTGGCGGTACCGGCGGAGAGGGGGGTTCTGTGAGCTCATAGCCGTTGAAGAGTTAACTGGGTTTAACAGGAATGGATCGGTCTCTCCCTCCACTTTATTGGGGGCACCTAAGCCGGTGATGCGAGGAGACGTAATCTGGTCTAGAGTGCACCTAGACAAGGCAGTGCGGGTGGAATGGAAGCATTTGCTTACAACTAGGAAGCAGCTCCAAATGCAGTTTGACTTGGTATCCACTGGAAAAGCTGTGAGACAGCTGTGGCAAGCGAGGGGTGCAGTATATGAGCATGGGGAGAAGACAGGCCATCTCTTGGCACACCAGCTGAGGTGGCAGGTGGCCTGCCAGAGATTGTACAGGTCAGGCACTTGAGGGGCAGCTTAGTGACCACACCAAGGGAAGTCAATGCAGCATTTGAGGCTTTCTATAGGGATCTTTATAGGTCAGAGCCTCCGGAGGGGGTCGGACATGGCAGAGTCTCTACATAGGTTGCCCTTCCTGAAAGTAAAGGGAGGGAGGAGTCGGGGGCCTCGCTAGGCTCGGAGGAACGTCAAAGGTGATTGGGTTGATGCAGGTGGGCAAGGCCCTGGGCCCTGATGATATCCCATTGAGTTTTACAAAGTTTTCAGACCAACTGGTGCCATTAATGGTAGATATGTTCAACAACACTTTACCTCGAGGTTCCCTGCCTTATACACTTTCACAGACCTCCATCTCCCTCCTGTTAAAGAAAGCCAAGGACCCTATGGAATGTGGTTCTTACAGGCCCATTTCACTGCTGAATGTGGATGTAAAGGTATTGGCTAAGGTGCATTTAGAGCCATGTGTCCTGGGTATAGTTGCAGAAGACCAGTCAGAACTTGTGAAGGGGCGGCAAATGTCAGCTAATAAATGACGGGTTCTGAACACTGTCCTCTCCACCTTCTTTGACCCCTGAGCTGGAGATGATTATATTTATGGGTGCAGAGAAAGCATTCGGCAGGGTGTAGTGGAAGTGCTTCATTGAGATGCTTGGGAGGTTTGGATTCGGGCAGAAGTTCATTTCATGGGTATGGCCTGTAAAGAGACCCCATGGCTAATGTTCACAATAATGTAGCAAGCTCGGGATACTTCCCACTGAACAGGGATGCCCATTATCGCTGCTCCTTTTTGCCCTGGTGATCTCCTCGGGCGATAGCACTGAGGTCTTCCAGAGAATTGGGGGGGCGGGGTCTCTGTATGCTGATGGACTTGCTATTATATGTCACGGATCCGGTTTCCCCTATAGATAAGATTATGAAGCTACTGACGAGCTTTGGCTCCTTCTCGGGTTATAAATTAAACCTGGGGAAAGTGAATATTTTCCAGTTAATCCCTGGGGAGGGGAGCCAATCTCAAATGTATTTTTCTTGCTAAATCGTTCTTTGCGAAGGTAAAAATAGATTATGAATTCCTTCATATGTGTGGGTAAGGCACCAAGAATTTGCAGGTTGTACTGCGAGTTGGACCGGCACTACCTAATTTCCTCTTGTACTACTGGGCAGCCAATGTGGAGAAGGTGTTGTGGCGGTATTGGAATTGGATACCATATGGGAAGGATGGAGGCAAGTTTGTGTAGGGAACAAGCCTCTGGACTCTAGTGACCACGCTATTGTCATCTAGTGACCACGCCATTGTCATTCTGTCCCGCGAAGTATACCTTGAACCTGGTGGTGATTTCTACTTTAAAGATATGGTGGCAGATTGGTCAACATTACAAGCTGAGTGTCATGTCATTATTGGCCCCTATATGTGGTAACCATTTGTTTGCATCATTGGGTTTGGATTTGACTTTTGAGGTATGGGAAGGGAAGGGACTAGAATGCCTTAGAGACCTGTGTATGGAGGTATGGCTCGCCAAATGGAAGGGGATTTCTGCAAAATTCCAACTATCAGGGTCACATCTGTTCCGATACTTTAAATTACGTAACTTAGTTCATTGGGCTTACCCTGCTTTCCCCTTAGCACCGCAGCCCTCCCTGTTGGAGGAAATCTTACGGTTGGCGAATGGAAGATCTCTAATATCTATGAGTGGACCATCTCATCAGAATCTACGCCACTTAATCGGTGAAGGCAAAATGGGGGGAGCAGTTGGGACCTATCCTAGATGAGGATGTGTGGAATGAGGCCCTTTGTAGGATAAATCCACCTCCTCTTGCTCAGCCTGATCCAACTCAAAGGTGATACACAGAGCTCATCTAAGCAAAACTAGGATGAGTGGACTTTTTGCTGAAGTGGAGGATAGGTGTGAGCAGTGCTCTTGTGGGCTCTCCAATCATACCTACATGTTCTGGTCGTGCCCAAAGGTGGTAAACTTTTCGGTCTCCTTCTTTAGCACCATGTCAGCGGTTCTTAACGTCGATCTGGAGCCTTGACCATTGCTGGCCATTTTTGGGGTAACGGACTCGCCGGGGCTGTGGACAGGGGTGAAGGCAGATGCTCTCGCCTTTGCTTCACTGATAGCCCTAAGGCGAGTTCTGCTGGGTTGGAGTGCTTCTGCTTCACCTAGTGCTTCGGCCTGGTTGGGTGACCTTATAAAATATTATTTTAAAAACTTTATGGACACCTTGCCGGTCATCGCCGCCCAGACAAGCGATTGGATGCAAAAGGACTCAGTATTGGTGAAAGTACACCACACCGTCTTACACGGGGGTCAGCAAGGGAAGCTGCCCAAAGAGCTATGGACCTTTGAAGCCAAAATACAGAAGCTCAACGTGGAGGACGGCATCCTTCTGTGGGGGCTCACGTCATGATTCTAAACCAGGGCAGAGACGCCATCCTTCAGGATCTGCACAAGGGACACCCAGTTGAATATTAAGATCCTGGCCGCAGCTGTGTGGTGGCCAGGCCTGGATAGCATGACCAAACAACTGGTCCAACAATGCACCACATGCCAGGAACAGCAGAAGCTCCTGCCAGCCACCCCGCTGTATCCATGGGAATGGCTAGGCCTGCCTTTGGTGTACCTGCACGCTGATTTCGCTGGATCTTTCCAAGGGTCAATGTTTCTACTCATTGTTGATGCATATTTTGTGGCTGCATGTCTATTAGATGACGTCCATCACGTCGAAGCCTATAGTTGAGAAGCTATGGCTCTTTTTCTGCACCTACGGCATTCTGGAGGTGCTGGTCATGGACAATGGCACCCCCTTTAAAAACAGGGAGGTTATGTTGCAGCTGTACAGGGTGCTGGCGAGGCCATACCTGGAGTACTGTGTACAGTTTTGGTCTTACTTGAGAAGGGATGTACTGGCACTGGAGGGTGTGCAGAGGAGATCACGAGGTTGATTCCAGAGTTGAGAGGATTGGCTTAGGAGGAGAGACCGAGTAGACTGGGACTATTCCTATTGGAATTTAGAAGAATTAGGGGGAAATCTTATAAATTTTGAAGGAAATAGACAAGATAGAAGCAGGGAGATTGTTTCCTCTGGCGGATGAAACTATAACTAGGGGGCATAGCCTCAAAATAAGGGGGGTAGATTGATTTGATTTGATTTATTGTCACATGTACTGAAGTACAGTGAAAAATATTTTTCTGCGGCTGAGGAACGTACACAGTACGTACATAGTAGACACAAGAATAATCAACAGGGAACATTGACAAATGGTACATCGACAAAACAGTGATTGGTTACAGTGCGGAGCAAGGGGCCAAACAAAGCAAACACATGAGCAAGAGCAGCATAGGGCATCGTGAATAGTGTTCTTACAGGGAACAGATCAGTGCGACGGAGAGTCGTCGAGGAGTGTTGTAGCTGTGGGGAAGAAGCTGTTCCTATGTCTGGATGTGCGGGTCTTCAGACTTCTGAACCTTCTGCCTGATGGAAGGGTCTGGAAGAAGGCAATGCCTGGGTGGGAGGGGTCTCTGATAATGCTGTCTGCCTTCCTGAGGCAGCAAGAGGTGTACACAGAATCAATGTGGGGGTGGAACGTTTGTGTGATGCATTGGGCTGAGTTTACCACACTGCAGTTTCTTGCAATCTTGGACCGAGCAGTTGCCATGCTAGGCTGTGATGCAGCCGGATAGGATGTTCTCTATCGCACATCTGTAGAAGTTTGTGAGAGTCGGTTTAGGACTAAGTTGAGGAGGAACAGCTTCACCCAAAGTGTTGTGAATCTGTGGAATTCCCTGCCCAGTGAAGCAGTTGAGGCTACCTCGTTAAATGTTTTTACGGCAGAGATAGATAGATTTTTGAACAGTATAAGAATTAAGGGTTTTGGTGAGAGGGCGGGTAAGTGGAGCTGAGTCCACAAAAAGATCAGCCATGATCTTATTGAATGACAGAACAGGCTCGAAGGGCCAGACGGTCTACTCCTGATCCTAGTTCTTATGTTTTTATGTTCACCAGCGACGCACTCGAGTGGTTTAAGACGACAAACGGGGTGCGGCACATCGGCACGCCAATGTATCAAGCTTCCTCAAACAGGCTGGCCGAGCGAGCGGTGCAGGCCTTCAAAAGAGGAATGAAGAACAAAGAACAAAGAAATGTGCAGCACAGGAACAGGCCCTTCGGCCCTCCAAGCCCCTGCCGACCATGCTGCCCGACTAAACTACAATCTTCTACACTTCCTGGGTCCGTATCCCTCTATTCCCATCCTATTCATGTATTTGTCAAGATGCCCCTTAAATGTCACTATCGTCCCTACTTCCACCACCTCCTCCGGTAGCGAGTTCCAGGCACCCACTACCCTCTGTGTAAAAAAAACTTGCCTCATACATCTACTCTAAACCTTGCCCCTCTCACCTTAAACCTATGCCCCCTAATAATTGACCGCTCTACCCCGGGGAAAAGCCTCTGACTATCCACTCTGTCTATGCCCCTCATAATGTTATAGACCTCTATCAGGTCGCCCCCTCAACCTCCGTCTTTCCAGTGAGAACAAACAGAGTTTATTCAACCGCTCCTCATAGCTAATGCCCTCCATACCAGGCAACATTCTGGTAAATCTCTTCTGCACCCTCTCTAAAGCCTCCACATCCTTCTGGTAGTGTGGCGACCAGAATTGAACACTATACTCCAAGTGTGGCCTAACTAAGGTTCCATACAGCTGCAACATGACTTGCCAATTCTTATACTCAATGCCCCGGCCAATGAAGGCAAGCATGCCGTATGCCTTCTTGACTACCTTCTATACCTGTGTTGCCCCTTTCAGTGACCTGTGGACCTGTACTCCTAGATCTCGCTGACTTTAAATACTCTTGAGGGTTCTACCATTCACTGTATATTCCCTACCTGCATTAGACCTTCCAAAATGCATTACCTCACATTTGTCCGGATTAAACTCCATCTGCCATCTCTCCGCCCAAGTCTCCAAACAATCTAAATCCTGCTGTATCCTCTGACAGTCCTCATCGCTATCCGCAATTCCACTAACCTTTGTGTCGTCTGCAAACTTACTAATCAGACCAGTTACATTTTCCTCCAAATCATTTATATATACTACAAACAGCAAAGGTCCCAGCACTGATCCCTGCGGAACACCACTGGTCACAGCCCTCCAATTAGAAAAGCATCCTTCCATTGCTACTCTCTGCCTTCTATGACCTAGCCAGTTCTGTATCCACCTTGCCAGCTCACCCCTGATCCCGTGTGACTTCACCTTTTGTACTAGTCTACCATGAGGGACCTTGTCAAAGGCCTTACTGAAGTCCATATAGACAACATCCACTGCCCTACCTGCATCAATTATCTTTGTGACCTCCTCGAAAAACTCTTATCAATTTAGTGAGACACGACCTCCCCTTCACAAAACCATGCTGCCTCTCACTAATACATCCATTTGCTTCCAAATGGGAGTAGATCCTATCTCGAAGAATTCTCTCCAGTAATTTCCCTACCACTGAAGAAACAGACCATGGGCTCCTTGGAGATAGAACTAGCAAGGTTTTTGTTCAGGTATCGGACCACGGCGAATACCGCGGCCGGCATAGTGCCGGCAGAATGGTTGATGGGCCGGACCCGCCTCAGCCTCACGTTCCCTGATATTGATGGGAAACGTACAACATGGTTGGACCAGCTGAGGCGAAGCCAAGGCAAGCGGACCAGGAATTTCAAACCGGGTGATGCAGTATACATCCAAAACTTCGGGGAGGGTGCCCGATGGATTCCAGGGACAGTGGAGGAGCAGATCGAACCAGTTTCGTACCAGGTGAAGACGTGAGAACACACAGTGCCAGAAGCACCTTGACCACCTCAGGAGCAGGGAGCCAGGTCTAAGCCACGCCCCATCAAAGGAACCATTTTCCAGCCACATCCCCCGATACATGGGGCCCTGGGGGCCCCGACACTGAGATGGGAGAGGTGGTAGGAAATGGAGACCCAGGGCATCCGAGGCTTCCTACGATGACCTGGCCAGGGATCAGTCACTAGTGGTGCTACCCCCCAGGCGATCATTGAGGAAACAACGTTCCCTGACGCTCTATACGCCCTGCAGCCCAGCCCCACCGCCACTGGATGTGCAGCCGCGGGCGAAGAGCAGGTATCCTCCTGCTCTACATTCTTCAGAGGGACTTACGGACTTCGAGCGGGGGGGGTGGGGGTACGTTATAAACCCCACAAGACCCTCGGGGACGGCTTGATTAATCTTCCTGTGAGCATCGTGGAGTACCAGTTCCCGTCCACAGCTCTCAACTGACCTAACTGTGAACAGCTTGTGAGAGCTCTCTCTGCCACTATGAGTTTCAGAGTAAGGCATCCAGATAATCAACCCTGGTCTGCTGAAATTAATCCAGGCAATCCTCAAGTCTCAGTACTTACAATTTCCAGGAAGCAAATGAGCCATAAACTCTTTCCCAGTATCTTCCGGCCTATCAGGTCCACCTATGAAAAAGGGATCTGACTCTTCAGCCTCACAAGCCATCGCAGCTGTTAAACCAAACCTCAAAGTTTCAAGCCCTGTACTTCAGGGGAAAGGAATTCAAAGAATGATCCCGCAACAATATCTCACAGAGTGTGGTTGTAAATCTCATCTTTACGTATCTTTTTTGTTTTCCTGTATTTTAATGTTTTGTATCTGCAATTTAGTTACCGTTTGTTTAAACTTGATGACACACACACACACGCACATGCACGGTAGGACAGTAGAGCATTTCATTGAGAAATATTCCATTGAGAAAGAAAGACTGCATGAGAAGGATACACCATTTGTGACTAACCAAGGAAATTAAAGATAAAATCAAATTGAAAAAAAAATACAACACTGCTAAGATTAGTGGCAGGTCTGAAGGTAGGACAGATTTTAGAAATTAGCAAAGATTGACAGAAAATAATAAAGGAGAAATTAAAGTATGAGAGAAAGCCAGCCAGCAATATAAAACAGATAATACTAGTTTCTACGAGTATTAAAAAGGAAAAGAGTAACTAACGTGAGCATTGGTCCCTTACAGGGTGAGACTGGACGATTAATAATAGGAAACAAGGAAATGGCAGAAGTGTTGAACAGGTATTGTGTCTGTCTTCAACGTAGAAGACACACACAAATCTGCCAAGAACACTTGAAAATCAAGAGGTAAAAGGGAGAGAGGAACTTAAAACAATCATAATCACCAGGGAAGAGGTACTGGGAAAACTCTCGGAACTAAAGGCTAACAGGGTCCCTGAATCTGATGGCTTTCGTCCTAGGGTCTTAAAAGAAAAGGGTGCAGAGTAAGTAGATGCATTGGTTGTGATCTTCCAAAATCCTCTAGATTCGGGAAGGTCCCAGTATGTTAGATGATTGCTAAACACCTCTATTCAAGAAAGAATGGAGACAGAAAACAGGAAACTATAGGCCAGGTGACTTAATACCTGTCTTTTGGATAATGCTAGAATCCATTATTTTTAAACTAAATTTAGAGTACCCAATTCTTTTGCACCAATTAAGGGGCAATTTAGCGTGGCCAATTGACCTACTCTGCAACTCTTTTTGGGTTGTGGGGATGAGACCCACGCAGACATGGTAAGAATGTTCAAACTCCACACGACAGTGACCCGGGGCCGGGATCAAACTCGGGTCCTCGGCTAACCATGAGTGCTAACCACTGCACCACCCTGCTGCCCTAGAATCCATTATTAAGAAAGTAATAGCAGGACATTTAGAAAATCAAACAGGGTCAACATGGTTTTGTGAGAATTTATGAGAATTCTTGGAGGATGTAACAAGCAATGCGGATAAAGGTAACCTGTAAATCTGGTGTGCTTGATTTTACAAAAGGCATTCGATAAAGTGCCATATCAAAGATTACTTCACAAAATAAGAGCTCATGGTATAGACAGTAACAAATTGGCACAGATAGAGGATTGGCTAGTTAACAGGAAACAGAGAGTAGGGAGAAATGGGTCTTTTTCAGGGTCGGTCATTGGAATACTCTCCACTTGCCTGGATGAGTGCAGCTCCACCAACACTCAAGAGGCATCACACGAACCTGCCTCCCATCCATTGACTCCATCTACGCCTCCCGCAGCCTGGGGAAAGCAGGCAGAATAATCAAAGACCCCTCCCACCTGGCTTACTCACTCTTCCAACTTCTTCCATCGGGCAGGAGATACAAAAGTCTGAGAACACGCACGAACAGACTCAAAAACAGCTTCTTCCCAACTGTCACCAGACTCCTAAACGACCCTCTTATGTACTGACCTGATTAACACTACACCCCTGTATGTTCCACCCGATGCCGGTGTTTATGTAGTTACATTGTGTACCTTGTATTGCCCGATTATGTTTTTTTCTTTCTTTTCTTTTCATGTACTTAATGATCTGCTTGCAGAAAAATATTTTTCACTGTACCTCGGTACATGTGACAAAAAACAAAAATTCCAAATCCACTTGATTGACACCCAATCCACCGCCTTATACATTCACTCCCTCCACCACCAAAGCACAGTGGCATCATTCTGCGCTGTAGCCACTCGTCAAGCCTCCGATGACAGCGCCATCCATACCTGCAACTTCTACCACCTTGAAGGACAACAGATGCATGAGATCACCACCACCTGCAAGTTCATCTTCAAGCCACTCATTATCCTGACTTGGGCTAATATCGCCGTTTCTTCACTGTCACTGGGTCAAAGTCCTGGAAATTCCACCCCAACAGCACTGTGGGTGTACCCGCACCACATTGACTACAGTACGTCAAAAAGGTGGCTCATTACCCCTTCTCAAGGGCAATTAGGGATAGGCTATTAAAGCTGGCCTTGCCAGCAATGTTCAAGTCCCAAGAGTAAATGAAAACAAAACTTTCTTTAACACTTAAACGAAACTGAATAAGGAAGATTCCATGAAATATTGTACAGTTAACTTTTTTTAAAAGAGCTTATTACTTCTAGGTTTAATTTTGTTTGGGGAAGACTATTCAATATATTTTAGAATACAGAATATTAAACATTAAATATTTCAAACTACCGACTTTAAACACCAGCCTATATTTATACAGCGCATTTAACATAATCAAACATCCTAAAGTGTTTTATAGAAACGTTTTAAATCAAATTGTAACACAGAACCACTTATGGCAATATTGGGGAATTGTCACACAATTTTGAGAAATGTTTTAAAGGAGGAAAGAGTGTTAGAGAGGAAATCTAAGTTGAGGGAGAGAATTGCAGAGCTTAAAGTCAAAGCGGCTGAAACCACAGCAACCAATGGTGAGGTAATTAAAATCAAAGATGCTCAAAAAGCCAGAAATCATGAGCGCAGTTATTTTTAGAAGTTTGTGGGGCTAGAGAAAATTGCAGATATAGGGAGGGCAAAACCATAGAGGGATTTGAAAACAAGGGTGGAATGATGTGTGTTTGTGCACGTCGGCGGGTGGAATTGGTTGGACATGGAGAGATGGAGCTAACACAGGTCTACCTGCCCTGCAGCTATAAAGTGCTGTAGGATCGTTAACAAGGGTTGAATCGGGGATGGAGGGGTGCTTGTTTTGATCTTGGTGTTTTCCTGTTGGGCAATTTTGTTGGGATTGTTTGATGTTGGAGTTTGTCTGCATGAGCGGGGGGTAGGGTGGGGAAGGAACAATAGGTGGGAGACTATCTGGTACCGGGGATGGGGGCCACCAAGCTAGCTGGGCGAGCTACCTCTCGGAAGCGCAGTGGGGTGTGTGCATATGTTTGGTTTAGTAAAGGGGTTGGGTTACAGGGTGTTGTTACTAGGGGGGGAGGGGGGATGAATGTTCTGCTGATGAGGGAGGGACTTGGGCTGAGGGACAGAAAGGAGGTTGGGGGCTGCCTGGGGATGGACCGGTGGAGGTGCGGAGCATGGGCTGGAGGCGGGCCTAAAAAAAGGGATGGCTGATCGGGGGGGGGGGCAATGAGCCCCCCAACTAGGCTGATCACCTGGAATGCTCGAGGGTTAAATGAGTCAGTCAAAAGGGCACACGTGTTCACGCATCTTAGGGGATTGAAGGTGGACGTGGTAATGTTGCAGGAGATGCATCTTAGAGTTACGGACCAGGTTAGACTGAGGAGAGGCTTGGTCAGTCAGGTCTTTCACTCAGGACTAGATTCAAAGACTAGAGGGGTTGCGTTCCTGATCAATAAGCAGGTGGTGTTTGAGACGGGTAGAATAGTCTTGGACGTGGGAGGTCGGTACATTATGGTCAGTGGGAAGCTAAAGGGAGTGCAGGTGGTATTAGTAAATGTGTATGCGCCAAATTGGGATGATGTGGAGTTTATAAAGAGGCTGCTGGGGAAGATACCGGACCTGGACTCCCAGAGGTTGGTCATGGGAGGGGACTTCAACACAGTTATGGACCCTGGCTTGGACCAGTCAAGCTCGAAAACGGGCAGGGTGCAAGCAATGGAGACTTGGGCAGCCGAGGGTGAAGGAGTTATCCTTCTACTCACACGTGCATAAGGTAAATCCCCGGACTGATTTCTTTATTTTGAGCAGGGCCTTGCTGGCTGGGGTGGTGGACACGGGGTACTCGGCGAATACAATCTCAGACCATGCTCCGCACTGGGGTGACTGCAGGTTAGTAAAGACAGTAACCAGCGCCCGCACTGGAGGTTGGATGTGGGACGTTTGGCGGATGAAGGGGTGTGCGAGCGGCTGAAGAAATGTATTTAGAGCTACCTCCAGGTCAATGACACGGGGGAAATTTCAGTAGCGGTGGTGTGGGAAGCACTGAAGGCGGTGGTCAGGGGGGAGCTGATCTCGATCCAGGCCCATAGGGAGAAGGTGGAGAGTGTGGCGATGGACCGACTGGTAAAGGAATTACTACAGATTGATAGGAGGTATGTGGAGACCCCAGACGCAGGGCTTTTAAGGGAACGGCGGAGGTTACAGGCGGAGTTTAGCTTGCTGACCACAGGGAGGGCGGTGGAGTAGCTGAGAAAGGCGAGGGGGGCAATCTATTAACATGGAGAGAAGGCCAGCAGAATGCTTGCACAGCAGCTTAGGAAGAGGGAAGCAGCTAGGGAGATAGGGAAAGTAAAGGACGGAGGTGGGAACCTGGTTGGTGATTCAATAGGGGTGAATAAGGCGTTTAGGGATTTCTGCAGCAGGCTGTACAGGTCGGAACCCCCTATGGGGCCGGAGGGGATGAGGTACTTCTTGGAGGGGCTAAATTTCCCCAAAGGTGGACAGGGAGCGGGTAGAAGGGCTGCGGGCCCCAATTGGGCTGGAGGAGATAGTGGAGGGCTTGAAGGCCATGCAGGCGGGTAAGGCCCCGGGTCCGGATGGTTACCCAGTGGAGTTTTATAAAATGTTCTCGGGGATATTGGGGCCGGTGTTGTTGAGGATGTTCAATGAGGCAAGGTAAAGAGGGGTGTTTCCCCCGATGATGTCACAGGCAACGATTTTGCAGATTCTTAAGTGGGAAAAGAACCCGGAGCTGTGTGGGTCCTACAGGCCGATCTCCCTGTTGAATGTAGATGCCAAGTTGCTGGCCAAAATCTTGTCCTCCAGGATCGAGGATTCCGGACGTTATTGGGGAGGACCAGATGGGGTTTGTTAAGGGCAGGCAGTTGGTGGCCAATGTAAGAAGGCTGTTTAATGTGATCATGATGCCCCCGGAAGGTAGGGAGGTGGAGGTAGTGATCGCAATGGATGCAGAAAAGGCTTTTGATCGGGTAGGAGATACTGGGATGGTTTGGATTCGGGCGGGGTTTCATTGACTGGGTCAGGTTACTGTATCAGGCTACTGTGGCAAGTGTACGGAAGAATAGTACAACATCAGACTATTTTAGACTGCACTGGGGGACGAGACAGGGATGCCCCCTCTCCCCACTGTTGTTTGCGCTGGCTATAGAGCCGTTGGCAATTGCACGGAGAGCCTCGAGGATGTGGAGGGCCTGGTCCGGGGGGGCGGGGGGGGGGAGGGGGGAAGAGGTTTCACAGGGTTTCGCTCTATGCGGATGACCTGCTTCTGTATGCTTCGGACCCAATAGAGTGGATAGAAGAAATAATGAGGATTCTCGGGTAATTGGGCCGGTTTTCGGGGTATAAGCTTAATATGAGAAAGAGTGAGATGTTTGTGGTCCATGCGAGGGGACAGGAGAGGTGACTGGGAGAGCTGCCGTTTAGATTAGAAAAGGGAAGCTTTAGGTACCTAGGCATCCAAGTGGCGCGGGAATGGGACCGGCCGCATAAATTGAATCTGGCCCGGCTGGTGGACCAAATGAAGGACGATTTTCGGAGATGGGACGCTCTTCCGTTGTCTCTGGCTGGGAGGGTGCAAACGGTGGAGATGATGGTCCTCCCGAGATTCCTATTTGTATTTCAGTGTCTCCCCATCTTTATTCCGTGGTCCTTTTTTAAGCGGGTCAACAGAGTGATCACGGGCTTCGTCTGGGCGGGCAAGATCTCGCGAGCAAGGAAGGCAATGCTTGAGCGGAGTTGGGGAGAGGGTGGGCTGCGCTACCAAATTTTAGCAACTATTACTGGGCGGCGAATATAGCCATGATCAGGAAGTGGGTGGTGGGGGAGGGGTCGGCATGGGTGCGTATGGAGGCGGCTTAATGCAAGGGCACCAGTTTGGGGGCGCTGGTAACTGCGCCTCTACATTTCCCGCCGGCACGGTACTCCACCATTCCAATGGTGGTGGCGACCCTGAGAGTCTGGGGCCAGTGGAGGCGGCATGTGGGAGCATCGGTCTGGGCCCCAATCGGTTTGCCCCGGGGAGTATGGATGGGGGGTTTCCGGTCATGGCAGAGAGCGGGGATTGAGAGGATGGGGGTTATGTTCCTAGAGGGGAGCTTTCATATGTTCATAGAGGGGAGTTTGGGTTGGCGAGGGGAAACAAATTCAGGTATCTGCAGGTGCAGGACTTCCTTCGTAAACAGGTGTCAACCTTCCCGCTCCTACCGCTAAGGGGGATTCAGGACAGGGTAGTTTCCAGAGGGTGGGTAGGAGAAGGGAGCGTCTCGGACATTTATAAAGAGCTCATGGGGTCGGAGGAGATGCAGACCGAGGAGCTGAAGCACAAGTGGGAGGAGAAGTTGGGAGGTGAGATAGAGGATGGTCTATGGGCAGACGCGTTGAGTAGAGTCAACGCATCCGCAACATGTGCCAGGCTCAGCCTGATCCAATTTAAGGTTGTTCACCGGGCTCACCTAACAGTGGCCCGGATGAGCAGATTTTTTGGGGTGGAGGACAGGTGCACAAAATGTGCGGGAGGACCGGCGAACCATGTCCACATGTTTTGGACATGTCCAAAGCTTAGGGGATTTTGGCAGTGGTTTGCAGACGTCATGTCAACGGTGTTAAAAACAAGGGTGGTGCTGAGTCCAGAGGTGGCGATTTTCGGGGTGTCAGAAGACCCGTGAATCCAGGAGGAGAAAGAGGCAGATGTTATGGCCTTTGCTTCCCTGGTAGCCCGGAGACGGATACTATTAGCATGGAGGGACTCTAAGCCCCCGAAGTCAGAGACCTGGCTATCGGACATGGCTAGCTTTCTCGGTTTGGAGAAAATCAAGTTCGCCTTGAGAGGGTCACTGTTAGGGTTCACCCAGGGGTGGCAACCGTTTGCAGGAAATTAATTGTCAGCAGACGGAGTAGTTTCGATTAGAGTAGGGGGTCAATAAGGGTGGGACCTGCATGAGAGGTAAATGGCTTTTGCACTATGTTTATGGTTCATGTATATTGTTTATTTTGTTGTTGTCACTGTACCAAAAATACCTCCATAAAATGTTTATTAAAAAATGAAAAAAAAACAAGGGTTGAATCATACTCCTGCCTCTGGAGCTGCTGGCCAATCAGCCCTCTAGAGCTGCCACCAGCACCATCAGTCCTGGCAGCGCGAGGAAGGTGCCATGGCAGCTGGAGGACTGCTGGTAAAGACAGAACCCCAAGGCCCTGGAACCCTGGAGCAGCTATGTTTGGAGTCTTGGGCCAGGAGGTTTTGGGAAGATCGGGGGGGGGGGGGGGGGGGGGGGGGGCGGGGGGGATTGGGTTTAAGGGAAGATGTGGGCAGTAAGGAAGGGGGGGGGGTGTTTAGTCTCAGGGAGTTTGCCCTGCGATTGGCAATGGGCAGTCCCAAAGAGCTGCCCTCATTAGAAATTTATGTTTAAAAATCGGCCTTCCCGCTACCGTCCCGCTGCCCACTCCAAACGTGTTATGGAGTAGGCAGAATATCAGGATCATCGGCTTGATAACAAGCCTACTTGACCCTTAATTAGACAATAGACTCGCTGCAGTACTGAGAGGCTATTTTATCCTCCGAAGGAGCACCCTACCTAGGCCCTCCGTTATCCCAGTAGCCCTGCTTAACCTGCACATCCCTGGACACTAAGGAGCAATTTTAGCATGGCCAATCCACCTAGCCTGCACATCTTGGACTGTTGGAGGAAACAGGGGCACCCGGAAGAAACCCATGCCGACACGGGGAGAAAGTTCAAACTCCGCATAGACAGTCACCAAGGTTGGAATTGAACCAGGATCCCTGGCACTGTGAGACAGCAGTGCTAACTACTGTGCACCGTGTTGCCATTTGTTCATTTAAATATGGCAGGCAGGCTGCTGGTTTTGGCACCTGCCTGCACCCATTATTATGAGGGTGGGTGGAAAGGTGGTGGGATGGGTGCCCACCCTATTTTACGTGCCCTCCTGTTCCCCTGCGGGAAACATACCCACCAGGGGCGTGTAAAGTATTGCCCCAAGGATGAGAATTTTTTAATTAAGGAACTGCTTACCCGAGAACCATGAAAGGTCAGCAAGCACGGAGGTGGTGGTGAACTAGATTTGGCATGAGTAAGAACATTGGCAGCGGAACTTTGGATGACTGGCAGTTTTTAGCTAGTAGAATGTGGCAGGCTGGCCAGGAGTGCATTGGTAGAGGTGTGGGTTTCAGCAGTAGGGGAGATAAGACTGGGGCAGAATATGACAATGTTACAGAGGTGTAAATAGGTGGGCTTAGTGATAGTGTGGTTCAGCCTCTGACAGTTGCCCCGAGATTTAGACAGCTAAAGAAAAGTACAAGTTTATGAATATAACGAGAAGTAAATACTAGGGATGGAGGATTTTCAATTAAAAAGATAATGAAAATATGTCTGGAGGTAAGTCATAACATTTTCTGATAATTTGTTTTTCCTTCTTATTCCAATAAATCTTTGTAATAAAGTTTAAGAAGTACGTGCATCTATACGGCACCTAGCATCTGGTCAGGATACCCGAAAGTTCTTCATGACCAATTACTATGTGGTCTCTATTATGTGGGTAAATGTAGTAGCCATTTTGCACACAGCAAGTTTGCAAACAGATCGAGAGATGCACTAACACTTGAGGCAGCCACCGCAGTGGAGCAATGGGGCGAGATCACTGACTCTTTTAAGTGATAGTATACGAAGGCTGAAAAATTTGTGGAACCTCTCGAACTATGCACCTGACATGGAATGTACATTATGAATAACAAGAATATTACAATTGTACAGAGGCATCTAAGAGTGGAACATACTGTATGGAGGCAAGTTGAATTTTATTGTACTTTCTGTCATGTTCAAGTTCAAATATTTTGTAACATACTTTTACAAAGTTTATGAATAGAGTTGATTTTCAGGGAGAAAAAACTTTCCAAACAGAGTAAATGAGATAAACAAGCAGTAGATTTGCTTTGGTGATGATGCTGCTAATCGATGAACGTTGACCAGGAAACCGCAGAAAGCTCCTGATTATCTTCAAGGAGCCAAGGACTCTTTTACATTTAAAGAGCTCATAGGAAAGGCAGCATATCCAACATTTCAGCATTCCTTCAGTACAATACTTCAATTGCCATAGATTGTGATCTCAAGTACTGAGTTTGAACACACAAACTTGTGAAAGGGACAAAAGAGTTATTATTAAGCAAAATTGAATCTCAACAATAATCTGCTTTTGGAAAAACAGCAGTGTGAAAGATATTAGAAACCTCATTAGTACCCAAAACCAATGAAATTTAGAAGTCAGTTCAATTTTTAAATAGGGAAATTGTTAATTATATTACAATATAAAGCATGTATATGTGCTTTTTCTTTAAACATTTCAAAGAAGGTTACCTTGACAGTTTCAACGTGATGTAGTCCAAGTCTCATCTGCACTTCTTTTCCACACAAAATGCCAGAAACATGAAATGCCCAATTGCCACAATGAAAGTCCCATTTTCTGATAATCAAGTGCAGATTATCACTCATTAAATTTGCAATGCTTACATCACAATTGGTAATCCCTCAGTGAGCATGTCATCCCACCTTATCAACAGGGAGTGTCCTGATTGCCAATACCTGCTAGGATATCCAAGTGCAGACCAAAAACACCGGATGTGAAAAGTAATAATGGTCCCCACAGCAACAGAATTATACTAGCTCAACCTGGGTTTCAGATTCTAGTTTGAAGCCACCTAAGCTCTTGTCCTGTCACTTGAGATACCACCAGGGCTTTTTGACAAGGCTATATTTTTAACAAGTACCAAGAGCTATCTATCAATCTTCAATCCCTATGGCTCTGATTAATAAATGCACCACCACCTATTTGGTGAATCCTAGCATTGGTTTAAATATTGGTAACACTTGTTTGTTTCCCCATTACAATAATTGAAACTCCACACCCAACCATGCAAATATTATTAGATGTCTACAACAATTCACAATGTTTCCTTTATATTATATTCCCATGGCTAGGCTATTACCGTACACAACCTTACAAGACCAAACTTCAGAGCCTCCCGACTAACCATCAGTAGCTCAATTCATCCATATCCTCTGAGGTGCTGGGGGAGGAAAGGGGGAATCCCCATACCTGCTGCTAGAGAAAGTTACCAGCAAATAGCAGAACATACCACCCACACAAGGCTTTGTTGCAGAATAATTTTCAATTGAAATGCAAGAAAGAGAAGGGACACATTTGGGTCAGACAAGACAAGACAAATGGTTTAAGAGAACCCCATCATGTTTTGGCAGCATTTCAGTTGCCCCCCCCCCCCCCATTCAAGGAGGCCACACAATACACCATTTACAAATTACTCTTCTAATTCAGTGCCATAGAGAAAAGTCCTGAATTCTCATGTGGGTGCCATTGGTTTTGGGTGATTGAGAAATAAACCAACCTCATTTTTACCCTCCTTTCCCAAAAGGGATTTTTTTTCCAGCCCCCTTTGGTCATTTGACAAATGTTTCCCAATGCCGTTTTTCACCTGCAGTCTCTCCTCCTTCTGCCTCCCTGTTTACCTGGATTGCTTTATTCGGAGATGCCTCCATTGTGATCATTATTTTATTGTGATCTCAGTCAATGGGATCCTTCTTCACTCCACACTCACTGCCCTCACCCTTTTGTTGGTTTGTTTCGTTGGGAACAAACGGATCGAACCTGTTTGAAAATCATTGGCCCGGCACGTGTCCCGGCGCCGCGTCACAATCGGGAGGGAGAGCGACGTCAACGTGGGGCGGGGCCAGAGGGGGGAGGGGCGTGGTCGCGCCTGCCACTCACCGCCTCCGTCACCGGAATGTACCACTAGAGCAGGAGAGGGAGAGCTATGAAACTTTGAAACGCGTCGGAGTACAAATCACTCACGGATGAGGGCGAACGGGAAACGGACGACTGAAAACAGCATTAATATGTTTTTAAACAGCTGGTTAAATTTCCCATTTATCGGTATTTTTTATTTTGTTATTTATTGTGAGAGGTGAGTCCCCCTGCTTAACCTAGCTGGAGATGGTTTCGCTCGGAGTCTGAGCGCGAGGCCGGCGGTTCTGCGCAGCCTCAGAGCACGCAGACTGCAAGCCGCTTGCTGAGGGGAACGGCTTACTGGTGTTGTTGGAGGAGGCTTTCTGTGTGGTAAATATACTGGAGCCACTTGCTCAGTCGGCAGTTGAAGCCTTGTATAGGGTGATAAAGATGGCGTTGCTACCTCGGGCGGTGGTTAGAGTGAAGCAAACCCCTGGGGGTGCCAAGGATCCGGGTTCAATTCCGACCTTGGGCTCTCTGTCCGTGTGGAGTTTGCACTTTCTGCGTGGGTTTCCTCTGAGTGCTCCGGGTTCCGAAGATGTGTAGGTTAGATTATTTGCCCCTCCGTGTCCAGGGATGTGTGGGTTGGGGTGAGGTAGTTGGCCTGGGTGAGGTGCTTTTTTTTGTGTGGGGGGTGGGGCAGTGGTGACTTAATGGGCTGAATAGCCTCCTTCTGCACTGTAGAGGTACTATAATTCTATGATAACCCTTGGGGGGTCCCCATAGGCAGTGGGGGTGGAGGATGGCACTGGGGTGGAGGATGGGCACGAGCGTGGGCGTCTGTGTTGGGGTGTTGAGGTTGGGATGGCACTGTGGGAATGGAGATATATGGGTTGGGAGTGTCATGGGGAGCTGCTTTTGCACCAAAGTAGCAGGAAGAGGTGTTGGGGGCAATGTTGCAGGCTGAGAGGGGTGGTGAGATTTAGGTGTGAAGAAATGGCCTTATGGTGCTAGAGGCAATAACTTTAACTTTTCAAGCATCCAGTTTGAGTTTCAACCACAGATACAGGGTGATGTTCCCTTGACAGCATTCTGTCAAGCAACCCAAGGCCGGTAAGATTCTTAAGGGGCTTGGCAGGATAAATGCTGAGAGGATTTTTTCCCCTTATCATAGAATTTACATGCAGAAGGAGACTATTCGGCCCGTCGAGTGTGTACCGGCCCTGGGAAAGGGCATCCTACTGAAGCCCATGCCTCCACCCTATCCCTATAACCCAGTAACCCCACCTAACCTTTTGGACAGTAAGGGGCAATTTAGCATGGCCAATCCACCTTTGGACTGTGGGAGGAAACCCACGCAGACACTGAAAGAAAGATCAAACTCCGCACAGCCACCCGAGACTGGAATTCAACCTAGGAGCTGGGAGGCAGCAGTGCTAACCATTGTGCCACTGTGCTTCCAAGAAAGTCTAGGACCAGAGGGCATTGCTGCAGAATAAATAATAAGACTTGACAGGGTAAATGCGGAGAGGATGTTTTCCCCGCATCATAGAATGAGATGAGGAGGAATTTCTTTGCTGAGTCTTTGGAACTCCTTACCACAGAGAGCTGTGGGGAAGAGTCCTTGTGCATGTTTAAGATTGAGATAGATTCTTGATTAGTTAGGTAATTGAGGGTTACAAGGAAAAGACGGGAAAGTGGATGTGAGGAATGTCGGATCAGCCATGATACTATTGAATGGAGGGGCAGGCTTGAGGAGCCGAATGGCCTACTCCTGTTCCTCTTATTGTTGTATAGGGACAACACAGGTTACATTGAGCAAAGCTTCCTCTACCATCTTTACAGGGAGACTGAGCGGAATGCATCAATGTGACAATTTTCACATCCAACACTGATTCCTGCCAGTTCGTTTTGGGTTTACTAATCAGTCCTAAGTGATAATATATTTGCTGCAATTTGAACAGAGATTTCCTTCTGTATGGTGACTTTTACGTACTGCACCTGTCCTCGCCTCTGCATTTAGTACCATTTTAAAATGAGTAATACATGACCATATTTGACCGGAATGGGAAGCGATGATGTGTTACTTGACATACGGAAGTTTATGACCGTTGTGAGGTTCAATATCCAACAGAAGGCATAGAATTTACAGTGCAGAAGGAGGCCATTCGGCCCATTGAGTCTGCACCGGCTCTTGGAAAGAGCACCCCACTTAAACCCACATATCCCCATAGCCCAGGATCCCACCTAACCTAAGGGCAATTTAGCATGGCCAATCCACCTAACCTGCACATCTTTGGACTGAGAACAGAGAACCAAGGTGGATACTGAAAGTACAGAAATTATTTCAGAAGAAATGGGGGGAATAATTTAGTGCCCAATATAAAAGGGAACTCGAAAGTAGAAAATTCATAAATAATACCAGGGCAGTTGAAGGAAGAGTTCAACTGAGTAGGGACCAAAAAGGAGATCTTTCTTTTGAGGCAGTTGTCGCATTAAATTAGTTCTTGCATCTGTTTTCACAGAAGAAAAGAATACTGCTGCTACAGTAAGAATAAAAATTGAATAAAAATAAAGAGGAGGCCTTTGAAAGACGTTAAAGGGCATCTAGTCTGGTAACATGCACCCTAGGTTACTGACCGAAATTGAAAAGCTCAAGCAACAATTTTCCACTCCTTGGAGACTGGGCTAAATCGCTGACTTTTAAAGCAGACCAAGGCAGGCCAGCAGCACGGTTCAATTCCCGTACCAGCCTCCCCGAACAGGTGCCGGAATGTGGCGACTAGGGGCTTTTCACAGTAACTTCATTGAAGCCTACTCGTGACAAGCGATTTTCATTTCATTTCAAGTGGGGAGGATGATGGTTCCAGAGCACTGGAGGACTGAAAATATTACACCCCTTTTGAGGAGGCAGTGGCGTAGAGGTACTGTTGCTGGACTAGTAACCCAGAGACCCAGAATTGTGTGGGTTTGAATACCGCCATGGCAGATGGTGAAATTTGAAAAAATCTGGAATTAAAATCTGGACCAGTCAGTCGTCACGGTGGGGAAACCCTTTAAAAGCAATAGTTTTCATGGAATTAAAGAGACTGTGGCTACATAGATAGAAAACTGGCTAAGTGATGGAAAATGGTGAATGGTTGTTTTCCTTTCCATTGGAGGGATAGTGGGGGTTCAGTATTTTTAGCGTGGGTTCAATTCCTGTACCGGTGGCACGGTGCAGTTGCCTCACCGCGCCAGAGTCCCAGGTTTAATTCTGGCCTTGGGTGACTGGGTGGAGTTCGCACACTCTCCCTGTGTCTGCGTGGGTTTCCTCCGGGTGCTCTGGTTTCCTCCCACAGTCCAAAAATGCGCAGGTTAGGTGGATTAGCCACGCTAAATTGCCTCTTACCAAAGATATGCAGTTACGTGGGGTGACAGGGACAGGGTGGGGGAAGTGGGCCAGACTCTTAGCTGAATGGCCTCCTTCTGCACTGTGGGGATTCTATGGCTGAGGTTACTCATGAAGGCCCTGCCTTCTCAACCTGCCCCTTGCCTGTGGTGTGACCCTCAGGTTAAATCACAACCAGTCAGCTCTCTCTCAAAGGGGAGAGCAGGCTATGGTCCTCTGGGACTATGGTGACATTTACAGTTTCTGCATTTAGTACTGTGACAACTGCTCTTTTTCTATTCATGACCTGGACTTGGAAATACCAGACACATCTCAAAGTCTGTAGATGACAAAAAATTGGAAATGTTGTAAATGGTGCAGTGGGTGGTAATGGATTTCAGACCGACATATACTGGTGAAATAGGCAGACAGGTATTATGTATCATCATATGATTCTAATCCTTGAGCAGTAGAAGGAGTGGGGGGGATACCAAACTTACAGTCCCGTTGAATATTTTCAAGCCTTGATGCACTCTCCTTTTTCTCCCACATACTCTTGTATTCCTCCTTTTCGAATTTTTCTGCCCTTCCCTTTCGTATTTAATGTGAAGCATTTGCAACCATCTTTAGCCAGAAGTACAAAGTTGATGATCCTCTGCCCCAACATCAGAGAAGCCAGTCTTGTCAATTCGATGTGATCAAGAATGGCTAAAAGCACTGGACACTCAAGGCTGTGGACTCTTGACAACATCCATGCTCCAGAACTAGCTGCACCATAATCACTCTGTTACAGTACAAACACATCACCCAATGTGGAAAATTGTCCTCCGTTTAAGATCCTCTCTTTTCTTTTCTCCCATTTCAATTTAGTGGTTGCACCCTCTACTTCTCCCAGTCCATGTTTCTGCTGCTCCTGGCTGTGCAGCATGTGATGCTGGCCACCCCACCCCTCGCTGTGAATCCCAAATCATCAGCTCCTAGTTCCTGCTCTTTCCTTTCGCTTCCTCTGCTTCCCAAGACATTCCTAGCCTCCATCTCATCCGTACATGAACTTTCTACCCCATCCACCGCCCGCCCCCAAACCCCAGAATAGTGAGACACCACTGGATTTCACATCCACTCCTTCCTGCTGCGTGCTGAGCCCCCGTCTATATCGGACACAGTCTGGATAACAACATTCACCATTCCTGACTCTGGACCCCCTCTGGCTACGCTGTGGCCCCAGCTCCCTACAGCATTAGTAGGGTGACTTCACTGCAAGAAGCTCATTCAAATGACTGTCAGTGTTATTTACAGATAGGGCCATGGAATTCCATGCCCCTTTTCAAGATTACCAGTATGGGGTGTTTTCTGTGCCACATGCCAGGCAAAGGCATCTTTGTCCTTTGGATGTCCTAAGCAAGTATCCAGTCCTGGGGATGGTGGTTGAGAGGTTGACTTTCTGTACTCTGGGGATGTTGGTTGGAGAGGCCTCATTACACGAGAGCCCTCGTTTTCACCTTTTTTGGGCGGCACGGTAGCACAGTGGGTAACACTGTTGATTCACAGCGCCAGGGTCCCAGGTTCGATTCCTGGCTTAGGTCACTGTCTGTGTGGAGTCTGCATGTTCTCCCTGTGTCTGCGTGGGTTTCCTCCGGGTGCTCTGGTTTCCTCCCACAAGTCCCGAAAGAGGTGCTGTTAGGTGAATTGGATATCCTGAATTCTCCCTCCGTGTACCCGGACAGGTGCCGGAATGTGTTGACTAGGGGCTTTTCACAGTAGTTGTGAGTACAAGCCTACTTGTGACAATAAATATTATTATTATTACCCCCACACATGTACCTGTGGGCGATGTGCCTTCAGTTGCAAGCTGCTGTGGTAATTTGAAAGCTTTTCTGCCGTTTATAATTTGCTCAATTTCAAAGGGAAGTTTGCACCCATCGTAACAAAAGTTATCTGGGGCTGTCGGTGTCATTTTTGTCAGGGTTGTCTACTGTTCTTTTAGAAGCTCAGGGATAGAGCTTGTGGTTTGTTTCTGTGGGAAGCAGAGTGCTGAGAGAGGGTAAGGTGAAGAGGAAAAAGAAATGCAAATTCTTAAGTTCTATGAACTAGTAAGTAGGGATGGATGAGAGTACTGCCTACCTTTTAGTAAAGTAATAGCCAGTTGACAGATGCCTACGGCCACACTAGTCTGAAAACGCCCGATCTCGTCTGATCTCGGAAGCTAAGCAGACTCAGGCCTGGTTAGTACTTGGATGGGAGACCGCCTGGGAATACCAGGTGCAGTAGGCTTTTGCTGCCTGTAGAGGCTGCTCACAGCTCTGTACATTAACACTGTTGTTAATCCATTACCAGTTTTGCTACTCGCGACTGCACTCACTCTCACTTTCTTTTGCCTGTTTCTTTGCTGCACTTACTCCTGCAGGTACACAAAGGGGTGATGTTTGGTCCAGGGTTGGGGAAGAAAAGCAAAAGAAAATAACATGGAGACATCAAAACACAGAAGCATGGGTCTAGATTGACATTTCCTCAAATTCCGTTTTTTGTGTGGCCTATTTAGTGTGTTGGCCCTATAAAGTATTCTGCGAGGCAACATAAAGGGACTGACTTGTGATCATCCTGCACTGGAACTTCAGGGTTGCTGTGCAGTCACACGGCTTAGAAGAAACATTGGGCCAGACCCACACTTCATAACTTTGTAAGGTGATGCGTTGGCATATTACTGATTGTGGCCTTCAAGCAGGATGCTAAACAACTTAGGATTTTAATGATTTATTGATGCCAGCTGTGACTCTGAATGTAAGATTATTTAAACCGAGAACACCATAAACCTTTGTGCCCAATGCAGTTTTGCGATGATAATAAACCCTTTCACTTTTGCAGGTTGTCTGATGCCATATTTGCATGGACTTTTAAAAGTTGCTGCTACAGCCGGTCTTTCCAGATGCAGTAGGAAAACGGGTGGAGTTAGACGTGGATTCTTTTGGGACCTTCCACATGTCCGTGCTCAAAGTCGCAAAACTATGGCTAAAAGTAAATTTGAATATGTTCGCAACTTCGAAGCTGATGATACTTGTCTGCAAAATTGTTGGGTTGTGGTTCGACTGGATGGCCGGAATTTTCACAAGTGAGTGGAAAGCATATTATCGTTTGATACAGACTGATGAATTGTGGAAGAGAAATAATTCATTGTATCCTTAAAGTACTTTGAGGTGTTTTATGCAACCTCTAGATTTAAAATCCATCTAAATCACTGCTGCTTGTGTCTCAACTTGCAACAAAGACTCCTTCATGAATCATTCAAGTTAGTAACATTATGGTGGGGCAGGCAATAAACAAAGAAATAACTGATGCATGTAGAAATGGTACAGCAGTTATCATGGGGGATTTTAATCTACATGTTGATTGGTTTAACCAGATCGGTCAAGGCAGCCTTGAGGAGGAGTTTATAGAATGTATCCGCGATAGTTTCCTCGAACAGTATGTAATGGAACCTACAAGGGAACAAGCGGTCCTAGATCTGGTCCTGTGTAATGAAACAGGATTGATTCAGGATCTCATAGTTAGGGATCCTCTCGGAAGGAGCGATCACAATATGGTGGAATTTAAAATACAGATGGAGGGTGAGAAGGTAAAATCAAGCACGAGTGTTTTGTGCTTAAACAAAGGAGATTACAATGGGATGAGAGAAGAACTAGCTAAGGTAGACTGGGAACAAAGACTTTATGGTGAAACAGTTGAGGAACAGTGGAGAACCTTCCAAGTGATTTTTCACAGTGCCCAGCAAAGGTTTATACCAACAAAAAGGAAGGAAGGTAAAAAGAGGGAAAATCGACCGTGGATATCTAAGGAAATAAGGGAGAGTATCAAATTGAAGGAAAAAACATACAAAGTAGCAAAGATCAGTGGGAGACTAGAGGACTGTGAAACCTTTAGGGGGCAACAGAAAGCTACTAAAAAAGCTATAAAGAAGAGTAACATAGATTATGAGAGTAAACTTGCTCAGAATATAAAAACAGATAGTAAAAGTTTCTACAAATACATAAAACAAAAAAGAGTGGCTAAGGTAAATATTGGTCCTTTAGAGGATGAGAAGGGAGATTTAATAATGGGAGATGAGGAAATGGCTGAGGAATTGAACAGGTTTTTTGGGTCGGTCTTCACAGTGGAAGACACAAATAACATGCCAGTGACTGATGGAAATGAGGCTATGACAGGTGAGGACCTTGAGAGGATTGATATCACCAAGGAGGTAGTGATGGGCAAGCTAATGGGGCTAAAGGTAGACAAGTCTCCTGGCCCTGATGGGATGCATCCCAGAGTGCTAAAAGAGATGGCTAGGGAAATTGCAAATGCACTAGTGATAATTTACCAAAATTCACTAGACTCTGGGGTGGTCCCGGCGGATTGGAAATTAGCAAACGTGACACCACTGTTTAAAAAAGGAGGTAGGCAGAAAGTGGGTAATTATAGGCCAGTGAGCTTAACTTCGGTAGTAGGGAAGATGCTGGAATCTATCATCAAGGAAGAAATAGCGAGGCATCTGGATGGAAATTGCCCATTGGACAGACGCAGCATGGGTTCATAAAGGGCAGGTCGTGCCTAACTAATTTAGTGGAATTTTTTGAGAACATTAACAGTGCGGTAGATAACGGGGAGCCAATGGATGTGGTATATCTGGATTTCCAGAAAGCCTTTGACAAGGTGCCACACAAAAGGTTGTTGCATAAGATAAAGATGCATGGCATTAAGGGGAAAGTAGTAGCATGGATAGAGGATTGGTTAATTAATAGAAAGCAAAGAGTGGGGATTAATGGGTGTTTCTCTGGTTGGCAATCAGTAGCTAGTGGTGTCCCTCAGGGATCAGTGTTGGGCCCACAACTGTTCACAATTTACATAGATGATTTGGAGTTGGGGACCAAGGGCAATGTGTCCAAGTTTGCAGATGACACTAAGATAAGTGGTAAAGCAAAAAGTGCAGAGGATACTGGAAGTCTGCAGAGGGATTTGGATAGGCTAAGTGAATGGGCTAGGGTCTGGCAGATGGAATACAATGTTGACAAATGTGAGGTTATCCATTTTGTTAGGAATAACAGCAAAAGGGATTATTATTTAAATGATAAAATATTAAAACATGCTGCTGTTCAGAGAGACCTGGGTGTGCTAGTGCATGAGTCGCAGAAAGTTGGTTTTCAGGTGCAACAGGTGATTAAGAAGGCAAATGGAATTTTGTCCTTCATTGCTAGAGGGATGGAGTTTAAGACTAGGGAGGTTCTGCTGCAATTGTATAAGGTGTTAGTGAGGCCACACCTGGAGTATTGTGTTCAGTTTTGGTCTCCTTACTTGAGAAATGACGTACTGTCCCTGGAGGGTGTGCAGAGGAGATTCACTAGGTTAATCCCAGAGCTGAAGGGGTTGGATTACGAGGAGAGGTTGAGTAGACTGGGACTGTACTCGTTGGAATTTAGATGGATGAGGGGGGATCTTATAGAAACATATAAGATTATGAAGGGAATAGATAGGATAGATGCAGGCAGGTTGTTTCCACTGGCGGGTGAAAGCAGAACTAGGGGGCATAGCCTCAAAATAAGGGGAAGTAGATTTAGGACTGAGTTTAGGAGGAACTTCTTCACCCAAAGGGTTGTGAATCTATGGAATTCCTTGCCCAGTGAAGCAGTAGAGGCTCCTTCATTAAATGTTTTTAAGATAAAGATAGATAGATTTTTGAAGAATAAAGGGATTAAGGGTTATGGTGTTCGGGCCGGAAAGTGGAGCTGAGTCCACAAAAGATCAGCCATGATCTCATTGAATGGTGGAGCAGGCTCGAGGGGCCAGATGGCCTACTCCTGCTCCTAGTTCTTATGTTCATTGACCTACTTTTGCTGCTGGTCCACCAACATATGTACAAGAGGAGGCCATTCAACATGCGTACAAGAGGAGGCCATTCAACCCCTTGAGCCTGTCCCATAATTTCATTAGATAATGAATATTCTGCATCTTAACTTCACCCTCTTTCCTTCACTCCATATCCTTATCTACCAAATATCTGTCACTTTGTTACAAGATTATTAATTGAGTTAGCACCTTTTTTATATTGGAGAGAGTTCCACATTTCTACCAGCTTTTACACAAAGGGTTTGCTAACTTTTTTCTCTTGAATGACTTGGTTCTGATTTTAAAGTTATGTGGCCTTGTCATAGACTCCCCCATCAGCAGACAAAACTTCTTTATCTACGATTTCCTCATACACCTCAAATTAACTCACCTCTTAACCTTCTGTGTTCCAGGAAATATAGGCCTGGTTTATGTAATAGGTCCAGGACTAGGCCATTCAGCCCCTCGAGCTGTCCCATCATTTAATGAGATCATGCACTTCATACAAAAATTTATCTTTATCCTCTAGTGAGAGCTGAAGTGGTCTAACCTTGTTAAGCTGTAGCAGAACTACTTATTTTATTATTCTAGGCCTCTAGTTATAAAAGCTATCATTCCATTATCTTTTCAGATTATATTTATTATATAATCTTATAAGATTATATTACCTATTACATTTTGGTTACCTGTGTGCTTGAACCCGAAAATACCTTTGGACCTCCATCATTCTCTATTTAAATAGCCCTCACACTTATCCTTTTTTATTGGTCGAGAATCAATGACCTTGACCTTGCACTCATCTGCATTGAAATCCATCTGTTAACATTTCATGAAGGCCATGCTTTTAGCTGTTTGTGTCCATAGATCAAATTCCCTCCCTATATCTCTCCATCTCTTTTCCTTAAAAGATATCCTTAAAACCTACCTCTTTATCCAAGCTTTTAGCCACCTATCCTAATATCGCCTTTAATCGATCATAGAATTTACAGTGCAGAAGGAGGATGTTCGGCCCATCGAGTCTACATCGGCCCCCGAAAGAACACCCTACCTAATCCCACACCTCCAACCTATCCCCATAATCCAGCAAACCCACCTAACTTTTGGACACTACGGGGCAATTTACCGTGACCAAACCACCGAACCGCACACCGTTGGACTGTGGGAGGTAACCGGAGCACCCGGAGGAAATCCACGCAGACACGGGGAGAACGTGCAGACTCCGCATAGACAGTGACCCAAGCCGGCAATCAAACCCGGGTCCCTGGTGCTGTGAAGCAGCAGTGACTGTGCTACCGTGCCGCTCCCTGATGTGAAATGTTTTTGGGACGTTTTACCTTATTAAATAAAAGTTGTTAATATCTTCGTGAAGTGTCAGAAACATATCACTCTGCCAGCAACAATCCAGAAGCAGGTTCATATGTATTCTTTGTCAGTACTGATTGAGGGGTTAAATGTTGCCAAGGGCATCACTTGCATCCGTCTGAACATACAGGGTCTTGTTTCAATGTTGTCTAAATGGTATCTGTGATGATGCAGCATTCTCATTGTTAGTTGAGACTGAACTGAATCTCACAATGGGGCTGAAACCCATTTAATCAAATTCAGGAGGCGAGTGTTATCAGCTGAGTGGACGTAAGTATGATGATTATCTGGTCATTAAACAGAATGGCATCTTGAATAAGTTGATGCCATGTCAACCAAGCTTGTCGATATGTCGTTGCACACTTAGATTGGTAAGGTTTTAATTTTCCTTTATTGAGCATTGTAAATATTGATATTGCAGGACATTAAAGTTTTAGAAGAGGAGGTAAATCGGGACGCTGAAGCTAGGTGACACCAAGATTCAGTTATAAAAGTCAGTGGATTGAACGACTGAGGGGAAAGAGTTCCATGGTTTTGAGATCCAGAAAAGGAGAGGAATTTTTAAATTCACATTCAGTTGCATATGCAAGCTTTCATGTCACCAGTAACTCAAAATTAGTCAATGAGCACACTCTAAATCGCGTATTAGAGGTTGATTTAACTTTGTGTGCTTATCTAGTCATTTTTGTTTCGAAAGAGGCTTTTTACTGAAACGTTGCTTAAATAACACATGAAAGCAATGAAACTTAAAGCCTCTGCAAGCTAATGGTTACAGAGAAAAGAATAGAGTGGGTGAGTGATTGGGCTCATTTAGTGACCCAGAGGGTGTCGGTTCAACTCTCAACATAACGGGATGTTAATTCAATAAATCTGGTCATTTGTGGGCTCGGGCCAGAATATAAGCTCTTGTTAAAATTGTTGTTAAAATCCAGTTGGGTCACTAATGCCCAGAAGCTGGCTATCGTTTACCTGATCTGACCATTCATGAGACATGTTAGGAAGCCCTTCACGCAAATCATAGATTATCATAGAATTTACAGTGCAGAAGGAGACCATTCGGCCCATCGAGTCTGCACCGGCTCTTGGAAAGAGCACCCTACCCAAGGTCAACACCTCCACCCTATCCCCATAACCCAGCAACCCCACCCAACACTAAGGACAATTTTGGACACTAAGGTCAATTTGTCAAGGCCAATCGACCTAACCTGCACATCTTTGGACTGTGGGAGGAAACCGGAGCACCCGGAGGAAACCCACGCACACACGGGGAGGATGTGCAGACTCCGCACAGACAGTGACCCAAGCCGGAATCGAACCTGGGACCCTGGAGCTGTGAAGCAATTGTGCTATCCACAATGCTACCGTGCTGCCCACTACCAAGGATGGTAGAAGTTTGGAACTCTCTCCCACAAACAGCAGTTGAAGCTAGACCAGTTGTTAATTTTAAATCTGAGGTAGATTTTTGATTCGCAAAGATAGTTAGGCCACAGATCAGCGTGATCTCATTGAAGGGCTGAATGGCCTACTGCTGTTCCTATCTGTGATGCCATGCTGGAGGCAAATGGTAAAAGGCAATGAATACAACTTTACAAATGTAATTCCGAATTCTTTAAGCAGAGTTTCATGTAAGACTAGCTATCAATGTTTGTTGACAATAAATAATCAGTTTTAAAAAAAAACACAAGCTGGGATAAGAGTTCAATTACCCTGGGGAGCCCTAGAAGGAGAATATTCTGGTTCTGAGCCTTGGTCAATTATTTTGCAACTTGACTTAGGGATTCTTCTGTTCCTGAATTAGAGGCAAGGGCTTCTCCTTTTATCATGTAGAGTAGGACCAAAGCTTTGCATCCTTGTACAATATGTTTGTTTTCTAAGTTCAGTTTTGTGTGCGCAAGTACTGCTGTTTGAAATGCCTGTCTTTTGGTCAGCTCTTACATAAGCTGTTTTTTTTACTTCAGATTTGCAGATCAGCATGGTTTCAAAAAGCCCAATGATGAGCGGGCCCTCCAGCTGATGTCCAAATGTGCATTAACTGTCATGGAAGAACTGAATGACATTGTGATCGCCTACGGCCAAAGTGATGAATACAGCTTCGTCTTTAAAAGGAAAAGTAACTGGTTTAAGAGGAGAGCAAGGTGCAGTGTACAAATAGAGGCTTTCATTATGGACTGGTTTCCTGGTTTCATTTGCTTCCGATGTATTGTGGCTAAGTTTCAGAGGAAGCAATGATGCGTCTGTTAAACACAGTGGTTACATGTACTGATATGAGGAAAAACTGGAAGAATGGAGACTCTTTGAATTGAGGTAGGGGAGGTTGAACTGAGGTAGGGGAGATTCTTATGAGACGCTTTGAGGTAAACAGGTAAGAACTCAGATTCAGTAACTAGAAGGCATACATTTAAGATTCCGAGAAGGTTCGATTTACTTTCATGGTGAGGGTGTTTGAAAGATGGAATGAGCAAATAGAGCTTGCAGGGTAATGTACATTAGAAGGACATTAAACCTTTTGAGATGGTTCCTCCATTCTGTTAGACCATTGCCAATCTGTTCCTAATTCCATCTACTTGTTTACTTCCATATCCCTTAATATCCTTATTTTATTTTTAAAAATCAACTGGGGGCAGGGGGTTGTTACAATGCTTCCTGATATCAGGAATGATCCAATTGATCTAATTCTAATTTTAAAATTATGCCACCTTGTTCTGGACCACAGAGGAGAAATAAGGTAGCAAGATAAACTGACACATTTAATAATTTTAAAGTATCATATTCCTTAATCTTCTATACTTTAGGGAGTAAACACCTAGTCTAGCCTAAAAAATAGCTCAGATATTTATTTCTTCAAGAAAGGAGGGAGATAGAAAGCAGAAAACTATAGGCCAGTTAGCCTAACATCTGTCATAGGGAAAATGCTAGAATTTCTTTTTAAGGGGGTTATAGCAGGATACTTGGAAAATCATAATTTTATCAGACCGAGTCAACCTGGATTTGTGAAAGGCAAATTGTGTTTGATTAATTTATTAAGAGTTTTTGGGGAAGGAACAAGCAAGGTGGATAAAGGGGAACCTGTAGATGTGGTGTACTTAGGTTTCGGGAAGGCATTCGATAAGGTACTGCATCGCAAGCTAAGAAAACATGGTGTAGGGGGTAATATCTTGGTATAGATAAATAAAGGTAAAGTCACATTAGTCCTAGATGACCATAGGCTGCTTTCCCCTTTGAGGGAGCGAGCTGACTGGTGGTGATTTAATCTAAGGATCACCACACATCCGGCAAGGAGCAAGGTTTAGAAGATAAACGATTGGTTAACTAAGAGGAATAAATGGGCTTTTTTGGGTTGCCAAATTGTAACAAGTGGAGTGCCATAGGGATTGGTACTGGGGTCTGAACTTTCTATATTGATGATTCGGATGAATGGACCAAATCTGTGGTAACTAAATTTACAAATGACAGACACCAAGATAGGTAGAAAAGTAAGTTGTCGAGAGTGTCTGCAAAGCAATATAGACAGGTTAAATGAGTGAGCAAAAATTTGGCAGATGTAGTATATTGTGGGAAAATGGGAATTTGTCCACTTTGGCAAGAAAAATAGGAAAGCACTATACTACTTAAATGGAAAGAGATTGTAGAACTTAGAACAAGAGGAATCTGGGTGGCCTTGTACATGAATCATAAGAAGTTATTTTTTTAAAGCTCATTTACGGGAAGTGGGTGTCACTGGCTAGGCCAGCATTTATTGCCGATACCTAATTGCCCTTCAGAAGGTGGTAGTGAGCCACCTCGTCTGCTGCATTCCTTGCGGTGTAGGTACACCTACAGTGCTGTTAGGGAGTGAGTTCCCGTATACAGTATGCAGCAACAGCAAGTGATTAGGGAGGCAAATGGAATGTTGCCATTTATTGCAAGGGCAATGGAATATTGCTGTAACTTTACAGGGCATTGGTGAGACTAAATCTGGAACACCATGCACAGTTTTGGTTCCTTATTTGAACAAGGATATTGCATTAGAAGCCGTTCATAGGTTAATTCTATTCATTCCTGGGACGTGGGGCCTATTTTATGAAGACAAATTGAACAGGTTGGACCTGTATCACTTGGCGTTTAGAAGAACGAGGGGTGATCTTATCGCATCATACAAGCTCGGACTTCATGGAGTGGATACCGGGATGCTGTTTCCACTTGTGGAACTAGATTAGAGCTAGTGGATACAGATTAAGAATACAAGGTCTCACTTTTGTAATGATATGGAAGGTGGTTCTCACCCCCACAACCCAAAGATGTGCAGGGTAGGTGGATTGGCCACGCTAAATTGCCCCTTAATTGGGGGTGGGGTGGGGAGGGGGGTCGGAGAATTGGGTAGTCTAAATTTATTTTTAAAAATGATATGGAAGGTGTAATTGCAGGCTAAACAAATCCCAAAGGGAAACTACCAGCTATTGCAACAATTTTACTATGAGAAAATGCATGTACTGAAGTCAGGAGCCACAAATTCCAATAATAGATTTGGAGATTTTAAATATTGAATTAAAACATTTATTAACTAAAGGAAACTTAAACACACAAAAAGATTACATTTATACAGCTAAAATTTAGTCTCGCAGAACATTTCCCCGCTATAATATTTCTACTCGGTTAGGCAACAGTCCCAATAGATATTTAATCTATAAAAATGTCAGTAATATTACTATATGCACCCACTGTTGCAATAGGGAAGATATGTGTCTCAGTTTTTCTCTCTCGCTTTGCTGTGGAGAATTCCAAAAGCTTCAGAAACCCTCCTGTCTGAAAACAACAGCCAGTCTTCTGGGTGACTGCAGACTGCTCACTGTACCTCATCACTGATCTGTTCCAGCACAGAGCACTCTTCAAGGTCTTACATGGCCACTCCCCCACCCTTTCCTTAAACATTTTTTTCCTATTTTATCTTTACAACTTTATCTTTAACACTATTGTTCACAACATCACTCTGAACTTAACCATGTTCTCTGTTGCCCCCATCATTGGGTGAAATAACACTTAATAGGCTTTCCCAAGTTTACTTATGACCTTTCCTTAAGTTGTAAACTTCTTCTTGTCTCCCTTTGAAATTCACCAGCTAAAAATCTAAATCCTCACTTATTTCCAAATGCAAATTTCTGCCTTTGTTTACTTGGAGAACATCCAACTTGGCCCGATGCACTTCAAATGCCTGATTTTCACACCTAGCCCCTTTTAGTATCAATGCTATAGACACTCAGTCCCTAGCTTAATTAAATTAGTAACACAAAGGCGCACACAGCATTTCCACAGACCAACAAAGTATGCAGAAAATATTAGAATAACATTTTCATACACTTTTAAGACTAAGATTAGAATTTTTTTTTCTCGATAGTCTGGTCTCCTCAAAACAATGGAAGCTGGGTTATTGAGGTTATTCAAAGCTGAGTTAGACAGATTTCTGATAGACAAGGGAGTCTACGGTTATGGGTACAGGTGGCAAAGTGGAGTTGAGACCACAACCAGATCAGCCATGATCTCATTGAATGGTGGAGCAGGCTTGAAGGACTGTATGGTCTCCTCTTACTCCTAAATCCTATGTTCCTATCCAATCTATCCTCCATACCCATTTAGCCCTGGCATCATCACCAGAATGACACTCTGCAGAGAGCTGGCATACAGATGATGTGCTGATGGGTGTCTCCTTTCTGTGTATGCTTGAGAGACACTGAGAGATACAATCTGCTTATCATATTCCACTGTAATAACTATTGTTTATACTGAAGGGTTAAATGGGAGAGGCTTGTCCGTTTGGTGGTGGGAGAAATGTTACTTCCGGAGTTTGTTCCTGCAATCAACTCCTGAATTGGTGCTGGGGTTCAGTGACAGCACCTCTTTCTCAAGAGGCTGTTCTTCAATATGATCTGAGACGGAATATTGGTATGCAGCTACACTGCTTCCTTAGCATAGACCATTATTTATCCTCTGATCTACCAGAGAAAAGAACCCACCAATTAAACTGCCCTGATTTAGAGGAGCTAAATCAACATAAGCCAGGATCAAGCATGGGGTCTACCTAACACAAATAGCATAAATACATAGAACTTGCAGAACAAGAAGTGGTCATTTGGCCTAACTGGTTCTATGCTTGTGTTTGTCTTCTCCCATTTTATTTCATCCACCCTATCTGCATGTCCTCCTATTCATTGCTCCCTCATGTACTTATCTAAATTACTCTATGCCATTTGCCTCACTCTCCATGTTGTGGTAAATCCCACTTTCTAACCAAAGAACACCACTGGGGTTGCACGCTTGCCGATGGAGCCAAAGGACAAATCTTTTCTCAGAACCAATGTTTCACAGCGCCAGGGACCCGGGTTCGATTCCCAGCTTGGATCACTGTCTGTGCGGAATCTGCATGTTCTCCCCGTGTCTACGTGGGTTTCCTCCGGGGTGCTCCGGTTTCCACCCACAAGTCCCGAAAGATGTGCTTGTTAGGTGAATTGGACATTCTGAATTCTCCTTCAGTGTACAGTAGTGTGGCGACTAGGGGATTTTCACAGTAACTTAATTGCAGTGTTAATGTAAGCCTACTTGTGACTCTAATAAAGATTATTAATATGAAACAGGTAACAAGATAACTGGAACTTCATTTTCTATGAGATTGACAAATCCTTTTTGTTCTCCCAACAGCAAATTCATAAGCCATGTCGTGTCCCAGTTTTCTTCCAGCTTTGTTTTCTACTGGCAAGATTACTTTAAAGATCAGGCCCTCTTATTTCCACCTGGATTTGATGGAAGAGTTGTTCTATATCCGAGCAACCAGAACCTGCGAGACTACCTAAGCTGGAGGCAGGCAGATTGTGAGGAAATTAACTGGATTGTTTTCTCATTTGCAATTTAAACACCATTTACAGGCTTTGCCCTGATACAGGATTTTGCCATGATACAGGATATTGACACTGATACGTCAGCCTAGTGGCCACTGCTCACATGAACCTTCATGAGTGCTTGCTCATCACTAAAATGGGATGGGATCATTGCAGCGGGTATATGCGTCCACGTGCGTTTGTGTATTAAAGTCTGATAAAGACTGTCTGTGACCACTTGGATGCACTTTCTATTGTTTCAGCTGTAGTACTTTCAGTCCAGACTAATCTCTTCCCAAAGCCAGTGAACTGACATGCAGCTGTTGCCGCAACTGACACAAGGTACCTCAGCGTTGTCTGGGGCACTGTCGTGGTCAGTGACTCAAGGAACATAACACATGAGTTAGGTGCAATTCAGCCTCTCGAGCCTGCTCCGCCCTTCAGTACGATCATGCCGAGTATATCTCGGCTTCAACTCCAGTTTCCTGCCCATCCTCTATAATCCTTCAACCCATTACTAATTAATAATCTGTCCCAAATTTACTCAAATGTCCTGGGACCCACCACACTCTGGGTAGTGAATTCCATAGATTCACGACCCTTTGAGAGAAGTAACTTCTCCTCCTCTGTTTTAAATCTGTTACACCTTATCCTAAAACTATGAACTCTTGTTCTAGATTGCCCCACAAGATGAAGCATCCACTCTACGCCTACTTTTTATCATCATAAATACTTAAATTAGATCTCCTTTCATTCTTCTGAAGCAGAGAGAGTATAGGCCTAAATTGCGCAATCTTTCTTCATAAGACAAATGCAATATCTCTGGAATCAATCTAGTGAACCAAATTATCCAGTTGACTGGATAATTTTGTCTTTTTCCTGTTTCAAGTGAACATAATATGAAAATTCCAACCCTCTTCCATATGTCCTTCCAGATGAAAGATTAGGACTGCTTTGTGCCTTCAGATGGGTTGTACTTTTTCTGTTCCACGTGCATGAATTCTGTCACCTTCTGGGCCATTGTATACATGTCCAATGTGGATTTGGATTGAAATCAATTATTCAGAATATCCTGCTTTCAAATGCACTAACAGTAGTTTTTTGTCAATAGGTCATATTAATAACCTTTACAACACAACCTTTTGGGCACTGGTGCAGCAAGGTGGCTTATCTAATAGCGAAGCTGAAGAGAAACTAAAGGTACAAAATCCTGACTTGCTATTCTGTATGGGTTAGGACTGGGATGGCTTAATGTATGTGTGCATGGGTGTCTTTTTCCTCACTCATTTTCTCTTCCTATCCTGTTAATGTGGGGTATCAAGCTGTTGGGAATATATCCCTTAATCCGTTTTCGGTTTGTAAAATGCTAGGAATAGTGAATAATGAGTTAACAAGTTTAAGCGTAGAATAGAACGCAGGCAGTATAATGTTGGCAAAGGGGGAGGGCACATCGGGCATTAGCATGTCTGCTGAGATGATAATTCCAGAATTAGCACATCCTCACGTGCTAATGGTTTGGAGAGATTGGAAATGATAACCTTTATGGGTTGCCTAACTGCTCAAGAATGTGAAATATTTGCAGGATAATGAACTGAATGAGCTGCTGTGCGTGTGCATGAGGTGGGGAACGTTGTCTACTTGACTCCCAGCACCCTTAGGTTAGTTTGTGAGGTTAATGCCTATGTTAAATTCTATAAAGATAGATGCACTGGAAAACTATTGGGACTCTAAATCTTCTTAAGGAGGGGCTACCTTAAGAGGTTGGAAAGCTTAGTTCACAATGAGGAATCAGTTGTTTGAGAGTTTAAATGTGCCTAACTAATAAACCCGATATAAGCAGCACTTGTATTAATTTGATAAATAAAGATTAATGATCAGGCAGATCCCTCTCCTGAGTACATGCCTGCACTGAAGTAAAAATTGTCCTATCAAGCCACACCAAATTTGTCTTGCTTGCAGAGAGATAACAGACCACCTGATTGTGGAGGACCTCGCAGTGAAGTCCAATTGTTTTCACACTGGTATCTATATCAGTGTACTTCTAGCAGAAGTTGCTACTTAATGATCAGGACTCTTAGACATAATGTTTACTTTTCCACATTCATTGCTGAGGGCTACTGCTGACAGCTGTAGTACCTCGATGGGAAAGAGGTATTTTAAATTAAAGGCCTTTGGAGGATGAAAACATGGCACTATGCAGTCCACTTTCGGATCTTTCCTGCATTGATAGCTGGCTCTCTTGGGTCAGGAATTGATGTCACTTTGGTTTATTTGATGGCACTGTCACCTCAGTTGGCAGGTTGTGAATTCACGCCCTCATCAAAACCCAAGGTAACAATCTAGGCCGATACTTCAGCGCAGCACTGAGGGAGTGCTGCACTGCCGGAGGTGCAGTCCTTCAGGTGAGATATTAAACTTAGTGTCTTATCTGCTTGTTTAAGTTGACAGTAGAGTATCCATGGCATTATTTAGAGAACAACAGAGTGCTGTTCTAGTGTCCTAGCCAGCACCACCAAGAATAGGTTTGCTGTTTTTAGGATCCTCATGTACAAAATAACTGCAAATTTGCCAATACAAATCCTTGCAATTCAAAGTAACTCTTGTGCCAAATTGGTTTGAGGGGTGTATAACATTCAATATGAATGCATGTGTTTAAATTTTAAGAACCAAAATCTAGTGATCGGCCTCAGGGCAACCACTCTGCTAATTTCTCCATAACTTGCGTTCTTACACTTCCTTTTTCAGTTGGTTAAAGGAACCTTCCAGCTTTCAAATTCAAGTTGTTCAACATAATTTTCTTTCTCCCATTTGATCTACGCCCCTTTAATTTTCCTTCAATCTCCCTCTTCAGCAGGTTCTCATGTGTTAGAAAATGGCCAACCCAACCTTGTTGCATTTTCTTGATGCTATTCCCTAATGATCGTTCCTCCTCCACCATCCTGAGAACTTCTTTGTTGTCCTTATATTTTTTTCCCTCTGACCCACTCCATCCTTCTTCAGAACCACATTTCACAACTTTCTGGTCTTTAGCTGTCTTTTCTCAAGATCCATATTTCAGCCCAGTACAACAAGACACAGTCCTTGAATATATTCAAGGTTGTGTTAGAGAAATTTTTGATCTTCAGGGGAGTCGAAAGTTTGAGGGAAAGACAAGAAATTGGAGCTGAGGCCGTGATCAGTTCAGCCACGATCAGTCCTGATAGCTCTCCTCTTGAGCTCACTGCTCATTCTTCTGCAGAAAAATTCTTTATATTTGGAAAATGTATTATTTGCCTTTGCTATTCCAGCTCTGGCTTCTTTCTGGTAGTAACTACCTTCTGATCATATGTTTCCCAGTTACTTAAATTGCAATAGCCATTCCAGCTGTTGACCTTGACTTTTCCTGTCATTATTTCTTCCAAACCTCAGCACTTTTGTCTCCTTTCCCCATTTCATTCTGTCCAGTAGTGTCTGCAGATCTTGTGCTGTACTTGCCACTTTAAGAATGGCTTTTATTTTTAATTGTAACTTGGGGAGATTTGCTCAATGATGTATTTTGTTTTAACTTTTGGCACAGGGGACTCTTGCCGGAGAAAAAAATGACATTTTATTTCTAGAGTTCAATATTAACTACAATAACGAACCGGAAATCTATAGAAAAGGAACAGTGCTGATATGGCATAAGGTGAGATCTGTTATCGTATAGCTAATATATTTTGTTGCTAATATACCAACCACATTGGATGTCCAGGATTTACACAGAGCAGTGTTTCATTGCTAGTTCGAGGCTATCCTACTCAGCTGCCTCAGCAGCTCCCTCCTTGTGTTCCCCTCACCAGGAACCAAGATCAAAGCTAGTGGAGGGAGGACGCATTGTAGGAAAATATAAAAACATTTAAAAAATAGGAGCAGAAGGCCATTTAAGCCTGCTCCACCATTCACACGATCATGGCTGATCATCCAACTCAATAGCCTAATCCCATGTTCCTCCATATCATTTGATCCCCTTCGCCCTAAGTGCTATATCTAACTGCTTCTTGTTGGGCGGCACAGTGGGTAGCACTGTTGCTTCACTGACCCAGGTTCGATTCCCAGCTTGGGTCACTCTGCGGAGTCTGCACGTTCTCCCCATGTCTGTGTGGGTTTCCTCCGGGTGTTCCTGTTTCCTCCCACATGTCCCGAAAGACGTGCTTGTTAGGTGAATTTGACAATCTGAATTCTCCCTCCGTGTACCCGAACAGGCGCAGGAGTGTCACGACGGGGGGATTTTCACAGTAACTTCATTGCAGTTAGTATATGCCTATTTGTGACACTAATAAAGATTATTTTTTTAAAACAAATTTTAATTAACTGTTTCTTGAAACCAGAAAATATTTTGGTCTCAACTACTTCCTGTGGTAACGAATTCCACAGGCTCACCACTCTCCAGGTGAAGAAATTTCTCCTCCTCTCTGTCCTAAATGGCCTACACCGTATCCTCAGACTGTGACCCCTGGTTCTGGACACATCCACTATTGGGAAAAGGAAACCTTTAATATATTTATGGTCTGCAGGAATTTGGAGGTTGACTGAGGGGCAGCAGAGATTGAGTCTGAGATTCATTTTGGATTTGGGAATGTAGCTAAAGCTTCCTAGTTGCATAATGTGCTGTGAGCGTGAGTAATCCTCTTTTTAGTAAAAATAAATGTTACGGATTCAATCCACAACCATAAAAGCTAAGCAGATGCTCTGTTACCTGGCCCCATGAAAGAAGGATACATTGATAGATGCAGGTGTTCTAAGTACGTGGAACAGGGCTTTCTCTGTATAGAAAGCCTGTTGGTGATATTGAAGACAGAACAAACTCAGCCATATGGAAATTGAAGGTCCTGAAAATTGGCCACAATGTCTATCTAAAAATCATATGAATGCACTTTAAAAATAATTTCTTTTCAATGAATTGCACTTGGTAATGCTGAGGCTGAGGGTATGATTAATTAGGCACCATATGATCACCAAGTCTGGGGAGCTGGTGACGATTATATTGCCGTGTGTGGGAGCTTGCTATGTGAAAATTAACTGTCACATTTCCTACATTACTACAGGGACTAAGTACCACTGTAAAGTGCTTTGGGAGGACATCATGTGGTCATGAAAGATGCTATAGAAGTGCAAGTTTTCTCTTGTCTGAAGTTGTCACTGTTTAGAATAGGCTACTGCCTTGTGAACAAATATTGCTAAGCTAAACCATTCTAAAGAGGATGGGATTGATTCCAGTCCTCGCATTTAAAATGCAAGTAGTTGCAAGAAAGGAGGTCGGGAGAAACATTTTAGTTCAATTATAACGGGTAGTGGCATAGGTTACAAGGAATGGCAGTTGAAGTGGATAGTTTAAATGGTTTCAAGGGACAATTTGATGATCTTCTGGAGAGTGTTGAGTGGAGAAGATATGAAGTTGATCTTTGAATAGAACAATATTATTGGGTCTGAATGTCTTTTGTACCTCAATGTTATGTTTTAATGTGCATTTGGAGTCAGATTTATCTTGGTCAGATTGTGGTTATTAAACTCCTAAAGCCGTGTGAAATAAAGATCAAAATTTACTAATCCTATGAACTTAATGGTGAGATCTCATTTTGAATTTTTTCCCCCATTTAAGATTGAAGAAACTATTGATAAAAGGATCACAACTCCGGATGCACCAGAAGGGAAAAATGTTGTGGTTAAAAGAACTCGCAACAAACTACTCCCATTTCATATGGACGTCATTGGAGATAAGTTCTGGGAGGAGCATTCACAGATTCTTGCTGACAGCTAAGCAAAAGACTTTTGCTTTACTTCTCAGCTCTTGTTGGTGCTGTGCCGGATTACAGACTAACAAGCACTGGTGGTGCTCATGCTATCTTTTTCAGGTGGTTATTTTTGACTTTGAGTTTTATACCAGGGATGTTACATCATGGTCAAGACAACTCTCTGTCTGGTTCCAAGATACACGGCTGTACCTTCCGTTGGAGTTCACTGGATAGCAGGCAGGAACAAGAATCCTTTGGGTTTTTTTCTTTCCTCACCTCCCTGACCAGAGTGCTGAGGCCAACCATCATTCCGTGCTCGCACGGAACTATTTTGGAAGAGACTGTAAAATTTGAGCTGGTGCCCCATTTAAAGTTGAATTATGTATAGCTTTTTAATGTTTTAACATTGTGCTTTTGATAAATGTCTTTGAATGAAGAAATGTAATATTATGGCTGTAATTGAGGTCCCAAATTCAGGTTAATCATTTCTAATTTATTAAATGTTGGCAACCTTGTTAAATGTCTTCTAATGAGTTGTTAGTTGGAATTGTTTGACATCGTACTTTGTCAACTTGTTTCATTATTTATGCACTGTATACTCGTACTTAGCTGTAAAGTCAAGCTGACTTGCTTTGTCGACCATTGTGCAAATTTGTGGAACATTTTTAACCAACCTATTTTTTAGCTATACATTGTTTTCTTTGTAGTCATGAATATCTGTGAGAAACTTCAAGGCAGAGAGTGGAGGCAAATGACTGTGTGAGCTAGCTGGAATCTGTCATATAGGGTTGGTCTGCAACTACATGGATGATATATGGGTCAAATTATTACCTTTAATGCTTGTGATTAACAGTGACTACAACTTCTATTTATATAGAGCTTTCATATTGTAAAACAACCTAAACTGCTTCACCGGGTCACACACCATCAAACAAAACAACACCGAGCCTAATAAGAAAACATTAGGTAAATGTCAAGTTTAAAAAGGATGTTTTTTAACAGCATCTTAAAGGAGAGCTGGTGGGGTTTAGTGAGGGAATTCCAGATTTTAAGATCAAGACAGGGTTTTTCAAAGTGCAGGTTGCAATCTGCGGGTGGACGGAGGGCATGGAGCGATCGGTCGCAGATTTCCCGCAGTGGTCCCTATCGTGGGAGAAGCACTCAACAGTCGCTACCGGCACTTAAAATGAGAATGGCGGCTGCTACTGCACTTTTATGAGAATGAAATGAGTCAGGATCTCACATCTGAATCTGTTGGAGAGAGCTGCTCAGGAGAATCCACGGCAATGGATTGTGTTAGCTCTGTACAGAGCTCCAGGGACTCTTGTGAACAGCTTAGAAGAAACTTAACTTGGGAACAAAGTATTATAAAGATGATTTCTTGAAGTATGGTTTTGTCAACTGTGCCAGTGCAAATAAGGATGTAAAGTACATCTGTGTTCTATGTAGGGATGTAATGAGAGAGGTTTTATATTTTAAGTGGTGGGTGAAAAATTCCTTTTGAGGGTAGCGGAGACAGTTATTAACTTGCAGCTGACTCTAAATGAAAAGACAATGCTGCAAACCTGACCTGTGGCAACACAATTAAAAACACGACAAAAGTCCATGAGGCTGTCCGCATTCTGGATTGGCACCTCCCAGCATATCCAGTGCTGAGTAAATTGAGCATTTTGTTGCCCTTCACAATGACCTACATGTGTGAGGTTGGATTTTCCGTTCTCACAAAGATGAAGGAACTGGCTGAACACTGCACCTCATGTATGCAATACCCTCTCGTCCTGTGAACCCGATGAGCGAGATCATGACCAAGCAGGCTCCCCTTTTGCGTTAAACGTAAGTGAATGGTGTGGTTAGCGAAAGTAGGTGGCGAAAGTTGGTCCAGGAAAAACACTGATCTAGAAAGTGCAGGCACAGCTACCAATATTGCAGCAAAGGAAATTGGGAATGACAATAGCACAGATCACTGACAACTAAAGCTGATAGAGATTAGAAAGGGGGAGATGTGAGGCCATGGAGGGATTTTAAAACTAGGGTGAGACGTTTAAAAATGAGAAATAAAATAAAACAATGGCTCCTCAAG